>NW_006796201.1:228030-279769 GCF_000442215.2 Lipotes vexillifer
CGGGCCTCTCACTGCTGTGGCCTCTCCCCTTGCGGAGCACAGGCTCCAGACGCGCAGGCTCAGCGGCCATGGCTCACGGGCCCAGCTGCTCCGCGGCATGTGGGATCTTCCCGGACCGCGGCACGAACCCGCGTCCCCTGCATCGGCAGGCAGTGACTGTGGTTGTGTTTTGACAGTGGAAAAGGAAGAATTCTCACAAGTATTTGTTAGAGTCTATTTTATTAATGGGTCTTACATACAATGAGAGGATCAGCGTAAAGGCAGGAGAATTGGTTCCCAGAACAGGTGAAAAAAAGATTTTTATACTCAGTTGGGAAAGGAAGACTGAGATAAGATTGCTACTTTAGAAATAAAGCTGGTTAGCGCCCTGCGTGGTGACATGGTGACACAGCTGCAGTCTTCGGGGTTATCTTAATGAGGTGATCTTCATAGTTGGCTGCACGTTCACTCTCACTTCGTAAAACGCTGGGCCTGGTCAGCTCCGTGTTAGTCAAACCAAGTTCCACCCCCGAAGTGGTCAGAGGACAGTCAGAGGCTTCCTAGAAAACACTGCCGCGGCCTTAACTGTCATCACAGATCACCAGCTTGCCAGTTAGCAAGTGTTGGATATTTTGTCTTGTGCAAAGATGAGGACATTGAGTCCCAGGAAAGCGAGTTCACACTTCGGACCTCCACTTTCTCATCTATAGAATGGGGTAGTGACAGCACCTGTCTCCAGGTGTGCTTGAGGGCTGAAGGGGCAGCGGTAGCAAAGGCTCAGCCCAGAGCCTGGCCCAGAGTCAACATTTGGTGATTCGGGGCTGGTCTGAGTGTGAGCACACACATGCAGACACACACATATATGCACAGACTCCCCAAACACACGCAGACACACACATGCACACACACAGAGATCTCACACACACAAATATGCACACATACAGACACACACTCACAGGCACACACACAGACGTGCATACACAAACCCTCCCAAACATACACAGACACGTGAACAGACAGACACACAAACTCAAAGGGCCCCCCAAAGCACACACAGGACCTCATGCACACAATCGTGCACGCACTGACACACACAGACACACACAGACACATGTGCAGACCCCTCACATATGCCCTACACAGAAATACAATTACAGACCCCTCCCAACCACACAGACACACACATGCAGAAATACACACACACACGGATCCACGCCGATACCACAGACACACACAGGCACACCAACACACATGCAGATATGCACACACAGACTCGGCTCCAGACACACACGCACACACACACACACACACACGTGCAGACCCTCACAGAGCCTCCGCCACAACCACAGCCATAGCCATGCACACGCCCTCCCCACGCAGACAGCCGCAGACACACCTGCTCCTGCTTTGTTTCCCCCGCAGCTCGAGGAGCCAATGTGGGCCGGGAGTGCTGCCTGGGGTACTTCAAAGGGGCCATTCCTTTCAGGAAGCTGGTGAGGTGGTACCGGACCCCAGCGGACTGTCCCAGGGATGGCGTCGTGTGAGTCTGCCTGTCCCCACCCTGCCCCTGTCCTGGGAGCTGAGTGTGGGAGAAGGCAGAGCCTGGAGCTCCCAGAAGGGCCACTGGGGAGCAGAGAGGAGAGAGCAGGGCCTTCGTCCCTTGACCCCCTGGCCCCGCTCCTCAGGGCAGCCCCCGTACCCCACACTGCGAGCCCCCAAAGGGCCTCAGGCTGTGAGGTCTAAGCTCCTCATTGATTTATGGGGAAACTGAGGGCCTGAGAGAGATGGGACAGCCCCATATCACACGGGCGGTCAGCGGCCCATGTGGTCACTTTGCAGGCCCTGGGCTTGAGCCCCGAGCACTGGGCCCCTCCCGGGCACCCCTCGTTCCCAGGCCTAGGTGGGTGCAGGCGGTCTGAGGATGGGGGGGCAAAGTCGTGCAGCCCCGGCTCCCTGTGAGGGCCAGGCCTGGCAGGGACCCTGGGAGGGTCAGGAGTCACCGAGGACAGAGCCGGGCGTCTCAGAGCTGCCACTGATGCCCTGGGTGACTTCAGGCAAGTTCCTGCCCCTCTTGCGGGCTCAGGGTCCTCGTCAGTGCAGGGCGAGGCTGGTCCCGGGGCTCTGGAGGGCCTTCCTGCCCTGAGCGCCCGCGCGGTTTTCTACCTCTGGGTAGGCTGGTGACTCTCCACGGCAGATCCATCTGTTCAGACCCCAAGGACGTGCGGGTGAAGAAGGCAGTCAAGCGCTTGCAAAACACCATGAAGCCACGTGACCTGACCGCCCAGCCAGCCTGACTTCTCCCTGGCCCATCTGGAGCCTTCCCGCCTCCACGTTCACTACCCCAACCCCGAGCTCCCTGGGTCCAGTGGAGGCCTTACAAGGACAAAGAGGCCCCTGTCCCCTTCTCTGATTAAAGTTTTTCTCCCCCAGTCTGGGTCAGCGTGTTCTGTCCACTCTAGCCTGTCGCCCTGGAAGGGCCTGCAGAGAACATCTAGTCTTGCCCTGTGCAGGTCGGAGAGGGAAAATGAGGCTTCGAGTGTGCAGACCACCTTAAAGAGGGGAGGCCCGGGCAGGGGTAGGGCTGAGGGGGGTCTGTGGGGCGAGCAGGGCAGGGGTGACAAGAGGCCAGCAGGTTCTCCCCTCTGCTGCACGCAGGCAGGAGGGGGACCTGGGAAGGGCCGTCTGGATTCTCTCCCATCTTATCTGCCCATGGAGCCCTCCCAGGCCTGCCCCATTCTGCTCTGTGACACCCCAACTGATGTGGAGCTGAGGACACGCTTCGCCTTGCGCATTTGATCCAATTCCGCAAATGGTTCTAGAATTCTTCCGCAGGCCAGGGTTCTGTCAAGTGCTGGGGAGCTCCCTGGCCCCGGGGGCTCCCGCAGCCTCTTCCCCATCTCGCCCACCTCCCAGCCCCCACCCCCCCCCGAGCCCAGCCAGCCCCGCCCGGACGGTCTTTGCAAGACCAGTTCCACCTGCGCCCAGCTCCCTCTCCCGGCTCCAGCCCCAGGCCGGCTCCCAGGGCCGAGCTGCTCCACCTCGTCCCGAGCCTCACCCCAGCGCCCTCTCATCCCCGCTGGCCCCAGCCCTCGCCTCCCGCCCCAGCCCGGCCCCGTGGTTCCTGCCGACCTGAAGTGTGAGCCCCGCCCTACCAGGTGACATCTCACCCAGCCTCAGCCCAAGCCAGCCTCCAGGAAGCTGTCCCTGAGAACAGCTACCCCCAATTCTCTCTCTTGCTCTGATTCCTCCCGCTTTCAGGGACTCTGGGGCAGCCCGAGGGGGCTGTTCTCCCGTCGACTCCTGTGTGGGTCTGTAGTCCTGACTCCTCCGTTAGGCTGAGAGCTCAGTGAGTCTCACTGGGGACCCCATAGTGCTCAGAAGGATGTGGACCAGGACCCATCCCCAGACCCCTCTGTCGAGGTGCAGCTCGGGACTGGAGCCGTGGGAGGCTGGGGGAAGTTAGGGTCTTCGGATTCTAGTTCTGCCTCACCCTCCTGACCAGCTGTAGGCTGTGGCTTTTCTCTCTGGGACTAAGTGGGAGCAGGCGCAATGGATCCTTCCTCCTAGGATTCTGTGACCTGTGTTGTTTGGTGGGGCTGCAATTGAGTTATTTTCAGGTAAAGCTTATGCCTTCTGCTGTCCCCCTGTGGCCAGTTGTCTTATTGCAGGACAGATGTCAGAGCCAAGCCCACTTTCGAAGTGGGACAAGAAGAAAACAGCAGCAGTACGACTACTACTAATAATAAGGCTGATGATGGTGATGAACTGTGAACTTCTCTGTGACCCCGGGGTCTCCTCAGCCACAGGTGGGCTCTTTTCCTGCCCTGGTCCCAAGGAGTATCCCTTGAACAGCTGCCTTGGATCCAGAGTCCTTGGGGCAGCCCAGTCTGAATTCTTTGTGGAAAAATGTCATCTGGATACATGGGGTGAGGGGTGAGAAAAAGATGATCTCAAAATAGGGGGAGGCAAGGAGGAGCCCCTGGGACAGCCAAGGAGAACAAGGGCTGGGGCCCAGATCCCTTGCCCTGCCAGAAAGACACTCAAAGAACATGCATGTAATCCAGTGCATTGAAAACTTGCCTTAAAAGAATCAAAACCTTCTTTTCCTAGGGAAATATTCCTCAGAGGCCCATATTGTGAACTCGGATAAGGGGAGGATGATGAGGAGGTAAGGGGTTACCCAGGGGGAGGCCCTGAGAGTGACCGAGCAGGGGGTTGGCTTAAAGGTCCCTCAGTGGGGGAGAGGTGGAGCCAGGACTGGCAACAAAATGCAGGATTCAGAATCCAAGTGTCTACTAGCAGAGTCAGTGTGCAATGTGGGTTGGGCAAGATGCAGGAGATGGGACCAGCCACCATGTTCCCCTGGGAAGAAGCCATTTTAAGGACTCGTGACTGGGAGACTCCCCATGACAGGTTAGTAGGGAGATAGAAAGAAAGAGGACAGGTCAGGAACCA
Organism: Lipotes vexillifer; assembly: GCF_000442215.2. Classification (NCBI taxonomy): domain Eukaryota; kingdom Metazoa; phylum Chordata; class Mammalia; order Artiodactyla; family Lipotidae; genus Lipotes; species Lipotes vexillifer. The sequence continues at coordinate 232,465 of NW_006796201.1, forward strand.
GAGAACACAGAACGGTAGGGAGGGGCGCTGGTCTCTCATTGTTCCTTCCACCTGAAAAGGGCTTCGCCTCCTCCACATCTGAAATCCAGTCCCCCTTCAGAGCTCAGCTCAAATGCTGCCTCCCTCAAGAAGCCCTCCCTGGTCCCTTTGTTGCAGTTGTTGCCCCACTCTGTGTCCTCCATCAGCTCCCTGCTCTCACCTCAGCTTTACCACATTGTCCCTGGTAAATGTAGTTACTTGCATGTTTGACTCACTGATGAGCTCCTTGGGGCAGGTATTTGAGTCAGGCAACTCGGTACTTACTGACTCATTTATAAGGGGGTGAAAGTGCTTTGTGCACAGTGGAAATTTGACATATATATTTTCATCAACAAGCCCCTGGGTGAATCCCATGACAGGCACGTCAAGAAAGAAGCTCCCAGAGGAGCGGTGCTCTGATAACATAACTGGGCTTCAAGCCCGGCATTGAAGTGGAATTTTGAATTGCGCTGCTCTTTGGTTTCCCACCAGAGGGCGCTCCAGCTCCCAATAAAGATTGAGCCTGATTGATGTCCCTGACCACCAGGGCCCTGGCCTCAGTGCTGTCCCCAGGGGCTGGGGTCACCTACATCCGACTGTAGCTGCTCAGGGCCTAGGGTCAGAGTGTCTGCGGTTGGCCAGCCCTTCTCCTAAGGGAGCAGAAGCAAGGAAACCACCACCACCACTGCCAGGGGTTAGCGAGATGAAGAGGAAGAAGGAAAACCACTGCTGGGAATTGCAGGGCCACTAATTCCAGATGCAACGTGGGCAGTGCTGAGAGCAGTGCACCAGGGGTGTTCTCACCGTGTCTTCTTAGATTCTGTATTTGTCTATTTGGCATCCATTCATCACAAGTTACACCTCCCCTGTAATCCAGCTTTCGAAGGCATGCAAAAATCACATTGCAAACTCTCCAACCAATCCTGAAATCCCCCAACCACTTCCTTTATATAACTCACTCCCCAAATGAATATTTCCCCAAATCACCCAGGGCTGGGTACCAGACAATGAGGGACAGCGCCCACGCCCCGAAGCCCGCTGAAACGACTCCCACAGGCCAGTCCTCAATTGCTGACCCTGCCCTGCCTTGCTTTTTCTACAGAAACCCGATAAGGGTTGTGGCCTCGGCTTTCCCCTCACGTCTCCTTCTGCCCTGCGTGGTGTGGCATGGCCCCTTCTCTTGGGAAATGTAAGTAATAAATTCTTCTTTAGTGGCATTCAGTAACCTACATACATTCAAATCCCATGGGTACATTTTATTTATTTATTATTTTTATTGACATACAGTTGATTTACAATGTTGAGTTAATTTCTGCTGTACAGCAAAGTGACTCAGTTATTCATATTCTTTTTTATATTCTTTTCCATTATGGTTTATCCCAGGACATTGAATATAGTTCCCTGTGCTATACAGCAGGACCTTGTTGTCCATCCATTCTTTATGTAATAGTTTGCATCTACTAACCCCAAACTCACAATCCATCCCTCCCCCATGCCCCCTCTCCCTTGACAACCACAAGTCTGTTCTCTATGCCTGTTTCTGCTTCTTAGATAGGTTCATTTTTGTCATATTTTAGATTCCACATATAAGTGACATCATGTGGTATTTGTCTGGCTTACTTCACTTAGTATGATAATCTCTAGTTGCATCCATGTTGCTGCAAATGGCCTTATTTCATTCTTTTTTTAAAAAAATTAATTAATTCATTTACTTTTGGCTGTGTTGGGTCTTTGTTGCGCACACGGACTTTCTCTAGTTGCGGCGAGTGGGGGCTACTCTTTGTTGCAGTGCGCGGGCTCCTCATTGCGGTGGCTTCTCTTGTTGAGCACAGGCTCTAGGTGCACGGTCTTCAATAGATGTGGCACGCGGGCTCAGTAGTTGTGGCTCATGGGCTCTAGAGCGCAGGCTCAGTAGTTGTGACGCACGGGCTTAGTTGCTCCGTGGCATGTGGGATCTTCCCAGACCAGGGCTCGAACCCGTGTCCACTGCAGTGGCAGGTGGATTCTTAATCACTGTGCCACCAGGGAAACCCCTTATTTCATTCTTTTTTGTGGCTGAGTAGTATTCCATTGTATATATGTACCACATCTTCTTTACCCATTCATCTGTCGATGAACATTTAGGTTGTTTCCATATCTTAGCTATTGTAAATAGTGCTGCTATGAATATAGGGGTGCATGTACCTTTCTGAATTATAGTTTTTTCCAGATACATGCCCACGAGTAGGATTGCTGGATCATATGGTAATTCTATTTTCAGTTTTCTGAGGAGCCTCCATACTGTTTTCCATAGTGGGTGCACCATGGGTACATTTTAACAGAAGAGGGTCAGGGACCTGCTCTGTCTAGGCTTTGCCACTGACTGGCTGTGGGTTTTTTGTTTTTTGGTTTTTTGCGGTACGCGGGCCTCTCACTGTTGTGGCCTCTCCCGTTGCAGGGCACAGGCTCCGGACGTGCAGGCTCAGCGGCCATGGCTCACGGGCCTAGCCGCTCCGCGGCATGTGGGATCTTCCCGGACCGGGGCTCGAACCCGTGTCCCCTGCATTGGCAGGCGGACTGTCAAACACAGTGCCACCAGGGAAGCCCTGGCTGTGGGTTTTTGACACGATCACTTCACCTTCCTGGGCCTGTTTCTCCATGGAATGAGGAAATCGAACCCTTCTCTAACCTGCTTTAGGGTGTAGCCAGTCAAGAGAATGGGGCTTGGTCTGCTGCCGTCCTGCCTCTCACATTGCCCTTAGGGGAGCAGAGTCTTCAAAAACCTGCAGTTTCCCCATAATTGAATTGCCATGACCCCTTCTCCAAAACCACCACGCACACTGCAGGGATGAGACACTCAGACAAACAAAGGGGCTGGGGCCTTGTTGAGAAGTAAGCCTTAAAAGGACGTGTTCAGCACATGGACACACATGTTTATAGCAGCGCTATTCACCTAAGCCAAAGGTGGAAACAGCCCAAGTGTCCATCAGTGGATGGATGGATAAATAGTGTATATTCACACAACAGAATATTATTCTGCCATAGAAAAGAGTGAAATACTGGTACTTGCTACAATGTGGATGAGCTTTGAACACATGCTGAGCGAAGCCAGACACAAAAGGTCTCATATTGTGTGATTCCATTTACATGGAATGCTCAGAATAGGCAAATCCATAGAGACAGAATGCAGATCGGTTGTCACCAGAGGCAAGGGCATAGGGCAGCCTGCTAAAAGGGTACACGGTTTCCTTTGGGGGTGATGAAAATGTTTGGAGCTAGACAGAATCAGTGGTTGCACAACCTTGTGAATGCACTGAATTTTTCACTTTAAAATGGTTAATTTTGTTATGCAAATTTCACCTCAAAAAAAAGAAAAGCGAGACACTTCATACAACCTCTTTTCTGCAGAGCAACAATATAAACGTAGGCACAGGTGTGATATATGACCTCAGGATGGAGAACACCTGAGGAGGGTAGGGCAGGGGAAAGGGATGACACAGCTGTGACATTTCACCTATTAAATAGAGTGATCTGAATCAAAATATGGCAAACCCGTTGTCTGTTGTATCTGTAGTTCTCTGTATCTGAAATCTGTCATAATATAAAAGAAAGAAAAGTTTAATTAATTGTTAAAAAAAAGAGAGAGAGAAAGAGAAAAGAAGGAAGGGAGGGAGGGGCTTCTGAGCACTTCTGAGCCCAGCTGAGTCTAAATGCAGCTTTCAGATCATCACAGGGCTTTGCAGAGGTAAAGTCCTCTTATGCTGGATGGTGGTGAACAGACCACAAGTTGACCGCCCAGAAGTGACAAAAGAAGGTGAGGTCTGAGGCCACTAAGGTTGGAGTGGAGCGTTCAGTCCCCACTGTGTAGCGAGAGGGGTGAAGGGCTGCCTGCAGAGCTGCACTGTTCCTACCCCGCAAGTCTGTCGCTGCGACAGGACAGCAAGGAAGCAGAGAAAGACTGAAGGAGGGCTTCCCTGGTGGCGCAGTGGTTGAGAGTCCGCCTGCCGATGCAGGGGACACGGGTTCGTGCCCCGGTCCGGGAAGATCCCACATGCCGCGGAGCGGCTGGGCCCATGAGCCATGGCCGCTGAGCCTGCGCATCCGGAGCCTGTGCTCTGCAACGGGAGAGGCCACAACAGTGAGAGGCCCTCGTACCGCAAAAACAAAAACAAAAACAAAAACAAAAAAAAAGACTGAAGGAGCGGAGAGGATAACACAAACAAGCACAAACTAGAAACACTTCTGGACTCAAAACAACCATGTTTGTTCTGCTCGTTTACAGAGAGTATCACACGGCTTTCACGGTAAGAGACCCTAAGCATTAACAAGGCCCCCTTGCGATGCTCAGCCCTCTGCACGCTCGGGTTAGAGGCCCTCCCGCAAAAACAAAAACAAAAACAAAAACAAAAAAAAAGACTGAAGGAGCGGAGAGGATAACACAAACAAGCACAAACTAGAAACACTTCTGGACTCAAAACAACCATGTTTGTTCTGCTCGTTTACAGAGAGTATCACACGGCTTTCACGGTAAGAGACCCTAAGCATTAACAAGGCCCCCTTGCGATGCTCAGCCCTCTGCACGCTCGGGTTCTGGGACTAGAAATGCTAGCAAACAAAACTATTACGTTTAGTATTGAACGTTCTGTATCTTTTTTTTTTTTTTGTCAATCTATGGATCAACTCTTGCTTTATTTCTGGAAAAGGTCTTGAATTACGTCTTTAAGTAATTCATTCTGATTCCTTATTGGTGTTTCTTCTACCTTCTGTGGCTAATCATTTTCCCACTGATCCTTTCTCCCTCTTTATTTCCATTTCATTCGGTTGGTTCTTTTATTCCTGTCCCTGTTTTTAGCCCTGTGCATTCTCCTAGTGGTATATCCAATATTGACTTCATATCCGGGATGTTATTTTTTTCACTTCTTGCCTCGGCTCTGCCTGTGCACGTTTCCATCTCTCTGTTAACTGGGCCAAATATTTCCTGGAGGTTCCTGTCAGGGAGGCACGGGACTTTGTTCCAGGCTAGTGGGCACTTTCCTTAAGACCCAGAGTTTTATGTGTGGGTTTCCCTGGTTTTTTAAAAATGAAATTTCTTATCAATACAAAATACATAATGTATGGGGCTTCCCTGCTGGCGCAGTGGTTGAGATTCCACCTGCCGATGCAGGGGACACGGGTTCAGGCCATGGTCCGGGAAGATCCCACATGCCGCGGAGCGGCTGGGCCTGTGAGCCATGGCCACTGAGCCTGCGCTTCCAGAGCCTGTGCTCCGCAACGGGAGAGGCCACAGCAGTGAGAAGCCCACGTACAGCAAAAACAAAAACAAAAACATAATGTATATGTAAGGTAGACAAACCAATAAAAAATAAACACCTGTATACCCACCATCCAGCTTACTAAATAGAACCTTCCTGCTGCTCTGAAGTCCCCATCCCCCTCCCTGTTGTCCTCCTCCCATCAGCCTCCGGAGACACCTAAGTTCCTGAATTTAGTGTTTATCATTCACCTTGATTTTCTTTCATTTGTCACATGTGTGTATATACATACTACATATGCATGTATGCGTATACCCCTAACAATATATTGATGCATCTTGTATGTCTTTAAACCCTTGAACTTTATGTAAATGTAACATATCTCATACACATGCTCTCCCGTGACTTGCTTTTGCGGCTCCCCATTCTCTGAGATTCTTCCATGCTGATGTGCACAGACAGCTACAACTCATCATTTTCCCCCCTGTGACGACCAAGTCCTTCACCCATCCTCTTGGTAATGGCCACTTGGATTATTTCCAGATTCTTGTTATTACAAACAGTGCTGCTTTAAACAGTTTTTAGCTTGTCTTCTGGTGCATGTGTCGAAGAATTTCTCCAGGGCAGTGGCTCTCAACTTTGGAGGCACTTACCTGGGAAACCTTTGCCAAAATGCCGACACCTGCAGCCCTATTCCAAAAGATTGACTTAATTGGTCTTTGGAAAGGAGGGATCCCAGGCAATGGTGTTTCTGTTGTTTTTTTGGGAGTGGGAAGCTATCCAGGTGATTCTAATACATGGCCAGTGCATGTATCTTTTTGAATTAGTGTTTTTGGTTTTTTGGATATATACCGAGGAGTAGAATTGCTGGGTCATATGGTAATTATATTTTCAGTTTTTTGAGAAACCTCCACACTGTTTTCCACAGTGGCTGCACCAATTTATATCCCTGCCAACAGTGTTCAAGGGTTCCACGAGGGACTTTTAACTACATCTGCAAATCCCTTCATGTCTGCCACACAAGGTAGTCTAATCACAGTAGTGATATCCCATCATACACACAGGTCCTGCTCAAACTCAAGGGCAGGGCATTACGCAAAAGTGTGAGGCATTGGGGTGTCATCTTAGAACTCTGCCTACCACAGAGGCTTCAGAGTCAAGCCACACCCATAACTAAAATCCACCAGCAGGGACCAGGATAAGCAAAAGCAAACTTAGAGGATCAAGTCAAGTTTCAAGGACAAATACCAATGAACACTTTTCTTTATTGTCAAAATAGAAAAACCCAGGTCTCTTAAATCCACATGATCTCTCTCGCTATATGGCAAGATCAATTCCAAGTCTGCGTTGGTGGAGAACAAGAAGAACAAAGGGTCTGCTCAGAGATTTATTGCTGGGTCAGACTTCTGTCCTTCTCTCTAAATGCTCACCAACCTGGACTCTTCTGAAGTAGATGGAGAGAGGCCCTGATCTGTAAGTGTAGGACTGGCCCCATGTGGTGTGACTCAGTCTCTTCAGAAAAGAGTTTTGTGGTCCCAGGTGAGTTTGGAAGGCTGTGTCAGACATCACGCACGCACACACACACACACACACACACACACACACACACACAGACATATCCCCTCTTCACAGCGAATATACATTAGTACGTAAGTTTAATACCTGGAGATTAACAGAAATGACAATGGGGCACAGATGCAACACAGTAAAACAGGGATGGGGGGTAGGACTGGAGGGGGCAGAGGGACACTGGATATGATCACAGCAACCAAGGAGTGATTCCCTTGGTGCTCTGAGGTCATGAGACACTTGCCTCTTGTCACCAAGAAAACTGCATGGTGAATAAACCACCAACTCTGGAAGATAAGCCGTGGCACTACTGCGGAGCTTAGAATGGGGTGGGGCCCTCTCTGTCACAGTGTTAATACTCAAGCATGGCGGGCTCGGAGAGTGTTACGAAATATCAGCATTTTGACCTGGTGAGAGGGGCCTATTTGGGATGTGCCCCGTTTACCTAACACTGGGTGAAGGAGGTCCCCACTCAGGGTAACAGGGCCCCGGGATACCGTGGTCTTGACTTGCAGCAGCACTCCACACCACTGCTCCCAGCCAGCTCCACTCTGTCCACTGAGCACCCTCTCCGCAATGGACCTAAGCCAGAGTGAGCCAATCAAGAGGAGACGGGAGGAACCACGTGGTGGGATGGAAGGGGCAGGAGCTGGCAGAGGAGCAGGTGTGTCCCAGGCCGGGCCCTCCCCTAGGCATCATTGAGGCTGCTGTCGCTCAGGAGCACCTTCTCCCCAGGTCTGAAGGCCGGCATCCCAAGGTAGGGGCAGCTGGCACAGCGGAAAGCATCGCCCAGGTAACACTGTTGAAAGAAGAGACCATCATACAGGGGAGCCAAGTGTCAGCTCTCCCAGAGATACAGGCCAGAAGAAAGGGATCCCAAATTTCATGGTATGGCCACAGTGGCCTAAAGAGAATGACTGCGTACATTTGTAGGTCCAACTGGGATCCAAATACTAAGAGGCTTTAAGATCTCTGATTTCATGAAAGACAAAAGTCTAGAGAAGTCCCTTAGGTGAATACTTCTGTATTCTCAGCAGTTCAAATCACAGCCACACTCAGCAAATGGCTGAGTAGCATCAGGCCTAATGTGAAGCAGAAAGAAAGGGGCCAAAAATAAGAAATGACAAGTGCCTCCCCTACGGGCATGAGTGCGCTGCCCACTCTCAGGAGATAAGCCCTCTTCCCATTACTACCTAGAGACACGTTCTCACACGTTCACCTATTATTAAAATAATTGGGCAGTGAACTCTGTAGAGCTGGAGCTGGCCTGTGTTTAGTTTAGGCCTTTGTGAATACTGAGTAATCAACCAGATACTCACGTTTCCACAAGCCGACTTGGGCTGGGAGCTTATCTGGTCCCTCAACTTCTCTTTCTCCAGTTCTTCTGCGAGGCCACAGGTGCTGGGGGAAAGTTAGCAGGTGATGAGTGGGACCTGCCACCACCCAGGAACTCCAAATCCTTGACAGACCTTTTCCCTGGGAGTCTTCACAGATATGGAGCATTGACCTTTCCTGGCCTAGTCAGCTTTGGGCTCCACAATTCAATGATGTACTGTTTGGAGATTCACACACAGACAGTAAACTATCGAAAAAGCCAGCAAAGATTAGCACAAATTTGGGAGAATGGTAGCCTCTTGTAAGGAGAGGGAGGGAGATGCAGCTGAGGGAGCAGGCAGAGGCGACTTCTAAGGAACAAGTCATGTTCCTGGTACTTAAGCTGGGTGAGCAGTACATGGGTGTTCATTTTATTGTTCTTTAAAATGTACTTATTTAGCATACTCTTCTAACCGTCTGATACATTTTACAATAAAACATGTTTTAGTAATTGTGAAGCACAGCGATTCCTTGACAATCAGAAGCCGCTGGAAGCAGCCTGGCAGCCTCTTCTCACCCCAAGGCTTACCAGTTCTTGCAGGCCTTCCTCTTTTTCCCTTCCCCACAGGAGGCAGCCCGCAAGGAAGCTGGGTCTGGCTTCTTCATATCTTCTGGATCCAGCAGTTCATCTGAGTCAATGAGATCCTGGAGAATGTTCGAAGCCATTAATGACCCAGTCATGGTCTCTGCTAATGAACAGGTGAAGTGGCCACAGTCCACAGCAGCAGTTTGCCCATCTATGTAGAAGGCAGCCATCATCCTACCTGGGCTTGATCATCACGCCCAAGCTGACCACATAGTGAGTACACTACGTGCACAGAAGCTGTGTTAGGCTGTGAGGGGGCTGGGGACTCATTTATGATGTGCAGAGAATATGTGTGTGGAGGGCAGGGAGGGAGGGGGCAGGAAGAACAAAGAGAGAAGCGTTATATTTATGCGAATATATAAAGGGCTGTCGTGTGAGAAAAGGGAATGGAATATTTTCTATATAATTCCAGAGGAAAAGGCAGATAATGATATATACACTTGTGTGATTCTTCGATAAACGTGTAGACAGTTAATCTGTAAGCTCTGTGAGGGCACAAACCGTCGCCTAGTTTGCTTACCACTCTAACTTCAATAGTTGTAGGAATGAAGAACTTTATTACAGAAAGCATTGATCTGAGTTGGAAGAGCATTACTGTTAAGACAGTGAGCATTTGGTGACTTGCCCAGACGAAGGAGCCAAAAAATATTTTAGCTGACAAACTCTTTTCAGGTTTACGCATGCCCACAAGAGTCTTTAATATATCACATGAAGTGAGAACAAGAAAATCTGCGGGGGGAAAGATGCTGAAAAAGAAATTTAAAATGCCACTAATGAGGAGTTTCCTTCTGAGTCAAAAAATGCCAATGGCAGGCACAGCCACAAGGCTGGGCTTTAAATGCTTTCACACCTACAAACCCAGAGAGGCCACTCCAAACAACAACATTCCCACCCAAAGTGGGGCCTGAAAGAAAGCAATCAGGTGACCACAGTGCTGACTCACCACGCTCTCATCCTCCATATCATTGGCTGAGAGGGTCCAGAGCTTGGCAGCTGCAGGGTCCATAGCAGGCTTCCCTGAATCCAACCAATGAAAGAAAACAAGCTCCAGAAAAGCAGCTGGAAACAAACTCCAAGCACATGTAAGTGCTTTCTACTGAGGCTGTGCAGGGAACACACTGGACCTGGGTTCAAGGCCCAGCTCTATCACTTATAAAGGCATGAGAGGGACCCATCACTTTATGGCAATAAAAGCCATCATTTGTTAAGCTTTGTGCCAGATACTACATTAAACATTTTACATACATGATCTAATTTAGTCCTGCTCACCACCTTATGAGGAAAGTTCTTGTCATCCTAATTTTATAAATGAGGAAAGAGGTTTAGATACTTAGGCCAGTTACACCCAGCCACAAATACACAAGTACAGACAGAGTCTACCTAACGCTTTTAACTTCCACTCCATATTGCTTTCTCCTCCTTCTCTTAGTTCCCATCCCTAGAACATGGGGCTAATAGGATTCCCTATGCCCACTGCAGGAGATTTGAATATGAAACAAGAAACTGTACCAAAAAGCATTATAAATAGCAAAGCTCCGGTCTCATGTAGACCTGTTACAGACAAGAAAATGGGCTCAAGAGCTGATGGCGGTGGCGTAACAACAAATCAGTAGCAAATCACACCTCCTGATTCTCTCTCTGGGCCCGAAAGAGCTGAGGGTTCAGTGTGGGCCAGTCCACGAATGGGCCTTGGCGGGTAAGTGCACCCCCCAGAGATCACTGTCACACTGGATGCTCAGATCTCCCACAGGGCAGGCCATCTAAGCTGCTCCTACCCATTCTGGAACTGTGACTCCAAAGGTTAGGATGCTAAAGGATTTCTTGAAGATTTAGGCTGGACAGTCAAAACAGAGCAGTGTGAATACCTGTAAATTTTTGCATACCTCACAGCTAGGACAATTTTTCTCAACTCAGGCATTAAAAAATAGTGATAGGAAGGGTGAGAATGGTGAAAAAGGGTGGAGTGCAATCTTCTGAGAGGAGATATTTTTATAAGTGTCTTAAGATCCTCAAAGAAAAGCTGAATTCAGTGGCACAGAGAAAAGGACACATGGGAAGAGGAATAGCACACTCTTATCCGCCATGACCGTCACTGTGAGGTCTTCTGAGGGTAAATGTCATAATTCTGGGGTCTGGAAAGACTTCATTAACTAATGAAACTATGGGAGTCTGACCTCTAGTATCTGGAGACCTCAGTGTCCTCTGGTGCAGAAGAAGGGGCTGAACTAGGTAATATCTACGCATCATTTCAGTATTGGATCCGAATATGCCCAGAACAACAGTACATTAAGCATTCTTCCACTTGGAAATGAGGGAAATTAAGGAAGGGAATGATCCTCTAAAGATATCACCACCTCATTCAGATCTCTGGCTCAGTTTTTAATACGGCTTTTCAGGCCCACTCAGACAGAACAATATCCCTAGGCCAGTCTCACCGGAAGACTTCTTGGTAGTAGAAAGCTTAAGTTGACTAGAAGAACCCACTTCAAAATTGGGCTTTTTTCCTGTGATCTGCACAGAGAGCAGGCTGTCACTGTGGTAACCCAGGTGTTCTCGGACAGACTGAATCTCCTCGGGGCTCAAGAACTTGCGCTGCAGCTGAAATTCAAGATATCAGAGGATTAGGCCACGCTTTTTCTACCGTATGGTGGTGTACTATGTCCCCCTCACAGGTGTCAAACGCTCACGTCTGCAGTAAGCGCATGACAGCAGGAGATCGCAGACGTTGCCTCGTGCCACACGTTCGGTTTCTCACTGATCAGGACCCTGGAGTGTAACTTCTGTCTACGTGTTTATGTTGAGCCTGCCCCTTGGAGAGTTTTATCAAATATCTGTCTATTAGGTACAAGGCACTGTGCGAGGCATTGTGGAGATTGTAATGATTATGATTATCAAGATGAATCGGACATGCTGAAGAGGCTGTTGAATGGAATCGAAGCCTGTGGCGGGGGAGCATGCCCACAGTAAAGATGCTAGAAATGAAATACGCAGTAGAGAAAGAGAACCACGGGGGGAGGGAAATGCTTTCTATGTTCCTTGGGAAGAAGCAGCAGACAGGAAAGGTCGGGAAGAAGCTGGGGGTGCTACCTCTATGTCCGACAATTATGGAACCGCTACATAAACCACAGTCCATCTAGAGCACTGAACGCCGTTCCATAATTAGTAAGAAAGTGGGTCAATACACTAAGATGGATAATGTCAAAGACAGCTAAAGGTGGGGGAAAGAGCTAGTGACTGAACACTGTATACATACGACCTTATTTACATTAAAAAATGTGTATACACACACACAAAACACACTTGTAAATACATAAAAAGAAGTCCGAACAGCCACACCAAAAAATGTATTGGTGGCTCCCGCTGGGGAGGAAAGTGTAAGCAAGGCCTGAGATGTCACTTTATATTCTTCAGTCTTAACTGAATTTTTATGAACATCCCATATTTTGGAATAAAAGATGGAAGAACTTTAACTAAAGAGAAAAATAAGAAAGGGTAGGTGTGAAGAAACTGAGGCCCTAGGTCATGTACAGATCAATGGTATAACAGCTATTGTGGTATAACACTTCTCACACAAGAAAATTTCAGCATTGGAGAAGAATGGAGAACCATAAATACCTCTATTTAATGTTAATATTTCTAATGAATTGTCAGAAAAGGATTTCCCCCTCCAACCTATTCTAGCCTCCCACCCAAAAGCTGAGGAAAATACAGGCAACTGCCCTTCACTTAGGCCTAAGATTCGTGTCCACTAAGAGATGCCTCAGTGGTCACCACTAGTACTGAGACCAAAATATGTCCCAACCCACATGGGCCCAAGCTGAGTCTCTTCAGAGGAGATTGATTTCAGAGGTTTCGTCCTTCGAGGCATCTGGTTTCTCCCATGCAGAGCCCTTCTCAACTTGTTTCCTAGTTGAGTGACACTGATCACCTCACCTTCAGGGTTGTTATTTCTCCCAGATTCTCTCTGTATCGTCTGACAAAAGAGATACTGGGTTTAGTCACCCAAGGCTTAAATTCCCAGCAAAGAAGGTCGTCTACAAACATACCTCTTTTACTTCCACAAGACCAGAAAGAGTCAGGGCTGAACACAGCTTAGATGCCGTCTTCACTTTGCTATTGTTAACTGCTAAGAGGAAAACCCCAGTTAATAGCTTTATAGGCCAAAGCAGGAAAAATAATAAAGGCTCTCTCCTATTCAGGTCAGCAGGCATTAAAACAACAATAACCTATTCTGTTCAATATATATATATTTTAGTGATAATATTTTAATTGGACAACTCCTTTTGGTTGTTCAAAGTGCTCTTACTGATGCTCTTAAGTGTCATATAACCGTCTCGGTTCTTTGTGGCTGTCTGGAGGGGTGGGATAGGGAGGGTGGGAGGGAGGGAGACAAAGAGGGAAGAGATATGGGAACATATATATATGTATAACTGACTCACTCTGTTATAAAGCAGAAACTAACACACCATTGTAAAGCAATTATACCCCAATAAAGATGTTAAAAAATAATAATAATAATAATTCCATTATTATTGCTTCATATCACTCTCTGTTTCTTTGAAATACCTAACCTTCCAGGGGCTGTTAGATAATGACCAAGAGGCTGAAAACTGTAAAGTATACAAGTATCTCTGTATAGTTCTGACAGACACTGTGTTTAGTCACCCAAGGTTTACATCCCAGCAAAGAAGGCTATAGCTGCTATTAACATCACAAGCTTATATTTCCACATAAATGCCTTTACACATTTCAAAATACTTTTTTTTTCTTTTTTGTGGTACGCGGGCCTCTCACTGCTGTGGCCTCTCCCGCTGCGGAGCACAGGCTCCAGACGCGCAGGCTCAGCGGCCATGGCTCACGGGCCCAGCTGCTCCGCGGCATGTGGGATCTTCCCGGACCGGGGCACGAACCCGTGTCCCCTGCATCGGCAGGCGGACTCTCAACCACTGCGCCACCAGGGAAGCCCTCAAAATACTTTTATTTCTAGTATTTGATGAAATAAGTCATCACATTTTGATAGAAAGTCTAGTTAAAAATGCTAAAAATCAGGCTTCCCTGGTGGCGCAGTGGTTGAGAATCTGCCTGCCAATGCAGGTGACACGGGTTCGAGCCCTGGTCTGGGAGGATCCCACATGCCGCGGAGCGACTGGGCCCGTGAGCCACAAGTACTGAGACTGCGCGTCTGGAGCTTGTGCTCCGCAACGGGACAGGCCACGATAGTGAGAGGCCCGCGCACCGTGATGAAGAGTGGCCCCCGCTTGCCACAACTAGAGAAAGCCCTTGCACAGAAACGAAGACCCAACACAGCCATAAATAAATAAATAAAATTTTTTTTTAAAAAAAGGCTAAAAATCTAGAATGATTCTGACAGCTTTACCACTGAGCAAAAAAGAGGTTTTTATTTCTTGGATTCTATCTTTACTTTCACATGAATCAATACTTAGCTCATCCCTCTCAGACTTCTAGTCACTATTTTTTAAACTTTTTAGTTTGAAATAACTATAGATGCACAGGAAGTTAAAAAAAAATGTTCAGGGAGGTCTCAAGGACCCTTCACCTCTTCTCTCCACGATAATATCTTACACAACTATCATATAATATGAAGACCAGGAAGTTGTCACTGATAGCCCACAGAGCTTATCCAGATTTCATCAGTTTTACATACACGTGTGTGTGTGCGTAGTCTTCATCACCACAAGGAACCCTCACACCACCCCCTTTACAGCCTCATGTACCCCCTCCCTCCCATTCCTAACCCCGACGATGGCCAACCTGTTCTCTGTCACTATAACTTTGTTATTTCAAGAATGTTATGTGAACAGAATCATACAGCCTCTAAGCTTTTGAGATTGGATTTCTTTCACTCAGCACGATTCCTCTGAGATTCATCCAAGTTGTTGCATGTGGCAATAGTTTGTTCTTTTTTTAACTGCTGCATAGTTTTCCATGGTGTGGATGTACCAGTTTAAGCATTCACCTGTTGAAGGATCCAGCCATTTTCAGATGAGCAGTTTCCTTCTATTTTACTACCTAATGGGTCAAATATCACAATTTATTCAGATGTGTTGGTTCAGAGTTTTACAATAATTCATCCCTTATCCCTAAGGATAAGGTTCAGTACAGGACTGTTGATCTCCAAATTATACCTCCTTCTCAGAGAGATGTGGTAAACATACCTAAAGATTCAACCCTGTTAAACTCTAGTCTTTCAAGTGAAAACTTCCTTACCTACAGCTGTCTCTACCGGCTCTTTCAGAAAAAGACATCCACTAGGCCGAAGGATCCGGGCCATCTCAGCCAAAATCTCAGCACTGTGCAGTGTGGTGCTTCCAGGAATTATACCCGACAAAATAATGTCAAAGCTAGATTCTTTGTGGGCAGCTGAAAAGAAGGAAGACTCTAATCAACAATCACCTTGGCCCCAGAATCTCCCAATCCCTCCCAAGTCCCCACAAAGGTTACATGCGTGGCCTTGTAGAATAAACACCTACCTGTTCAGCAAATGCTATTATACCACCGTTACTAGCAAGAGGGGCAAGGACACTGCTGCCCTGCTCTCCCTCAGTCTTACTAAGTTCATCTCCTTCTGTATGCTCAGGGGAAAAAGTAAAAAAGGAAGGTGGACGAAAACCAAGCTTTTTTAAAAAATGTGGAACATCTAATAAGAAATAAGAACTTACTTATAAAAATCATCAACTATACTCCTAAGTCCACTGTATCTCAACTGAAAAAAATACTATAATGTGCCACCCCCCCCCCAAAAAAAAACTCAGCTATTGGGCTTCCCTGGTGGTGCAGTGGTTAAGACTCCGCCTGCCAATGCAGGGGACATGGGTTCGAGCCCTGGTCCAGGAAGATCCCACATGCCGCGGAGCAACTAAGCCTGTGCGCCATAATTACTGAGCCTGCGCTCTAGAGCCCACAAACCACAACTACTGAATCCCGTGTGCCTAGAGCCCGTGTTCCGCGATAAGAGAAGCCACCACAATGAGAAGCACGTGCACCGCAATGAAGAGTAGCCCCTGCTCACAGCAACTAGAGAAAGCCCGCGCGCAGCAACAAAGACTTAGCACAGCCAAAAATAAATAAATACATTTATTTAAAAACAACAACAACAACAAAAAACCCAGCTATCAAGGAACGACAAGAAATGCAGCACTGCCATCAAAACTGCCCTCCCTGTAAGACAACCTGGGTAGGTACTTACACTGCAACAGCTGGTTGATGTTTTCCACAGACACTCGGCCCTCATCGCCAGTTAAGGCTTGAAGCTTATCCACCAGATCTTTTAGAGCCTCCATCGGAGATGACTTATCCCAGACCACTGCCACAAACTGGCCGGCTGAGATCCCAAAATCTGCCATTCCTGCAGTGCTGTGGACCTAAAAGCTATGGGCCAAAGGAGAGTCAAGAGTGAGTAGAGACAAAACGCAATTCAATCCATGGGGTACCACCAAATGTGATTAGAATTGCAACCTAATCCCGACCTCCCACCAGGAAATGCTGACCACATTAGAAAAACTCACTGTAGACACCAGAGTGTGAATAAATAAACCCATTATCCCAAGGTTTCATAACCCCAACATTCCCAAATATGGCAGGTGGCTTCCTTGGTGAGAATCCTGACTGGGCGGTCAAGTAAGGAGGTTGAAGGCACAAATATTATTTTCTCTTTGGTATGAGACAACTCAGCTTGAACAGAATGTAAAACACACAGGACATTAATTAGGCAGAAGTATGACTCAGCATGGGAGGCAAATAAATTGGCTGATATAACCCAACCACAAGCTTAGTGTATTTTTTAAAAAGAGACAACATATGTAAATTTAGCAAACTGAATAATGATATTTTCCCATTCATCAAGATACGAAAATTCAATTCTATTGACTCTGCATTGATCAATAGTATCTACTACCTCTATCTCTAACGATTAACATTAGCCAGACTCTTCAAAGCATTTTACCTACATTATCTCAATTGAACCTCAGTACAACCTTAAACTAGATATTACTCCCATTTTACAGTCAGGAAACAGGCTGTTGACTTTGCCCAGGTCACACAACTAGTAAGTGCTGTGTGGAAAAAGTAAAAGCTGGGATCTGAATCCAAGTCTATATGACTGTAAAACCCATGCTTTTAACCTACGGAAATTTCCTCCTGCCAGGGTCAACTTTCTCTGACTTGATACTCAGATGAGTATAGAATGTCCTCACGACGCAATCAGGTCAGGAGATAGCAGTCTACTCAGTTCCCCATTTCTTTCTTAAACATTAATGACTCCAAGTCCCTGGCTTCAGACAGCTCTACCAAATGATATGAGACCAAAGCTGTGGGAGAGGGATCACACATAGATGGGTCTTAAGCCAAATACTTCTGTATTCTGCAGAGGTGGCTAACCCAGTGACAATTATGACACCACAGACACTCCAGGACTAAGTTTAAGTCAGGCCTACACACTCTTCCTTCTTTAAAAATGTTCCCTTCAGGGACTTCCCTGGTGGTCCAGCAGTTAAGACTCTGTGCTCCCAACGCAGGGGGCCTGGTCTGATCCCTGGTCAGGGAACTAGATCCCACATGCCACAACTAAAGTCTCCGTATGCCACAACTAAAGATCCCGCATGCTGCAACGAAGATCCCACGTGCTGCAACTAAAGACCCAGCGCAGCCAAATAAATAAATAAATCTTAAAGAAAAAAAAAAAAAGACATGTGAAGCAATCTGAGTGCAGAATCTTTAAAAAAAAAAATGTTCCCTTCAAATGATTTGCTCCTCAGCCTACAAAACATGCCTAGGTCAGCCAGTCATCCTTAAATACTGTAGTACTTTGATTTTGCTGCTCGTTTCCTAAGGCTTTTATTTTCTAGAGCAAAATCAAAACTCTTCAGTCTTCTGGATTCAGGTGCTCCGTAATCTGGCTCCACCTGTATCTCCCACCTCCCCAAAGTGAATTCTTCCTTGTTGTATGAAAAATCTTGGCATTTTCACTCTATCATGCTTTTTATCTGGTTCCTTCCTTGTGGAATGCCCTCTTTATTATCCTGACCTGACTGCACGCCATGGTAAAAGGATGCCAAGTGTTATCAGATAAACAGGATTCCTTAGTCACTGAATTGTGGTTTTTAAATCCCTAAAAAGCACACAATCAAGAACTGAAACTTTAAGCTTTCAACTGTAACATGATGTTGAGGAAGAACCCTTACAAATCTTTCAAGTGAACAACTTTGGATCAATCTCACATTTAAGAACGAGCTGGGGAAGATAAGAATATGGATTGCTGGGTATGAAGTTATAAGAAATAAATGATCTCCTTCTAGAATGACGTTGGAACAGGCTCTCCCTTGGGACAACAGAAAGAGATGAGAAGTTCTCTTCCCACTACTACAACCTTGCACTGTACTCACAGAAAAATCCTCGTGGAAGAACCCAGGGGCCAAAGGCTACTCATTAACTAGAGAAACACAAAAAGCCAGATGTCGAGACCTTTTCAGCAACCTTAATGGAGGCAGGGTTTTATGTTTTCATTTTTATTTTTTTTTGAATTTTATTTTATTATACAGCAGGTTCTTACTAGTTATCCGTTTTATACGTATTAGTGTATATATGTCAATTCCAATCTCCCAATGTATCAGGCAGAGTTTCAGAGAGCACAGGTTTCGAATATGGATGAACTGGGATTCTACCTCTCACTAGATCTTCTATTTATTAGCTACATGACAATGGATCAGTGATTAGCCTCTTTTCTCATTAATAAAGTAGGGAGAATAGTCTTACATTTTGCAAGGCTGCTGCAAGAAGTAAACGAGAAGATAAAAATATGCAATGTACTCAGCAGGACCTGGCACACAGAGCTCAATAAAATAATGTTCTAAGAGAACTCTGAGCCTCCACTTCTCTGTGGCCAGTTTATTTGCCTTTGCTTCAAACAGTCCTATAAAATCTTGTTCTTCCTCCTCAGCCATACCTGCTGGGAGGACACCCCAGGGAGAAATGTGAAGCTCCTTTTTTATTGTTAAAGTTATACAACATAAGAGCTGCACTTTATGACATCTTATCCAGTACTCCAGTGGGATTGTGTCTGTAAATTAGAAAAATGGAAAGTGCTTTGTTTTCCATATCCCCCCAAACTATTCTTCTATGGCAACAGGGAGCTCATAAAATACATTTATTAAACATTAACTCTCAAAAAGACACGGCCACCACTTTCAGTCAGCATTTTCCATATAAAATGGGACACAATGTTCTTTTAAATATCTAAAAGCCAAAGTGTGGTACTATTCATCATCAGAGTTTTATGTTGTTGTCAATGTCTTTTCTAATAAAACAAGGAAAAAATGTCTGGCACCTAAGTCAACATACTTAGAAGTGTGACTCAGAGCCCAGTTTCATAAATAAAAAGAGGTGGAATAGAAGTCATTGTCACGTCACTGGACTTGTTAAGCATCTCTCCAACTCTGACTGCTGCACACACATGCCCACAGCCCTTCTAAAATGTTGTGGGCAGGCAGTGAAAGCAGATGTCTGAGAACAACATCTGGAGATGCACTTGTTTATTTTTAAGGCACCCAGTAAACATCAAATCCTGAGGCATTTGGCTCCTTTTAAGGATGAAGAGGGCCAAAAGAAAAAAATAAGATGAAGTTTGGGTATCAGTTCAAACCAAGGATCAAATCCTTTTAAGTCAAATGCATAAAAAATTCTAAGAATACTGGCAGTTAACAGAAAGAAAAATTTAATTAAAATGAACTGACCAAAGCGTGTGCACACACACACACACACACACACACACACACACAGAAAAAAAAGGTGACAATCTGCAAGGAAACAGTAAACTCAAAGGAAAAGAAATAGAAGACTTTGTCTCCAGGCAATTAGGTGTGTGTCAAACTTAAGGTTTTCAGGAAGGATATCCAAGTGCTAGATTTTCCACAGGAAAGATTCATTCGAAGATAAGTGGACAGACTCAGAAAACAAAACCTCATGGAGAGATCAGTAGTGCTTTACCAAAATCCAGAAATATGGATCTGAAATTTTAACATTTGGGGAGTAGTTTTGGCTTAGGGGGAGGCTTCCCCCACACTCACGCAGGGGGGAGTAAGAGGTTCTGAAAAAGTTGATAAGGAGTGTGCAAAAATACAAAGACAAAGGTCTAACTGCACAAAACCTACAGAACGGCATGCCTAGCTCCAGCCGTTCGTTATCCCTCATCCCCAAACCATTTACTTCTTCCGACTATTATGAAGCCTTCCCTGGTGATAGGTTTCCCCGTGAGGCGCTCCGCATTTACATAGCTGCTCAGTGACTAGTCCATGACCTCCCTGAGTCACGCAGAGCTTGGCACTCAATGTCAGAATAAAGGCCACCAGCCTTTCCCAAACTTGCAGGTCGTCCAAATCACCCGCGGGCATTTGTTAAAATAAGATTCCAGGGCTAAATAAGATTCCAGATGTACCGAATCAACTCTCCAGGAGAAAGACCTCGGTATCCGATTTATTAACAAGTGTCCTGATGGTTTTTCCAATCCGGCAAGTTTGGGAATACTCAATTATGTCAACTCAACACTTTGGAGGTTCAGGGAAGTCAAAGTTTCAAAATTACAACCTGGGGGGTCCAGGTACCCTCAAATACGGAAACTTAAGCTTCCCTGATGTTTGCGAAGAGGGACTGAGACTCAAGGTCACAACAGCTGGCTACTAGCAGAACCGGGTCTCAGACTCCGGTCCCCCGGGGCCTCAGGCCGGGTCCGGCAGCGCGGGAGATACGGCAGCTCGGGAAGGGCAGAAGCCACCACGCCAGGAGACCGGGACAAGGCAGGGCGGGCCCGACCCCTCCCACCGGCTTCCCCCGGGCGAAAGCCCGCTGTGGTCCTCAGGGAGGTGGCCATAGCCACGTTTCCGCCGAAGGACGAGGCTGGGGATGGGAAATGAGAGGACGTGGGGCAGCGGGTGGGTCGGAACGGGGGCGTTGGGGAAGGTCGGGCTCTCGGACCACCTGGTGATCGCTCACCTGCCGCCCGGGTCTCGCTCCCGGCTTCTCAGCATCTGCCGGCTCCGCACCTCGCGCCTCTCGCGAGAGGACGAAGCTCCCGAGGCGCGGGGAGGGCGGAAGTGGCCATGCAGCTGACTCGGTGCTCTACGGCGCGTCGCTGTAGGCAGCGTGCCCGCTTCCAAGATGGCAGCGAGGGTGTCTGGTGCGCTCGGCCGGGCGGGGTGCAGGCTCCTGCAGCTGCGGTGCCTCCCCGGTGAGAGGGCGGCCGATCCCGGGAGCGGGGAGGGAAGGGGAGGGGGCGGGAAGCTGATCTGGGCTGGGTGAGGGGCGGAAGAAGCCTCGTGGCGGCTCGAGAGCAAGGTGAGGTGAAGGGCATAGCGGCTCGCGCCGGCGCCTCGGGCTTGAAGTGGCCGCCTGGCTGGCTTCTGACCCCATTCTCGACCTGTGAGGAGCGAGAGCATCAGGGAAGGGTCTGTCACTCCCATTTCATGGAGTTGACGCAGCCCGAGAGAGGGCTGTGGGTGCCCAAGGTCACACAGCTCGGTCGGTTGCAGACTGGCACACTTGTACCCAGTCTCTTAACTCCATTGTCAAGTCCCTGGGCCCTGATCCCGGGAAACAGACACAGAGAGCGCCTAGTCTACTTTTTCCCAAGTCAGTCATTTCCCCACCTCTTCAGTAATTCTTCAGTATCCTCGTACCACTTTTGCCACCATATAGTCAGTATTTTTGTTTCTACGTCTGATTTCGTAAAAATATAGACGTTTACTTAAAAGAGGAAACTTTATATCACTACCATAAATGGAAAACCAATGTCACCTTCCACAAATAGAACGTATGAATTAACATATTAACATAAATATATAACTAATGAAATAATATTCTCCTGTATTTCACCTAAAATCTCGTGGACTGCAGTGGTTCTGTAATATTGCTTTGGGACCTCCCAGGTCCTTTTCGAAGTTTTATGAATATTTGGTCCGGTTTTTCCTGTACATATGCTAAAATAATTGATATTTTCACACACAGGTGCTGTTTCTTTTAAAAAGCATTTTTTCCTGAGTTGGTCCATAGATTTTCTTTAAAATGAGTGCTGTTTTGTTGTTTCTATACAAAGCTCCAAACTAAATATGTTCAGTAAAAGTAATGCCTATGACCCAGAAAATCTACTTCGAGGTATTTACTCAACAGAAATGAAAGCAAAATGTCCACAAAAAGGTTTGAACAAGTATATTCATAGCACCTTTATAATAGCCAACAGCCCAGGTGTTCAATAGAATAGTGTTTCTACTCAGCAGTAAAAAGTAACAACCTCCTGATTTTCCCAGAAATATGAATCAATCTAAAAAGTATTCTAAGCAAAAGAAGTCTTATACATACAGAGGATACACAGTATGATTCTATTTAGATGAAATTCTAGGACAGGCAAGACTAGAATGAAAAATTCCGCATAGTGTGGGTGGGGAATAACTGGGAAGGAATAAGAGGGAACTTTCTGGGGTGATGTTAATCTCTAGATAGTGGTTCAAGTTAGGCAGGTGTATACATTTGTCAAAACTCAGAATTGGCCCGTTTAAGATTTGTGCATTTCATTGAATGTAAATATCACCTCAATAAAAGAACAGTAAATATTCAATAAATATTGAACCCTAGTTAATGATGTGCATGTTGAAATGTTTAAAGATAAAGAATTCTGAAGTCTGCAACAAATGCATCAAAAAATAAGATGGATTGGGGAATTCCCTGGCTGTCCAGTGGTTAGGACTCGGTGCTTTCACTGTCGAGGCCCAGGTTCAATCCATGGTTGGGGAACTAAGATCCCACAAGCCGTGTGGTGTGGCCACAAAAAATAAATAAGATGGCTTGATGTATGAAGAGTGTCATGGGTATACAGGTGTTCATGCCACAATTCTTTCCACTTGCTTGTATGTTTGAATTTTTTTTTTTAATAGTAAAATGCTGGGAAGGAAAAAAGTAGTATGAGCCTTTGCTTAGGAAATACAGTACTGTACTTTTCAAAAGCCCCTTCCTAAAGTAAATGGGTGTTGCAATATTGCAGATGAGAAAACAGAGACGCCACATAACCACTAGGGAGTCAATACTCAGACCTTCTAATTTATAGTCCAGTGCTCTTGCCATGATATATAAATATATAATGTTTTCAAGTCACTTTCATTTTTTTGTTTGGGCCTCACAACACTCCCGTTGAGTAAGTAGAGATTATTTCTCTTAATTTGCGTATTTTAAAGTCATGCTCATTGGGGTGAAATGGTTTGCCTATTGACACACAGCTGACAAATGATGGAAACATTCCTAGAAGACAGGTCTTCCGTTTCCTGGTTCCTGCTTTTGCCACCACATCATGTCAAAAGGTTCCCAGTTTACCCAAGAATTTTGTGTGGGATCACTTGTTTCTGGTTTTCCTCTGCTTTTCTTCCTCCCCATCCCTCATACCACTCTGGGTCTCAAAGGGTCTTCTCTGGTGAGTGTCCCTGGCTGACCAGCTCAGTTTGTTTCAGTGTCCCGCTGCCGACCAGCCCTGGTGCCATGTGCCTTCCATGCTTCAGCTACACAGCTGAGGTCTTCAGATCAGCAGAAGCAGCAACCTCCCCCCTCTTTTCCTCCGCAACATTCTGAGACACAGGGCACAGAAGAACCCAGTCAGGAGTCTTCTCGTTCACCCCCCAGGTAGGCAGTAGAACCCCAGTCCACCCATTTCTGACCACTTTGCGTGCTTGGGTGAATCTGTGCTTCTCCTTCCTCTAGCCTCTCTGTTCCCTTCACAGCTTTCACAGGAACCTGTTGTTTGTTTTATGAAAACGGTGCCTGTACATTCTAAACCATTCTAAATAATACAAAGAAGTTCACGAAAGTAAAAAAATTATCAGAAATCGCAAACCCAGAAATAACTCTTTGTGAAATAACTCTTTGTGAATATCCTTTTCTCTAACGATTTCATATATAACCCTGTGTATATTATAAATGATTAATTACACTGTACACTATACATGCTGTTCCAGAACCTGTTTGTTCACTCAATAGTACATTTATAATGTCATTTCACAATCTATATTATTTTAATGGTTGATAGTATTCCAGCAAATGGCAGTACCAAAATTTATTTGACCTATCTTTTATTGATGGATATTTAGATTTCCTTCACTGGTATGAAAAATAATGTGATAAAGTAGATGATTCTCTCAGCAGTGGGAGCACTGAGTCAAAGGATATGCACATTTTACATTTCGTTATACATGTGAGGCCAAATTGCCCTCCAGAAAGGAAATAATAATTTACATCTCCGTTAGGTGTTTCGTCTTTACTTAGTCCTGCTGCTGAGAAGTTCCTCTGGCTCTGAAATTGGAGTGTTCCCAGTCATTTTTCTAGTCTCCCAATGAAAGTAGTTTTCATTTCAATTCAACAAATATTGTTTGAGGATCTACTCTGTGCCAGGCCCTGTGAATAATGTAACTGTTGTCCCTGTCCTCAATGGAGTTACAGTTTGGTACAAATTCAGATAAAGAAACAATGTGGTAAGGCTATAAACTGGGAAATCCAGGGTGCTGTGACAGCTTGCACCTTCCTATCACCTGACCTCCTCGCTCATGGTTCCTTTCTCTCAGTGACTCTATGGGAGGCGAAGGACGATATGATTTTTGCTCTGTTGGCATTCAAACGCTGAGACCGACACATAAGTAAATGTCCTCTCAACACGTGCTGAGAGGAGGCACAGAGCATGTGGTTTCTGACCAGGCACATGTTGCATGCCAGGCAGCAGGCGGTGAGGTGAGGTGAGGTGTGCCGGGCTCCGTCCCCACGTCTCTCTTGCATTTGGGTCTCAGGTACACAGACCAGGGTGGTGAGGAGGAGGAGGACTACGAGAGTGAGGAGCAGCTGCAGCAGCGCATCCTGACGGCGGCCCTGGAGTGTGTGCCCGCCCACGGGTGGACAGCAGAGGCAATTGCAGAAGGAGCCAAGGTGTGTATGGGTGCGGGTGGGGCAGCCTGACCAAGATCAGCCAGGAGGGAATCACAGCAGCCAGAGCAGAGGGCTTTCTTCCAGCCCAGCTCAGAGCCCCAGAGCTCCTCACTGCTATAAGATTTTCTGGTTTTTTGTTGTTTGTTTTTCCCCAATAGGGTAGAAATGGCTTTATTTTTTAATTATTTTTTAATATAAAAAGAATATACCGTGGAGTTGGTTCTTCGCAGTTAGGTTCTAAAGGCAGCATATTAGGCAAGAATTGCCTATGATCAAAACTGCCAGGGGCTTCCCTGGTGGCGCAGTGGTTGAGAGTCTGCCTGCCGATGCAGGGGATGCGGGTTCGTGCCCTGGTCCGGGAAGATCCCAGCCGCAGAGCGGCTGGGCCTGTGAGCCATGACCGCTGAGCCTGTGCATCCGGAGCCTGTGCTTCGCAACGGGAGAGGCCACAACAGTGAGAGGCCCGCGTACCGCAAAAAAAAACTGCCATATTTCATTGACTCTACGATGCCATTGTTTGTAAGAAGCACCATTATTTTATGCATCACTAAAAAAGAAAAATGCTGTCTGTTAAACTATGATGCATCATCAATTTATGATTCACACTGATTGTTTAAAATGAAAAAAAAATGGAGATCCTAGAATTGACAAAATGTGGTGTTTGAAAACTCCCAAGAAGGCACCACCTTGGAGACCAGCACACCTCGTTTTTCTATGTAAGTCTAATAATCAGTGTTTCCTCCTGCAGTGGAGCAGCTTGCTCCTTTAGATTAAGCCATAGGCTCATGTTTAGGCCTCATTGTGCAGAATCATCAAGCATAGCCACATACCATCCTATGAAAGGTCTGTGAGGGTGGAGACTGATGGAATTGCAGATTCACATCTCCCACCCCAAGCACGTGAGATATCTGCTCCTGAAATGGGACAGTGGGCAACTTTGCTGCTTTTTTAAAATTTAACTATTTCTCTTGTCTTCTCTCACTCTCACAAGAGCACGTATGGTAACAGAAGTCATGTAAGTGAAATGTGTATATACTATATGGTTCCACTGTGTGCTCACTGTGAAAGCTTTGAACAATACAAACAGATATAAAAAAGAACTTAAAATTGTCTGTGATAACAAAGATCAACATTTTGACCTTTCAAATTAGAAAAAAAACCCTTTCATTTATTAATCATTCACTCTTTAAATATTTATTGAACAGAGAGTGTGCTAGGTCCTAGGGGCGTCATAGTAGTCAGGATGGGCAAAGTTCTGCCCTTGTTGAGCTTCCAGTCTGGTGACATTAATCACATATATACAAATACATATTTATAAAATGTGGTAAGGGCTATCAGGAAAAGGTGCTATTGTGACATGCAGTGGACGTGTTCCTCAGCGGGTGCTGGTGTCTCTGACCTTGGAGGAAGGGTCCCTTGGGGCTGGCACTTGACCTCTGGGGTTGGGGAAATGGTGGAGCGGCTGGGAGGGCAGGGAGAGGATGGTGTCTTGATGAAACTGGGTCTGCACCTGTCGAGAATACTGCAGACTGGGTTCAGCTGCTGCCACTGGACAAAACTGCTGCGGTGGTGAAGGAGGGCGCTGCTCACACAGACTGCTAGCGGGCGGGAAGTAAACCGCGAGGAGCCAGGCCCTTCCTCCTCCTCCAGCCTTGCAGTCTCCCTCTAGAGACCCTATCCGCGGACCTAACATGGAGCCAGAAGTATGGCTGCAGAGGAAGGGCAGGTTTGGAGCTGAGAGACAGTAGCTCAACAACTGGCCCAGGGAGTGTGTATATTTTCGAGGTTCCTGTTACATACATGTTAGAGGCAGTATAGCCTGGTGGTTAAGAGCTTTAAGCCTTGGTTTCTGTAAAATGTGGATGATGGTAATACCCACCTGCTGGCGTTGCTGTGGGGCTGCAACAAGGTCGTGTATATAATGCGCTCAGCCAGGCACCAGGCACACAGGGAGCGCGCAGTCACTCTTAGTACTGATGCTCCTGCGGCTCTGATGTTGAGGTGAATATTGCCAAGCTGCCCTCCAAAACGGCTGTGTACTCCCACCAAAAGAGAGGCACTTTCCCAACGGTGGGAATTTAGAGTTAATGGTTTTTTTGGTTCCTTTTCTGCCCTCTGTTCCTGCTGCCGTCAGGGTTCTCCCTCCAGTAGCTGCTCAGTGAGTCCTGTAATGTGAGGAATAGTAAAGGATCTCTGTGGCTTTGTTAACTCTTTGACAACTCATTAGGAAAAGTTTGTGAGGGACTTTCCTGGCAGTCCAGTGGTTAAGACTCTGTGTCTCCAATGCAGGGGACGCGGGTTGGATCCCTGGTCAGAACTAAGATCCCACATGCTGTGGTGTGGCAAAAAAAAAAAAAAAAAAAAAAAAGTTTGTGAGACTTTTTTTTTTAAACAACTGAGAGACCTGCTTTCCAAGAGGCTTAGGTTAAGTGAGTTGTTGAGGAAGACAGTTATGAGCGCTCTTCCCACACCCCTTTTTATAATAGTTACAGCTCTAGGTTACAAGTGTCAGAACTTGAACTCAACTGGCTCAAGCACGAAAGGGAGCGTTTGGCTCATTTGATGACAGAAGAGTCTGGAAGTAGCTCTGGCTCGGTGTCCTTAGATTGTCGCTGCTGGGAACTGTGTCTACAGCGTATCTGCTTTGCTTTCCTCTCTGTGAGCTTCATTCTCAGCAGGGGCTTCCCACGCAGGACTGAAAACGGCTCAGCAGCCCCATAGGAAAGAGGGTACTCCTTTCCCATCAGGACTAGCAGAAGTGTGGAGGTGGCCTCGTAGGGCTGGATTTGGTCACGTGCACATTCCTGAACTAGTTGCTGTGAGCTCCACTTATCTAGGTCTGGATCCCCTGCTTTGCATCACACCCAGGGGCTTGATGGAGTGTGGAGGGACTGGTGGTCAGCTTCTCCCAGATCACACGGACAAGAATGAAGAGTGGGGTGTCCCACTGAGAACCAAGCTGCTGTTACTAGAAGAAAAGGCACTAGTGATGAACAGGCAGCAAATGTCCACTCCACCTACCCGCCACTTTCCTGTTTTCCCTCTCCCCCTTCGTAGTCTCTGGGTCTCTCCAGTGCGGCTGCCAACATGTTTGGGAATGATGGCAGTGAACTGATACTGCATTTTGTGACCCAGTGCAACTCTCGGCTCAGCCGTGTGCTGGAAGAGGAGCAGAAGCTGGTACAGCTGGGCCAGGCAGAGTAAGTCCCATGGCATCATTGCTCGGGGTGGCAACTAAGGTTCAAGGAGCTTAGGCGCCACTAGCTGTCCCCAGGAGGCCAATCCAAGCAGAGCCAAGAGGGTAGCACTGAGCAGCCCTGCTGCTCTGATGGGACTGACACGCAGCTGCCTGTCTCATCAGGAGCTGGTGGAGCCCTCCCCACTAGGGCTGAGTAAACAGTGTAGCACCGAGCCCATGCCTTTGATCCAGAGACACACTGTTTTCTTTTCCCTCTTCCAGGAAGAGGAAAACAGACGAGTTCCTGAGGGACGCTGTGGAAACCAGACTGAGAATGCTGATCCCGTACATTGAGCATTGGCCTCGGGTACAGAGTCCATATCCAGACCCCAGGGCATAAAGTATTCATGTTTATGATCCTCAGCACCTTCACTTGGAGGGTCTGGCACACTGTTCAGAAGTTAGCTCATTAATCTCCACAAAACTAGGGATTCACAGTGCAATTGGTAGAGCTAGGTTTCAGATTTGCGAGAGCCAAAGAGAGGACCTCTGAGCCATCTGTGTCTCAGTTCCTGGAAACGTGGGTGGCGTGGGTCCTAGATCATGTCCTGGGTGGGGTCTTAGTGGCCTGAGTGTGCCACCAGGTCTTCAGTGGGAGGAATCCATGAAGGGGATTAGAAAAGTCAGAAGATTTTACTGTCCATCATCATTAACAGGCCTGTTGCGTTCTAGATCTCAGGGAACTGGGACTTCTTTTCAGTATGTCAGTGTGATGCTTAGAGAATTGGAGTATTCATTCCAAGGGCTTCCCACTCCCCTTTTCTAAAGGTCCTTTTTTCCTGTTTCAAAGTGTGTCACAGTGCAGGCCATTCTCTCAGTTAAGAAACTCAAAGCACATCAGCACTGAGAGGGCCCACGGATCATCTAGTGTCCTCTGCCCAGCTGGGAGATGGTTGAGCATGTAATTTCAGTTGTGGGCAGGAGTGAGGGAGTACTGTCCAGAGTCAAGTCCCGTCCCCTGCCCATGCTCACCACGCTTGGTTTCAGACCTCCAGCTTGACCCATTCCACCTCGAATTCCACCCCCAGACTCCCCAGCTATCCTTGCTTCTTTCTCCATGTTACAGAATGGGGTGCTCTCAGTACTCAAAGCCACCAGTCTAGAGCTGGCTGGCTGCATTCCCAAGTCCACATGCTAGGGATTGAGAATCTGACTGGGTCAGCTGAGGGTCGGATCTGCCCCGGCTCCCATTAGCTGTAGTCGGGAGCATTAGACGCCAGGAGCTCACACGAGTGGGTGGAGATGGTGAGTCTCAGAAGGAGGGCCGGGCAGGCCCCCTTCCATACCTCCAGGGGGAGGTGAGGCACTAGCCACCTGAGTCCGCCGCTGCTGGTGTGCAGTTCCACTCCTCTGCCGTCTCTCCTCAGGCGCTCAGCATCCTTCTGCTCCCTCACAACATCCCGGCCAGCCTGGGCCTGCTCACCAGCATGGTGGATGACATGTGGCATTACGCTGGGGACCAGTCCACTGACGTGAGTGCTCTCTGCAGGCCCACAGGCTACTGGCAATGCTTGGATTAAGCATTTCCTCACGAAGTTTGTGAAGTTTCTTTGATAACAAATCCCTTCATGGGACTAGAGTGTCATTCCCATCTTGGAAAGGGGAGGCTAAGGTATGAGGAGGGTCCCTCAACAAGCCACGGTGGGATCTAGGTCATCTTCATTCAGGGACCAGTGCTGTAGCCATGAACCATTGGTATTCCTTCCCCCACTAGACTGGTGACAAGGCATCAGAGGGCCTTGTGATTGGATTGCCATTTTATAATCGTTTCCCCCTCGGTCTTCTATGATTTAGATTCTGTAGCAGACTTCCTCAGTGTGTGTCTTTTATGAGACTGATTAAAAAAAAAAAAAAAGAATGCCATGGAGACACTCGTTGCTTTAAAAAGAAACTCTCTCCCTGTAGCCCATGTTGGCCTGCTTTGCTAAGAGATCAATAAGCCTTTAAACAGGCACCAGGAAAGAATCTGACTTGTTAGTGCTATCATATTTCTGATAGGAAATTTAAAAATATATATATATATACCTTCATAAAAGAAATTAATGTATGATGGTACTTTGTGGAATCCAGGATGGGAGGCAAAAAAGATGCTCCCACCACAGTTATAACAAAGTGCTTTAATAAACTTCCATCGTGTGGGAGTATACCACCAACAGAGATGATAGGAAAATGAAATTAGAAAGCTAAGAAATCAGAGGGATAAAACACAAAGCTGCCGAGCTAGCGCTCTAAAGAGTGGTTCGCCAGGACAGTCAGAAGTTGCTGAAGGACTTGAACTCTCAGCTCTTCCTAGGTATTCCAGTCTGTCCGTGATGCTGTCTCAGCCCTCACTTCACTGATAAACACACGAAGGTTTCGTCATTACTGCATGACCACAGAGCCTCCCTGGAACTTAGATGTCCTGAGACTTAGGCTTTTCACTGGCGTTTCCAAAGCCGAGTGGATGTAGCAAAATCACGTGGGGTGCTTATTAAACATCCAGATCCTGGCACTTATTTCAGACCTCCTGACTCTAAACTCTAAGAGGTTGGGCCCAGTAGCTTGCATGTTTAATCTCCCAGGTGATTCTGACACCCAGCCTAGTTTGGGAACAGCAGTCTTGTCTAGAGGGCCATGTGTATCTGTGAGGAAAAGAAGAAATCAGGAGGAAGCCCAGGAGTGCCAGTGGCTTTGGGTAGGAACTACCCAGACTGCCCCCAACCTGCAGCAGTAGTGGTGACCCACCTCTCTGATGGGTTTCTTTGCAGTTTAACTGGTACACCCGCCGAGCAGTGTTGGCTGGCATCTACAACACGACAGAGCTGGTGATGATGCAGGACTCCTCCCCAGACTTTGAGGACACCTGGCACTTCCTGGAAAACCGAATTAACGACGCAGTGAACATGGGCCACACTGCCAAGCAGGTAGCTGGGGGATAGGCATTTGGGAAGGCTCCTCACTAGGCACACTGTCTTCCTTGGGCCACACTGGTCACGTGTCTGTTCTCTTGCTCCCCTTTGACTTCAGCTGACAGTCCCCAGGGCCTACCCTGAAAGCCACACTTGGCCCATTTGTGATTGTGTTGTCCATAGGCTCTTCCTCCAGTACACAGAGCCCTCTTGACTCTACCTGTCGGGGCTAATAGGCCTACTGATTTGTCCTACCTGTCTCACCTTTGAGCTAGTGGTGGGGGCCTGAGAGAACCTGACTCTGACTCATTCTAGGTAAAGTCCACCGGAGAGGCACTGGTGCAAGGACTCATGGGCGCAGCGGTGACAGTGAGTACTGCCCAGCTCATCCCTGCCCATCCATTCTCACCTGTGTCACTGACCCCAAGTAATTTTGTAGCCTTAAACTGGAAAGCTAATAATAAGACTGACAGTGGTTCAGTCCCAATCTCTAGATCCCAAGTACCCCACTTCTATTTTTTACTGGCATCAGGAAACAGTGCTCACTCCCGGGACCCTGGTATGTCAGATCTCTGCATCATAGCCACACATGCTGCCTTGGAAATCTCAATCTTTCCCATTGGAGTCCTAGGGTCAGGGCAAGGTCTCATCACTCTCTGTTTCCATCCCTTTGTCAGCTCAAGAATTTGACAGGTCTAAACCAGCGCCGGTGAGCAAGAAGGGGTGTAAGCTAGAGCCCAGAAGAAAACCCGAGGATATATTTCAAGGCTTTGAAACGTATGAGGTGCCATCCATGAAACAGGGTGTTAACGAGAGAACACTGAAGGACTCTACACACTACCACAACCACCTGGAAATCACAGGGCACTGGAGGATAGATACAGTTGTAGCCCAGGGTTGGACCACTTTTTCAGTTCCTAACACTGGGCCAGGCCTCCTGATGCCTTTCTGCATTGCAGCTGTGTGATTAAAAATGCAGTGCTCAATCAAGCATTCAAGCCACAGAAACCCAGCACGCCCCTGTCCTGGTCTCTCAGGCACCTTGATCATGTCTTAACCTGCCTAGAAATGCTCTCTGGGGCTCCCAGGTCAGAGTCAGGGTCTGAAGCCACCCCAGGTGGCAGCTCATCCACAGGACAGCACAGGCCTGTGCACCCAGAGGGAACCATGCTGCCCTTTCCTTCTCTGGTGTCCTGAGATGCTGCCCTGGAAACCCCCTCGCCAGCTGCCTCACCTGAGACAGGTGCGTGCTGGACGGTGCTGCCCAGCCTGGCCAGAGGTGTGATTCCAGGCCCTGTGTCGAGTTACGCTAGCACGTGTTGCAGGACTATTAATGAACTTAGAGTCTGTAAAAATTATAATAAATATGTTTGAAGCAATTTCCTGTTGTGTAGGTAGTTTCCATATAGACCGTGGC
The DNA here is from genome assembly GCF_000442215.2 of Lipotes vexillifer. NCBI lineage: Eukaryota > Metazoa > Chordata > Mammalia > Artiodactyla > Lipotidae > Lipotes > Lipotes vexillifer. Next base: position 264,749 of record NW_006796201.1, read on the forward strand.
AGGTATCCAAGACGCCAGAGTGAGACAACAGCGTTGTGGAAAAGGCTTGAAACTAGCAGCCAGGAGACCTGAGTTCTGGTCCTGGTGCTGCCTAATACTACTGAGCAGTTAGGACAGCTCTGCATCTGTGGGCCCAGGCTTCCCATCAGTAAAATGTGGGTGGCAGGGGCTTTTTTCCCCTCGCCATTAGGTCCTTTGATTCCTGTCTGTCACTAACTATTTCAGTGACACAGTCTTTAGCTTTACTAGTTCTCTCAGCCTCTACACTGTCTGGGCTTCCTTTTTCAGTCTGCTTAACTCTGTTTTATTAGTCTGCCCAGGCTGCTGTGATGAAATATGGCACAATTCTAGAAGCTGGAAGCCCAAGATCAAGGTGCCAGCCAGCTTGGTTCTTAGAACTTTCTTCCTGACTTGCAGATGACCGCCTTCTCCCTATATTCTCACATGGCAAAGAGAGAGCAAGCTCTGATGTCTCTCCCTGTTCTTATAAGGGCACTAATCTCATCATGAGAGTCCTACCCTCATGACCTCACAAAGACCTCCATTTCCAGATATCCTCACATTAGGGGTTAGAGCTTCAACATTTTGGTACATACAGCATCCCACAGCAAATGTCTTCTGCTTTGCTGTCTCCTACCCAAGTAGACTGAATGATGGGGGGGGAGCAACAAGCTAGTAGGAATTTCCAGTCTCTTCTTGTGTACCTTCCTCTGGGCCCTTTCTGCACCTCTCTAATTCTTTTACCTCGACATCCTGTCAAGTTCCCTGCAGTAGCTATTCCAAATTTCGTTCCATTCTCTCCTTTATAGGATCTGTCTTACACTCAGAAGACTACTTTTCTTAATTTACTGAGATGACACAGGCTGTGTAGCAAGGGCCCCTCAGTGCTCTTCCCCTCTGTCTCAGGAGGAGGTGTCACTCCTTGCTAAGGCAAACTCCTCCTCATCTCCTCTGATTACTCTTCTTCTGCCCCTTAAATGTTGTCCCCTGCCAAGTTCTATTTTAGGGCTTCTCTGTATAAGCTGCTGCCACCTGGGAATTCCCTGGCAGTCCAGTGGTTAGGACTCTGTGCTTCCACTGCAGGGGGCATGGGTTGGATCCTTGGTTGGGGAACTAAGATCCCACAAGCCACACGGCTCGGCCAAAAAAAAAAAAGCTGCTGCCACCTTTTTGAAGCCCACTCGAACCTCTCTCTAGGCTGTTTAGGGGACTTTGGTAATTCTTTATTGAATGTTCAACCTATGAGACGCACACTGCCAGGCACTGGAGATGCAGAGATGAAGAACTCATACCTACTCACTGCAGCTACACAGAACTGTAGATGATATCAATACATTAAAGTGCATTGTATCTTCTTGCAGTTTCAGAAGTGCATGATCCAGACTTGGGGTGTGGAAGGGAAAGGGTATAAACCTATTGTTCAAGTATACTTTGCTAAAGTGTACGTTCATCCCTCGGTATCCGTGGGATACCTGCTCCCCACCAAAACCTGTGAATGCCCAAATCCCTTATGTGAAATGGTGTAGTATTTGCATATGACCTACATGTGTCCTCCCATATAATTTAAATTATTTCTAGATTACTTATAATACCTAATACAATGTTTAATGCTATGTAAATAGTTGTAAATACAGTGTAAATGCTATATAAATAGTTGCTGGGCATACAGCAAATTTGCTTTTTTGGAACTTTATGGAATTTTTTTTTTTTTTGATCTTCAGTTGGTTGAATACACGGATTCAAAACCCTTGGATACGGAGGACCGACTGCACTTTTATTCTTCCATAAATGTACAGACTTCATTCTTTTAAAAAACGTTACTGTATTCCTATGTTTGTATATTTAATCAGGTCTCTGTCAATGGGCAAGTAGTTTTATCTTCTGCTACAGACTGCTTCAGTGAACGTCCTTGTAGATGTATCTTTGCTTACAACTGCAAGTACTTCTGCAGTATGAATTCCTAGAAGTGGTATTGTTGAGTCAAGCGCGTGTGCATGTTTTGCCAAATCGCCCTCCAAATGGTTGAACCTGGTGTCCTTTAGAGAAGGGGGCGGGGGTGGAAAAAAACTTTTGGCCTCCGAGCAGCAGGTGGCGCTCTGAGCGCCTCTCCGCCGAAGCGGCAAGGCCGCGCCGACCGACTTCCGGTGGCGGCGTTGACTCAGGCGCAGTACAGCCGACGCTGGAGGCCGAGCGAGTGGTGAGGCGCGATGCCGTATGCCAACCAGCCTACCGTGCGGATCACGGAGCTCACCGACGAGAATGTCAAGTTCATCATCGAGAATACGGACCTGGCGTAAGGCTGCTGAGGGAAGAGGCTGGGGGGGGGGGGGGGGTACAACTGCAAGTACTTCTGCAGTATGAATTCCTAGAAGTGGTATTGTTGAGTCAAGCGCGTGTGCATGTTTTGCCAAATCGCCCTCCAAATGGTTGAACCTGGTGTCCTTTAGAGAAGGGGGCGGGGGTGGAAAAAAACTTTTGGCCTCCGAGCAGCAGGTGGCGCTCTGAGCGCCTCTCCGCCGAAGCGGCAAGGCCGCGCCGACCGACTTCCGGTGGCGGCGTTGACTCAGGCGCAGTACAGCCGACGCTGGAGGCCGAGCGAGTGGTGAGGCGCGATGCCGTATGCCAACCAGCCTACCGTGCGGATCACGGAGCTCACCGACGAGAATGTCAAGTTCATCATCGAGAATACGGACCTGGCGTAAGGCTGCTGAGGGAAGAGGCTGGCGGCTCTGGAGAGCCGCGGGCCCCAGCCTAGGTGGGGCGGGGGTCATCTTTCCAGAACTGGCACCCGGCCCAGGGCTTTCGCTTTGGGAACCGTGGGTCGCGGGGCCGGCCTGTCGAGGCTGCGGTGCCCACACGCCGCTTGGTTTTCATTCCTCAGGGTGGCAAATTCTATCCGGAGGGTCTTCATCGCTGAGGTGCCCATAATAGGTAAGCGACCCCCGCCTCGTTGCCAGGGCCGCCAGGTCTCCCCTGCAACCCTCCCCATACCCTGGCGCTCCTGCCTCCAGCCTTGGTTTGGGCCGAGGATGGGGGCGCTGAGAGAACAGTAGTGCTGCAGACTTGATTGGTCCCTGTGCCCTTGGCCCTGGGCCACTCTGGTCACCTCCCTGGCTCCCACGGGCTATTTAGTTCCACTCTTCCACGTGCGTTGGTGGAGAGCACGGGTTCAGGAGTCTGTGGACTTGGGTTTGAATACTGTTTTCACTTACTGTCTCTGTGAAATTTGGGCAAGTTATTAAACTGTGTGCTGCAGTTTCCTCTCTAACGTTTGGGCACTAATGGTAGTTATCAGGGTGATGTCAAGTATTAAGGAGGTAATCTCTGTACATTGTGTTCAGTGAGTGCCTAGTACCGGTAGATGTGAATCTGTTCCGTCAGCTGTATTTAGGGAGCATATAAGCACCAGGCAGTGGTGCTAGGCCCTGGGAACGCAGAGCTGTAAAGTACAGAGTTCCTGCCCTCCAGAGACTCACAGTGAAGTTGCAGGGGGAAGATGAATTCACAGACAACCCAAATGCAAGACAGACTTTTGGATCAATTAGGAGAAGCGTAGCTACAGGGCCCTTGGCGCCTAGAAGAGGGAGAATCTGTTTCTGCTTTGGTTCCAGCCACTCCGCACTAGGTGTTCTACATGTTTACAGATACGCTACAGACACCTTCTGAGTGTCAGCTCAGAGAGTTTGCGTTAGGAAAAAGAAATGTAAGTCATAGTTGCTGCATCAAGCGTGCAAACTCCTGAGGAAATAAGCAGGCCAAATGATTGGTAAAGAAGAGAACGTTATAGTTTTTCCACCATTACCACCCCCAGAGATTTTTTCACCTCAGAGCTTGGAGGGCTGGTCCTCCTTCTCTGCCTAATCACTCCATGTCCCAGGGCCTTAGTTCCATCATGAGTAAAATGAGGGACTTGTGCTTTAGGATGCAGCCCTGACATTCTAAGTGCTGCTTTTCCCACAAATAATATTGAGCACCTGCTGCATTCCAGGCCCCAGCTAGGAATACAGAAGTTAAGACATCTGAAGGCCCTGCCCCAAGGGATTTTTGAAGCATGAGGTAGAGACAAGACACACAAATATAACACAAGGCAAAATATGACAGGTGTCTTAAGAAAAGTCTGGACAGAGTTCTGGGAGGGAGGAGCTTACGGGGACAGAGTTTTCGTCTGTATCATGGAGGGCAGGCAAGCCTTGGTTTATAGGAGGCTCAGAGGATTTTCAGCTGCACAGGAGAGGTTAAGGGCATGCCGGTGGGAGGAAAGACGCAGAGGCAGAAAAGCATGGCTCATGGTCCTTATTTGGCTTGGGTTGAGGAAGCAATAGGAAGCATAGGACAAAGCAGGTTGGGGCTAGGTCATGTCTGGTCCTCTTCTGACCTCCGTACCTAGTGTCCATGCCCCTCATTGGGCAATTGGGCTCCAGTGCCATTTGATTAATGAATTTTTTATGTGCAGATGTTTATTTATGAATGAATGAGTGAATGTGTGTTTAAGTCAGGCGTGTGTGACAGGTACGGTTCTTACCGTCCTACTAGCTCATTGCTGGTAGGGATTGGGTTGTATACTTACTATGCCTCGCTCATTAAAGGATTCTGTAAGCATTAGTTGGTTGAGTGATAATAAAGTATTAAATTGAGTAATCTGAGTAATCTGGTCACTATATCATAAAATGAGATGTGGACCATAAGTCTGTGTTACTTCTGTGAGGTTTGTCTGACTTTCAAGTGCTCTTGGATTTGGTGTTGGCATGAATAGCAGATTTAAGTGCTTCCCACAGAAATAATCAGCTCAAAGAAACATGTTCCCACTCCCGTGGTATTCTCTAATAAGTCAGTGTTTTTTGGGTGGTACAGGGAACTCTCTGCATCAGATCCATCTGAGCAGAGAAGTAGGGTGTGGTGTGTGTGGTTCTTGTTAAAATGCAGCTTCCTGGTCCCCACTCCAGAGCTGTGGAATTAGAGTCTCTGGCAGTCTGGCCAGGCCTCTGCAATTTCATAAGCATTAGATGATTTTTAAATCTGGAGAACCATTGTTCTTAAGTCTTTAGATGAATATGGTGGCTAAACTGCATGTCTCCTTTTCTGCTTCCTTCATTCTTTAGCAATTGACTGGGTTCAGATTGATGCCAATTCCTCAGTCCTTCACGATGAGTTCATTGCTCACAGGCTTGGTGAGTGCTCAGTTTGGAGAGTTAAAGGGAGGGGGCTGTGCCGGTGTCAGAGGAGGAAGCCTCCTCACTCCCAGGGGGACTTCTGGGTTCTCCTTTTGGCTTGGCCCCTTGGCCTTCTTTAATGTGCTTTTCTGTCTTCCAGGATTAATTCCCCTCACAAGTGACGACATTGTGGACAAGCTGCAGTACTCCAGGGTATGCTGTGTGCTTGGGTGGAAGGTCGGGAGTTGGGGGAGGCAGGGAACCTTAGTTCTTACAGGGATTTTTCCCGACATCTTGCTTTCAGCTTTTAGAAAGACAATGCAGAGATGTTGTCTAGAGCCCAAAGCAGGCATTGATTGGTCTTTGGTTCTGATGGGACCTAAGATTGATTAGTCTCAAGGGGCATCGGGGAGTCTCATCAGCCAGCCACATAAGAGAGGGCATACTCCTGGATGCCCATTTATACGGAACGGGTGGGGCTGTTCATCTTCAGACTCTGCTTTCCAGAGCATCTCTTCCCAGTGACAGGGCCCTAGGAGGCTAAAGGAAGTCGACAGAGGTTAGGGGGTGAGAAGGAGCAGAGGGAGTGAGAGCTGTCCCACCGAGCAGCACCTGAGTGACTGGGGTACTGGTGTCTGCAGGTCTGTGCCTCACCCCGTAAGTTCTGCTAGTTCAACACAGCTCCCTGCCTCTAGGGCCAGGTTTGCACTTCCATGACACGTTAACGGACTTAGAGCTAGGGAGAGTGTAGGACAGGATTAGGTTACCTGCATCCTTTCAGCAGAGCTGCATTAGGTAACAGCTTGAGACTATTCCTTTTTGATGGCTGTAGGTGATCCTGAATCAGCCCATTTTCTAATATTCCCGAGGGCATGTCATTTTTATGGTGGCTAATTTGATATATTTTGTAAATTCATATGTGTTTTTTTAAAAGAACTGTTCAAGCACACAGCAAAGTGTGGAGCTAATATAACAAATAGGCGTGCTCCCACCAAACCGGTTGTCACATGTTAACATTTCACCATTTGCTTCACGTCTCCAGAGTCTGTTTTTAAGAAATAAAACATCACATATATTGGTGAAGATAGTTGTACAACCAGTTGAAGAGCAGTTAGTCAGTGTCTTATATAAAGACATGCCTCCCCCAGGGCCTAACGGTGCCTTCCATTAAATTCGTCTCTAGTATTGCATTTACTGAACAAAGATGGTATGGATTTTTTTGGTTTTTTTTTCTGAAAATCTTCAGAAAAGTGAAAAGTAGAATAAATACTCATTGTCTTTTCACCTGTAATTTCCAGTTGTTGATATTTTGCTATATTTGCTTTGTGTTTCATATAGATGTGATTTTTGCTGAACCATCTGAAAGAACATTGCAGAAATCATGATATTTCTCCCCCAAGCTACATCAGCATGCATGTCCTAAAAATAAGGATATTTTCCTACATAGCCACACTTACCATGCCTAGGAAAATTAGCTGTGATTTGTACTATCTACAGTCTAAATTCAGATTTTCCTAGTTATCCTCAAAATGTCCTTAACTGTTTCTTTGTTTGGCTGCACCATGCGGCTTGCGGGATCTTAGTTCCCTGACCAGGGATTGAACCCGCGCCCTTGGCAGTGAAAGGGAAGAGTCCTAAGCACTGGACCGCCAGGGAATTCCCCTTGTTTTCTGTTTGTGGGTCTGTCATTCATGCATTGCATTCACTTGTTATACCTCTTTAGTCTCTTGATCTCTTGAACAGACTCCTCTCTTTTCATTATTTTTTTTTTGAGGTTAAGTACCTTTTCATATTTTTGTCTTCCATTATATTTTGCTTCTTTAATTTCATATTTGTGAGTGATTCAGTCTCAAGGGTCTAGGTTGCCTTCCCGTCCCACCTGTGTGTGATTGCAGACTATCCAGGTATGGCCCCTAGATCTTCCTCATTGTCTTGAAAACATCAAAAATAGGTTGGATTTTCCTCACTGGTGTGAGGGGGAGAACAGTTTGCTTGATTACATTCTGGTAACTCTCTTCTTGCCTGAAGTTAAATGGTAGCAGCTTATCTCTAATATGGGAGTGTTTCAAGAATCAGTTTAAAGAATGGCAAACGTGAGAATTATTGAAGCCAAGTGATGCTTACATTGTGGCAGTCTCTTACACTCTTCTCTGCTTTTGTGAAAAATTTCCGTATGAAATTTTTTAAGAAAAGGTCAGTAGTCTGGAATTTAAAATGTACTTTTTTCTATTGTTCCCTGGATTATTTTATTTTAAATGGTAATTGCATTCCCAGGCTAGTCCACTTATCTCAGGGTATGCTGAACCATGCAGTGTGAAAGCCTCTTCCTTCTTACCGCCTTGGTTCTCTGAGGAAGAGTGTTCCGAGGCCAGGATGAGATGTTAGTGTGTCTCCCAGCGGTGGCCTGGCAGCAAGGGGTGGGAAGGACACATGGATGCCCGCGTATAGGCGGTCTCTGAGCTGGGACGTGTCTGCCCTTGAGCAGCCTGAGAGTGGTGTGCAGATGGACACAGCCCACGAGAGCCTGGAGGCTGTGATCCACCCTCTCCCAGATGAAGAACCTTAAGGAACAGGGTATTAGAAGCGGGGAGCCAAGCCAGGATTCGCTGTCTCTCCGCAGACTCACTCCTGCCTCTCTTCCTGCCTCAGGACTGTACTTGTGAAGAGTTCTGCCCTGAGTGCTCGGTGGAGTTCACCCTCGACGTGCGGTGCAATGAAGACCAGACGCGTCACGTCACGTCTCGAGACCTCATCTCCAACAGCCCCCGGGTCATTCCGGTCAGGAACGCCCTCCCTACCCAGGACCTTTGCTCTTCTCCTGGCTCCAAGTGGGCCAGATTGGGGTGGATTCTTATAAGACACCGACTTTCCCTGTGTTACCTTCTGCCTTAACCTAAGCCTGATGCCTAGAAGTGCTAATAATTCTGGACTTTTGCCAGTGTGGACAGAAGCATTGGTGCTGTGGGCCCTGTCCACTAAGGACCCTTTTAAAGGCCATGGTACTGTTTTGACTGGGGAGGTTGTCACAAAGCCATGAGGTAGGGGTTAGAGGCCAGTAACCAGCACAGACTGGGTCCTAGTAGGCACTTCTACCACCTTCTCCTCAGGTGTCCTTTTCTTGGCTCGGCAGGTTGCGGTCTGGAGGTGCCGGAAGGTGGGTGCCAGAAGGGGTGCGTGGGGAGATGGGCAGCAGCTAATAAGTGCCTCTGTCTGGACCCCTACAGGTGACATCCCGGAGCCGAGATAATGACCCCAACGACTACGTGGAGCAGGATGGTAAGGGCCCGAGGGGCGGAGACCAGACCCAGGCTCTCGCGCTGCCCAGCCCTCCAGTGGCGCTGCAGGTCGGACCGCGGAGAGCCGTGCCTCTGCTGGCCCTCGACTGACTCACACCTCCCCACAGACATTCTCATCGTCAAGCTGAGAAAGGGCCAGGAGCTGAGGCTTCGAGCCTATGCCAAAAAGGGCTTTGGCAAGGAACACGCCAAGTGGAACCCGACTGCAGGCGTGGCTTTTGAATACGATCCTGACAATGCCCTGAGGCACACGGTGTACCCCAAGCCGGAGGAGTGGTATGTTCCTGCTGGGAGTGAAGGCAGGCAGTGTGGGCGGGTGTGCAAATGGCTCCTGGTGACCGAGATGGGGCAGCCTCACTGAGACACGGGTGCCCTCAAAGCGGCAGTAGCCACCTGTGTTGATCTGTGTTTGACCTCAGGCCAAAGAGTGAGTACTCAGAGCTGGACGAGGATGAGTCGCAGGCGCCCTACGACCCCAACGGCAAGCCAGAGAGGTAAGAGCCCGGTGGGGACTTGAAGGTAACGTGTGTAAGGACGTACAGTTCTGATGCAGCCTCTGAGTTAGGGAGGCCCTTTCCCGCCCATCCCAGTTCCCCTCAGCTGAGGAGGGGCTGGTAACTGCTGGACACACCGTATGTACACATCCAGGCAGATTATCATCCCCCTTTTGGTCGCTGGGGGGAAGGGGAGCCCTCCAGTTATCCACACTGTTCCTAGTCTGATTTTTCAGCTCCCAAAGAAAGATCAACCTAGGATCAAACCTAGGGCCCCAAAGTGACCAGAGCCTTCTAGTGACAAACATGAAAATGCTGGAGCAGGTGACATGCTTACTTATCGTTCTCTTTCCCCCAGTGTAGAATACATCCATACACAGGTGTTTTGAGATATTGTTCTGAGGTAGCCGTGGCCTCCTCAAGGTCCTGCAAAGTGCCCTGGGACCACTGTTTGTAAGAGGTTGGATGGAGGTCAACCCTGGGGCAAGGTCGAGTTCATGGGGAGAAAGGAGTCAGGACCCAGGAGGGAGGCCGGCCTGTGGCCATAGCTCATGAGAGCCTCATGGAGGGCTCTCACCAGACTCTTGCCTCTCAGGTTTTACTACAACGTGGAGTCCTGTGGCTCTCTGCGCCCTGAAACCATTGTCCTGTCAGCCCTGTCTGGATTAAAGAAGAAGCTGAGTGATTTACAGACCCAGTTAAGCCACGAGATCCAGAGTGACGTCCTGACCATAAACTAGCTGCAGCTCACCTGTTTCGGCAGAACAGCAGTTGAATTTTAGGTCTCTCCTGAGACTCCAGATTCTGGCTCCTGGGGACTGGACAGCTGTTGCTCAAGCTTCCTGGCAAGCCTTCAGTACCAATTAGAAAGGTAGCAGCGGGGAAGGGTAGGTCCATCCCAGCCTTGTGCAGTCACAGATTACCAGGGCCAGCACTGCTGTTGGAGGCAGGACGGTCCCTTCCCAGACATTTAGCGTCCCCGGCCCTGCCTGCTGATGGGCAGTAGTGCTGCCCGGAACATCCCTTCTGCCCTGTATCTCAGTGGGCCTCAGGGGGCCACGGTGTTCCCCTGTTGAGGACCACTGAGCTGAACTCTCATCTTCTGGGTATTTCAGTTCTTTACTTCAAATCCTTTATGTTCACAAGTTGGAATGTTCACTGTTGGCACCTTAGGCTTCTGTGTTAGCGCTGAATATAGGACCCTACTCAGGCTCCTGCCAGCCCTTCCAGTCCCTGCCCCGGCCAGCCTATTGGTTCTTCACTCAAATTCCCAAGTGTCCCTAATTTGAGAATCCTGTGAGAGTAGTGTTAGGCCCAGGCTATCCCCCTCTTCCCGCCAGTAAGCCTTGTATTTTGTTCTCTGCCCATGGGTTTTGAACGTCACCAACAATGGCCAGGTTATTTAATTTGTGGGGGAGGGCAAGGGCCTTCATGGAGGTCTGGCCTTGACCACTTAGCCCTATAGGTAGGAACATACCCAAAGCAGTTAATTAGGCAGCCAGGCAGCCTGGAGAAAACCAGAGATCTAGTACAAAAAGGAAGGGTTATTTATTAACAGTAGTTGTCTTTTAAAGTTTTTATTTTTGGCAATAAAGAGCAAAACGTACGTAATCGCCTTCATGCGTCATCGTGCCACTAACCAAGCCAGCCAGCTCTGCCTCCCCTCCGTGGCCTTTGGGCTCCCTTCTTCAGGCTAGCTTATTCCTCTAGGTGGTCATTCCCTGGGTCAGGGTCAGAGCTGAGCGGGCTGTGGCCACCTCCCGGGCTCCAGTGCTCTGTCGGAGGGGGCCTCTTGCTTTATCATCCTCCTGCCATGACTTGAATAATGGTTATTTACAAGAAGGTCTGTTCCCTCAAATCAGAACCCTAAAATATTAAAAACAAACAACCCAACACACACGCAACCAAAGGTTTGATGTGAGTAAAAAGATAGCCCTTCTGCACGGTCGTCAGTAAATACCAGCACTAGAAAATCAGTTGCTTTAATTGCATTTCAGCAGGGAGCCTCAGCACCATGTGGAGGAGGAAATGGGGAGGTCTCTGACCGGCTTCTGAGTACTTTGGCTGCCGGAGGGAGGCCAGACAGGGCAGAGGGGCTCCCTCTGTGGAAGCACTACCCACACCGGTCACTGAGAGCGGGCAGCAGGGCGCTTCCCCACCCCCTCCTCACCGCAGTCCTCCTGTGCGGCCGGCCTGGCCTGAGGGCAGGAAAGCGCCTGGGACTGGCTGTCCTCCCTGGGTGAGGTAACCAGCACCCCCCCACCCCCAGGGCGTCTCCTCAGCCTGCTAAGCACAAAGGAGTCTGGGCAGAAACCACTTTCAAGTCAGATTTTTCACCTGAGGTATCAACCAGACGTCACCTCTGCTGAAAACTCCCAAGTGCAAGGCTACCAAGTGGCACAGTGTAAGTTCGGATCCTTCCTGTGCCACTCTAGGCCCAGAGGGACTGAGAAGCCACCTGCTATCTCCGCCCCTGGGCTGCTTGGGAAAAGCCAGCAGCCAGCGCAGCAGCTGGGAGTGTGGAGTGTCTCCCTCCTCTGGCCCTGGCAGCTCAGGTCCCAGCAGCAGGAGGGCTGGTACCATGGGGGACAGGGAAACTGCTGCCCTCACATTCAAAACAGCCTTGACTGTGGCCTGGTCATGGGATTAAAAAATGTGTATGTGGTGGCAGGGAGGGTCAGAGGGGGAATCTTATTAATACAGAATACGTCATAAGCCATATATATTAAAATCATTAACAGTATATAGTCCCATAGTAGCTCCAGCCCCTCACACATGCTCAGGTGGCATGGCCAGCCCTTTGCCTTGGTCCAGTCTCACCCTCGGGGGCAAAGAAGGGACCACTTGCTCCCTTTCCCCAGGCTCTTGGCCCACAGCCCCTCCATGCCATCCATGATACGCTGCAGGCAGCCCCAGTGGTCATCTGTGTGTGCCAGCTTTGCTGTCACTGGGAAGGAGCCTTGGCCTCACTGCTGTCCCCCTGGCTGGGCTTTGGCTTTAGCAGGATGAATCTGTTGAGGAGGTCCGTTTCTGAGCTGGCCTGGGCCGTCCCATACCTCTCACCTGTGGACACAGAGGCAGGCTGAGGCCTTGGGCCCGGGACAGAAGGCCCCTGCCCAACATGCCTTGTCCTCCACAGAGCCTCCTGGCCGGTGGGGGTGGGGCCCAGCAGTGACTCACCGGCATAGCTGGAGGCCTCAGCGATGTTCTGGGAACCTGTGATGTGGTGCCAGTAGGCACTGCGGGGCAGCATGGTAGTGGGCGTGCAGGGGTATGAGTAATGTTCCGTGCCCTTGTTCAGCAGCTGTGGGGCAGAGAAGCGTCAGTGGCTAAGCCCAGAGCAGCCAGCCCAAGACCCTGCCTGCCTCTCGGACACACCAGCTGGAGACAGCTGCCACTCTCCCGGCCGCCGGCCCGCCCGCCCGCCAGCCTCCCCCTACCCTGGACCGAGACACGCACTGCCTCACCCTCACGTTCTTCTCCATTTCCAGTAGGACCCTCTTGTGCTGCTCGGCGATGGCCAGGGTGGCACTGTGGACTCGCTGGTAAATCTGTTCCCCGTCCTGCGTCTGGAAGGTGTAGAGCCCTTCCCCAGCATCACACATCCTGGGGACACAAGTAGCACCGAGAGCCACGTGGTGGGTATGCCCCCATGTGTGTGCACATGCACAGTCAGGCTCTCGTCTGGGAACAGGCAGGGCTGTCATCTAAGGGTCTGACCACCCAGCTCAAACATGCTGAACATTTTCTATGTGCCAGGTGGGGGTCTATATGCTTTACAAGGATTAATCCATTCCATTTTCCCCACCACCCCACTCTGGTCTGCGTACTCCTACAGTTCCCTCGTTATTATAATTTTTCTCAAGCCATTTTACAGATGAGGAAACTGAGGCATTCAGAAGGTAACAACGAAAGTTACACAGCGGATTATACAGAATTTGAGTCTAGGCAAGCTGCTCCAGGGTTCAAGCTATACCCAGTCCTTACCATAACCCAATCTATGAGGTTAGGTACTTTTATTATCCCCCATTTGACAGAGGAGGAAACTGAGACTCAGGTCCACAATCACAGAGCTAGTCAATGCCAGTGCCAGCATCTGATTAAAGCCTGAGCAGTCCGACTTGGTAAACAGCTTCACTTGACCTACCTGCTGTGAGTCTCAATTTCTTCATCTGTAAAATGGGTTCCCCTTCAGCATGCTATGCTGATAAATAACTTAAGCTTCCAGCACAGTGCCCGACACAAGTGAATGGCAGCTACCATCATGACCACGGTTGGACGGCGGGGAGGCGAGTGGGTCCTACCGGCCAGCCTCGAAGGTAAAGCGTGTGGCATCCCGGCCATAGCGGCGCAGTGAGCAGAGGGGCCACGAGACGAGCTTCACGCGGGGGTTGTGTATGTCCCAGAGGTAGATGTTCTCGTGGGTGATCTGCAGCTTGCACTCGCCATACACATCCAGGTTGGGGCAGGGCAGCAGGAAGACGTTGAAGCGATCTGGATGGGAGTGGACAAGTGGGCCTGGAGCTTTGTGGGGGGCCTGGGGGGGGGGTCTCCCTCTCACCCCCACCCCGTGCCAGCGCCAGGCCTCACCTGTCTGCTCGCACTGCACTCCTGGGGCCAGGAGGTCCGGCTCTCCCAGACTGATGTCGTTGAGCCTCGACCCCAGGCACTCCACAGAGAGAGTCTTGTACCACTCCTCTGCCTCCAGCTCTGGAGAAGATAGTCCCTCTTCGTGCTGCCAGCTCAGGGGCCCGCAGCAACCCACCCCATCTGCTTCAGCCGGAGTTATCCCACCCCGCCAGGCACAGAGGGCAAGGCCAGTGGGTTCTGCGTGCCTGCCCCACCTCATCCTGGGGCTGCTCCCTCAAAGGTGTCCTCCACCCACACATCATACCCAGGCAGGGCAAGCCTTTGCTCTGCCTCCTACCAACTGGACCTCGACCAGCCCACAGCCTGCAGCCGCATCCCCTCACCTGAGTCGCAGGTGAAGGTACGTGCTGAGTCGTCGGTGAATATGATGGCCACTGCCTGTCTCTTGGTCTCCTTGGGGAGCCGTGTGACACACTTGACATTGCTGATCTCTGTCACCTGGAACAGCATCCACAAGGTACTCGGCCAGGTTGAAGCACCTCCCTCTGTATCCCCCACGGCTCTGCCACCCCCAGGAGGGTCCTCTTGGCCCTCAGGACTCTGAACAAATCATCACTGCTTACAGGTTGGGAGAGCTAGGGCCCGGGCCCCCTAACCTTGGGGCAGCCTCGGAGGCACACTGACTTCTCATCTGGATACTTTTCCAGCCGCTGGGGTCCCTTGCTGGAGGATTTCCGGAACACCAGCCAGCACCTCCGGTAGATCTGTGGCACAAGATGGCAGGGGGATCAGACCCCGGACCACTCCCAAAGCAGCCAGTGACCCTGGAGTTACCCCTGCCTACCACAGCGGGCAGTGCCACACAGCCTTCCAGGGAACTCAGGCCCAAGAGACCTGGGGACAGCTGACACCAGCATGACACCCTGCCCTGGGGAAGAGGCCCCTCCCCGAACTGAAAAGTCAGTCATTTCTTGGCTGGCTCTGAAAGGCTGTTCCGTGAAGGGTGCTCCTGAGTTACTGTTTACGGCGAGCTCAGCCCGGGGTTTACCGTAAGTAGCCAGCATTTATGGAGCGCTTCCTACTTGCACTGTTTGTTATTAGTGCTCTGCACGTTTAACCTCGCGGTCGCTCGAGGTCGCTTCCATTATCATCTCCACTTTATAGACAGGTAATGAGGCCCCCCAAAACTGAGTAACAGCTAATGAATGGCAGAGCTGGTATTTAAAACAGGCTGCCTAGAACCAGGGCTGTCCTGGGAGCCTGCTGCGCTAAGGCTCTGCCCAGGGCCCCAGGAGCGCCCGCCACGACAGAGGCAGTGCTACGGAGACAGGGATCAGGCCCTTGCCCGGTCCCAGCCTGCACAGCACCGTGGCCCTTGTTCTTAGAGCCGGGGGAGGGCTCTTGACGTGGGTAACACCCCCTCTTGTCTCTAGGACCTTTCACTAACCCTCTCTTTTCATTCTCTGACCAACCCTGGAGCGTAGGGAATCA
>NW_006796201.1:280606-282966 GCF_000442215.2 Lipotes vexillifer
CAGGGTTAGTTCCCTGTTCCAGCTGGGAAACCAGAGGCTCTCAGAGGTCAAGGGGCAGACCCAAGAAACTGGGGTTACCCCAGAGCACGGTGCCTTCCCGGGCAAGGTTCCCTCCTTGTCCCAACCACTGCCCATACCTAAATCCACCCCAATTCTCTGTAGCTTCACGGACTCCATCCAAGAGGCAAGAGCCAGGGAGCAGGAAGCCAACCACTCTCCGGGGCTAAGGGGCAAACTGGCTTGTCAGACAACCCCCCACAAAGGGGTGGCCCTAGCCACCTGCCTGGGCTGCTGACTCTTCCTCCCATGGCCCCCTCCCTCCCACCTTAGGCTCTCTTCCAGCCCAAAGTCTGGCTGGGATGTACCTCCTCTTTCAGCAAGCACTCCAGAAGCCTGGCAGAGCCATTCCCCGGGAATCTCCAGTGCTCCTCTCACTGGCAAATGGTGGGGAGACTGAGGGGCCCAGAGCAGAGGAGGCGAAGGGGCCTCTGGGCCACAGGCTCAAGCCCCCTCCCCTTCTCTGCCCTGCTGTGTGGGTACCAGGTCCTCGGCAGGCAGGATCCCAGGGTGCAGTGGGCTCAGGCAGTCCCCATCCCAAGAAGCTACTCACAAGCAGGCTATTTCTGGCCCCTGAGACTAGGAGACATGTCTGTCCCTGCCCCCATGACCCTGGCTCAGCCCCTGGTCTATCCACCTAAACCCCAGCAGGCCTCAGCTCTCAGCTGGGGAGCTCCTTTAGGGCAGAGACTATATTTTATTCTCAGAATCCTCACATCCCAGTCGCCTCATTAACAGACCTTTGCTGAACAAGTGAATGATAATATGAAGGGACCGTGAATGAATGGATGGATGGATGGATGGATGAATGCACGAATGCTGCCGACCCAGAGATGCCCTGCCAGGATGGGCTCCATGCCGTCTGCAGAGGCAGGGGCAGAAGTCCTGGGGGCCTGAGCACTCCGGTTGCCTGGTTACAGGACACACACACACACACACACACACACACACACACACACACGCAGCACGCAGCGCGCGCGCGCGCGCGCGCGCGCACACACACAGCCCCAGGGAGCCACTGCGCTCAAGAGCCCTCCCTCCCCACTTCTCATAGGTCTTTGATCAGCGCTTCAGAAACACTCTGCCCTCTGCCTTGGGAGGGAAGCCCTGGCAGGTAGGACGATCTGCTCCTGATCTCTTCCAGCCCTTACCCCCTCACCTCTGTGGGCTGAGGCAGGAATGGCTGCCCCGGGACAAGAGCAGCTGGGTGGCCGCAGCCCCTCACAGCAGGTCTGCAGGGGGAAGCCGGGTTCCCTGAGTGTGGGCGATTCCAGACTGGGCCTGGCCACGCCCCAGCCCCTAAACCCTCCCCCTGACTGTGCCCACCACGGGTTCCCAGGTCTGCCCCTGGAACAGGCCTGGTTCTGAGCCCAAGCGGCCGCCCCAAGTGGCTTGCCTTCCTGGGAAGCTCTGCTCTGGACAGGGTCTCAGCCCAGCTGGCCCCTGGGGACCTGACAGGTCTGGGCCCTCAGGAACGAGTCGCCACACTAGAACCTGGGCCCCCACCCCCTTGCCTCCCCACCTCAGCCTTAGTTCTTCTCCTTGTTCTGTGCGCAAAGTGGGCTCCATCCTTCTCTCAGGGCAAGAACAAGGTGGCCGATGGCCTCTACGGCTCAGGTTGGGATACAGTCCAAATCCAGTTAAGACCCCAAACACACCCACCAGCTAAGCGGCCGCCTCCTGCCGGGACAGAAGAGCCTCCCGCAGGGGCCCTGGGGGTGAGGGCACAGGAGGGGAAGGAGGTGCAGGAACCGCCCTGCTCCAAGGCCAGTCCTGCTCTGTCTGGTTCGCAGGCAGGGAAGCTGAGTATCAGAGCCCTGCTCCTCCCCCACCCAATCAGCTGAGCCAGGAAGCCTTGAGCGGTCGGATCCCCCCACCCCATCAAGGCCATGGGGGAGGGGGGAACAGAAGGGCGGGGGACCCAGGTAAAACACAAGACTTGGGCCACCTCAGTCGCCAGGGTTTCCTTTCTACCAGGGAGACCCCTCACTGGAGGAGGGAGGAGGGTCCGGGAATAAAGGCCGCTCTCGGGACAATCTCACCAAGATTATTAAATTGGTCCCCGGGGCCCCTGCTCATGCCTTTTGGGCGGTTTCCAGCAGTACGGGGTGGGAGAGGGTGCACACCCAGCAGAGGTGTGTCTGAGGCCTCATCTCCACAGGCCCTCCAAGCCCCCAGCCACCTCCAACACCTGGGAGGAAAGCAGCCTGTCCCAGTGCCACGGGCCATCCAGCCCAGCCAGGTTCTCTCTCATAAACCGCGGAAACACCGGCTTCTGCACCCCTCCCACCACTGCCCCCCCC
>NW_006796201.1:283495-298154 GCF_000442215.2 Lipotes vexillifer
AGCCCAGCCAGGTTCCCTCTCATAAACCGCGGAAACACCGGCTTCCGCCCCCCTCCCCCCACTGCCCCCCCCCCCAGCAGCAACCAACCACTCTCCTTCTCAAATGCTTTTTTTAAATGGAAAAGCAACCACCAAAGATAAATAAATAAACGCCCGTACACAGAAAGCAATGGGAAGCAGGGGAGATGAGGTACTTAAAAGCAAAGAGGCCAGGAGAGGGGAGGAAGGAAACGAGGAGGTGATGGCAAGGGGAAGTGAGAAGCCGGTCTCAGCTCGGACACAGCCCGGCATTTCCAGCCGCTGCCCTGGCGACAACTTCAACAATAGCAGGGGAGCCGCCTGCCCATCGGCTGCCACCGCTGGCCCAGCCGCTGGGATGCCAGCCAGCCAGCCCGGCTGGGGCGGGAGCTGCAGCAGGCAGAGCCGGGCCCAGGCACATGCTGGGCAGCCCGCTGGCCAGAAGCCTCGAGACCAGCAATGCACGATGCCGGGCCACAGGCGGGCAGCCGCACACCCCGGACACGCCACCAGGCGCCAGACCAAGTTCCTTGGCAGGGCCCCCTGGAGGTGGCTCACCCCAAGCTTCCTGCTCTTCATCTTCACGTAGCCCTGCTTGACGATGTCGTTGAAATTGGTCGCCATGGTTTCTCCACCGTCTTTGAGGCTCTGGCCGGCCCAGGCAAGGGGAGGGATGCCCAGGTGGCCTCGGTTTCCCGGCTCCTCCGATCACCTGTTCGAGATACTCCGTCGGGGCTGCCTCAGCATTGTTCTAGCAGCTCTTTCGCCCGCAGCCTGCTGGAAGTAAAACTGGCAGGGAGATTACACAGTGACATCTTTCTCTTCCCCTGGCTGTCTCGCTCTTTCTTCCTTCCTCTCCCCACACTCCTCCCTCCCTTCCTCCCTCAGCCCGCCCTTCCTTCCCTTCCCTCCCCACCCCAGGACGACAGAACCATTCAGGAAAACCGAGGTGGAGGCAGCTACGAGGAAAATGGTCCAGCCCAGTCCCCTCCCTCACGGCTGGGGCTGGCGGTTAACCCCTTCCTGGGAGGACTGTCTCCGGCTCCTGCTGTGGAGGTGCGGGCAGAGGAAAGGAGGTGGCCCCGAGCTGCTGTCGGGCCCTATCTCCTGCTACAACTTAGGGGTAGACTTAGAGCAAGCCCCCCTCCTGTGCACAGGAGGCTCCACGCGGGAAAGCCTTCCCAGAGATGGGGCTCTTGGGAGATGGCACAGATTCTGGGACCCATGCTCCCCGAGGTTAGACAACTTGCCTTGTCAGTCTCAGCAGACCCCCCCAATCCCTCTGCCCCAACCCGTTCTATACCTGGTTCTCCTCAGCTCCAGGCAAGAGGCTGAGAATCGTCACCTCAAGCCCACTCAGGCCCTGCTCTCTGCCCCTGGAACTCTTCAGCAGCTCGTCTGGGTGCTGCTTCCTGGGTGGGAGGGCAGAGTCCAGTGGGGCGGGCTCTCAGATAAGCCTGAGGAATGTGCTGGGCAGGCTGGAGGTGGTCACCTCGCCCTGGCGCTGGGAAGGTCAGGCTGGTCTGTGAGGGCACTGGGTCTGGCCAGGACTTGCGGTGCCCCACGTCCTGAGCACAGGCAGGAGTTAATTACATGGAGAACTAGCAGTCACCTGGGCTTGGGGCAGAGGACAAAGCTGGACCACACTGAGGGGCACCAAGGGGCAGCCAATATGCATCGGGAAAAGGGGTGCCGTCAGGGGCTCTCAGAATCAGGCAGATTACCAGATAACGAAGACTCAGACTTAGGGGGCAGGTGTCTCAGTGATGACCCAGTCCAACATCCATTCTACATCATTTTACAGTTGGGGAAAAGAAAGCTGCCCAGAGGGGATAAGCAGCATGGCCAAGGTCACACAGCAAGCCCATGGTTCAGCCAGGGACAAATAAGTTCTGGAGTGGGTGATGGAGGCAGGCCTGGGGGTGGAATGCCCTGCCACATGGCTCTGGCTGCCTGCCACCACCTAAGCCTTCTCTGCCATCCAGGCTCAGAGGCAGGGCTGTGCCAGCAACATGGCCCCCCGTGTCTCCAGGATTGCTGGGTGGGAACGGAGCAGTATTTCTGGGGTCAGCTGGGCATCTGTGCTGCCAGGACAGGGCCCTGGGGCAAGCATCCTGCTGGAGCTGCCAGCAGCTTGGCATTAATTAATCTTCTGGAGGCCTGTCGAGTCCCTAACAAGGAATAGATGTGACTACCCCAGTGAGCACACGAAAACAGGCAGAGGGACAGAGACGGTAGTGCTCCCTATGCCCCTTGCACCCCAAGAGCCTCTTCGGCACCCCTCAGTGGCCTCCCTGCCCATCCACTCGCTCTATCCCAGCTCCCTGGGGGCCGAGACCCTTCCACACCCAGGTGGTCTGCTTTCCTCCTATAAGGTCTAGCGTGGGGTACCCTCCCTAGCACTGACCCCCAACATCCTTGCCATACCTGGGTGCTGGCACTCAAAGAAGAGTAAGTTTTCCCAGCTCTGCCTCCACCACCTGGGGCTGCCTTGTCCCCACAGCGAGGACCAGCTCCGTAAAAGCCCCCTCCAAGATGCCAGCTGGCTGGCTACTGGCTGAGGGTCCACAGCATGGAAGGCCCCTTTCAGAACACACCTACAGCAAACACGGGGCCCCTGGGTTCATCCAAGGCAGCCATAGATGTGGCCCAGCCAGGAACATAAATCGAACTGGCAGGTGGTCCTGCGTAAGCCACTTAACTCCTCAGCGCCTCAATTTCCCCATCAGTTAAAAAAAAAATGAGGATAAATCCACCTATTTTAAATGAGGAAATGAATCTATGAGGCACCTGCCTGCCCACGTTGGACCCAGAGCTTCTGCCTTGAAAACCCCAAGGGCTGTTTTTATTGTGAGAGCTGCTGCCCAGCCGAGGGCTGTGAAAGCACCCTAACCCAGCCTTCCACCTGTCCAGTGCAGGCCTGCTCCTTCCTGGCTCCACCAGTTACCTTCTCAGCAGCACCCCTTGAGTGACTGCTGTCACCAAGCTCTCAGGAGCACCTGTGCCATGTCTGTCCACAGTCCCACACCCCATGCCCTAGAAATAAACCCACAGAGACAAACCACTGGGAAGAGCAACCTTCCAGGGGAAGCCTGGGTGTCAAAGGGCCTGGCAGCCCACACTGGCCTGGAGTCACAGGTGGTGCTGACCTTACTCAGTCCCTAATGAATATGCAAGAGCAAGACCCACGCTGGGGCCCAAAGTGTAGAGCAAAGGGGAGTTGGGAAGGAGGGAGAGAGGGGGAAGAGCCAATAGGCAGACTCACAAGTTTGATGGTCAATGGGGACAAGGTGAGAGGGGGCACCCAGAGCCAACCCATGCCCCAAAGGGACTGCACTGTGTTAAGCAACAGAAATGGCCCCCAGACTGAGCCTGTGCGGACCCAGTGAGGCATCAAGGGGCGGAGAGCAGCTGAGCTCAGCAGGCCAGGAACTGGGAAGGCAGCCCCCGCCCTGCCGCACCTGGGGCCACTTTCCCCATCACTCCTGAACAACCACCAGATCTGCCTCTCACGAGCCTAGAGCAGGGGAAAAGGCCCCACTAACTGGAGAGGGCCTGTGGTCTCAGGTGTGCAAGGTCAGCTCTGAGCACCCAGAGGGGCTACGCAGGACGCCCAGCAGCCCCCCCAGCACTGCGGTAGGAAGCAGGGACCCCCGTTCCTCCTCCCAACCTGGCATCGAAGCAGCTGCTCAACCAGAGATCGTCCCCGCCCTGGACCAGGCCACCGCTGGCTCCTCCAGAAAGAGGAGGAGCCCCCCTCTCCCAGGAAGTGCAGGTGTCCTGTGCGGAGTGGTAATGAGACTCCCTGGTGCCCAGCAGAGGGGTGGGGAGCGGCTCCCTGCTCACCTGCCCCATGTGGCAGCCATCTAAGCACCCCTCCCTGCACCTCGATTTCTGCCTGGAGGCTTTGGCTCCAGAACAAACGCTACCCGCTGCTGTTGGCAACCAATGACTGAGCGGGAGGGGCTGCCTGCCTGGCTGGGCCTCCCCACCCCATGACAGATCAGATCTTATCAGGGCTTCAGGGACAGCCCTACCTGGACACCATCTCACTGACGGCTCGCTGTCTCCACCCCCCGCAAAGATCCCATTGGCGGGATTCTCTCTGGCGTGAGGGTCATTTCCCATCACCTGCCTGGTCCTCTCTACACCTGTGTGATTATTATCAGGGGCCAGGAGGAGGTCATCCCCTCCCCAGATGGCCCCACCCCTGACCTCCACCTATGCAAATCCCCACAAGCAACCACCACCTGAAACACTGCAGGTCCCAAGATGGGTGGCAAAGACAGATCAAAAACCAACGGGGTGGGGGTCCACTGGCGGCACAGTGGTTAAGAATCCGCCTGCCAATGCTGGGGACACGGGTTCGAGCCCTGGTCCAGGAAGATCACACAAGCTGTGGAGCAAATAAGCCCATGAGCCACAATTACTGAGCCTGAGCTCTAGAGCCCACAAGCCACAACTACTGAAGCCCATGCGCCTAGAGCCCAAGCTCCACAATAAGAGAAGCCACAAGCCCGTGCACCACAACGAAGAGTAGCCCCCGCTCGCCGCAACTAGAGAAAGCCGCACACAGCAACGAAGACCCAATGCACCCAAAAATAAATAATAAATTAATTATTAAAAAAAAAAAACCGAACTGGGCAGAGAAGACTGGCGGGAGGAGAGGACATGTGAACAGCCCTCCAGTTAGGAAAGTGGTGCTGTGTCTCCACACCACTGCCACTCCGCTCTCTCCAGGTGGCCTGCCCACCCGTCCAGCCTCATCTCCCCCGGGGGTGGCATTCTTTCTGTTCTTCAACATGCCTAACTCCTACCCACGCAGGATCACTGCACTTGCTGTTCCCTGCCTAAAACTCTATTCCCTCAGATGGTCCAAGCTTCATTCTACTGCATCATTCATGTCTCAGCTCAAAGACCGTCACTTCAGAGAGGTCTTCCCAGACCACGCTGGCCAAAGGAGCTCCCCAGTCAGCCTCTATCGCAACACCCAGTTTCACTGTCCCCACATATCACTATAGGGTTTGCCTCTTCATCTGCTGATTTGCTACTCGGCCACTCCCTGTCTCCTACAGCGCCCTAGAATGTCAGCTTCCTGATGGCTAGGCCGTGTCTGTCTAGTTAAAGGCTGCATCCCAGCACCTAGAATGGTGCCTAGTGTGGCGTAGGTGCTCGGTATTTGGGGACTGAAAACATAATTATTTCCAGGGCTTGTTCTCCTCATCCTTTCTCCCACCAGCATCAATATCCACCTGGTCAGACGCAGCTCAACTTCCAGAGATGTGTGAGCAGCAGTGGGTTCCCATCTCCCTGGGCCCCAGACCCACAGTTTGGTTCAAAGCTGATCTGGGGAGGAGACAGCACTGCTGACACTGTGTCCAGGCCTGGCCAGGTGGCCCCACCTTGGCCCCGGTTGTTGGATGAGGTCATGCCCAGCTCTGCTGCCCTGCCTGAGAGGGAAGAGCTAGAAGTAGCCAGTGCCCAGGCTCAGAGGGGCAGGCAACTGGGCGGGAGGGGGCACAGCTCCTGAGACCCATCCCAGGTGGGGGACAGGAATGGCCTGCACTGGAGCCACATCCCCCAAAAGGGGCAAGAAAGGAATCTGCACTTAAATAAATAAGCCCAGCTTCGAACTGCTGCTGTGAATCCTGCCAGGCTTGTCACTGCCCTTGACTCTCAGCCCCCTACACCTGAAACGCTCCATCCAAGTCTCCTGGCAACTGCCACGCACCCACGGCTGGGGACAGGGAGACTGCACAGAGGCCCTGCTCTGCCCACATCACCCAGGTGCCCAGGCTCCCCTCGTACCCCTCTGCAGTGACAGAAAGCATGTAACTGGAAGCAGGGCTTTGGGTGTCCTGGGAGAGAAAGTGGACAGGACCCCAGGACCAGGGAAGAAGAATCAAGGAAAGGAGGCAGCTGGCTCCTCCTTTAAGTTGTAGGGTAGGAGCCATTTGCAGGTAGGGTGGGCAGTAGGGGGGCAGATGGAGAAAGTGTTGGAATTTGGGGGTGGGGTTTGAGAGAGCAAGAGGGCTTGAGAGCAGGAAGGGTGGGAGGAGGATGGGGGCTGTGATGCGCCGGGTTATGCACCTTCGGGATGGCAGGTCCAGGGCCAGGGAGTACAGGGGCCTGGGCTCCTCCAATGAGTGAGTGTGGGGTAGGCGTGAGGTCAGGCCCCGACCTGGGCTCCCCTGGAGAGGAGAGCTCGGGGTAGGTGGAGCTCAGGGGGTAGTTTTCAGGGGCCGGGGCTGGCTTTTGGAGCTGGACCCCTGAGGCCCCCCACAGGGTAGGAAGGTCCCACGGGCTTGGAGAGTTCTCAGGCTGGAGTAGCCGAGGGTCTCGAGAGTTCCGGCGCGGCCTAAGGTCCCCTCCCCGCCTCGCGCCCCGCTAGTTACCTGGGCGCCGCGGCCCCTGCTGGGGGCGCTGGCTCGGCGGGCGGCGGGCCAGACTCATGCCCGCGTCACAGCGCGGCCGGCGGGGGCGGCGGGGCGGCGTCGGCGGCGCCCGGCGCCGGGTGGGGAAAGCGAGGGAGGTGCAGCCGCCCACTCGGTTCTGGCTGGGACTCGGCGGCGCTGCCCTGCAGCCCGGCTCCAGCCACTCCGCCCCGCCCCCCCCCCCCCCCCCCGCCGATGCAGGGGACATAGGTTCATGCCCTGGTCCCCGCCGTATTCCTCCGAGCCGAGGGACAAACACTTCCGTCCCGGCTTCCTTTCCCTCCCTGTCCCCCAACCAACCCCCGTCCCCATCCCCAGCTCGCCTCCGCGGCCCCTTCAGGTAGCCCTCGGTACCCCGGCTCAGCCTCACCGCCCCTGCCTGGGCCCCAGATTCCAATCTCGCTTCGCCTCTCAGCCCCTGAAAGCTGAACACGACATCAGCTCCCAGCCTCCAGATCTCAGCCACCACCCCGACAACTTCTACAGGAATCATACACACATCCACTGCTCCCCTATCCCCTACAGGACTTCCGGTGCCGTCCACAGCCTAGCCAGGACCCCCAGTGACCTCCTTATCGCCCCACCCACCCCCGCACAATCCTGCAGCTTCGTGCGCGCCTCTCTCCTAGCCTGTCAGCTCCCCTAGCAGTCTGCCAGCCTCTCCTTCCTCCCCTGGCCTCCTCACCGCCCTCAAAACACCCAGTACTTCCATCCTACCGCCACCCCCCCCTCCCCCCTCGACCTTTTTTTTTGCTTTGTTCATTGGAATATGCTGCCCATCAAATTGTCACTTCAGTGGGTTATCATATAAACATTCAGTTACCTTGACCTATTTTCTTTCCTTCCTTCCCTGCCTCCCTCCCTCCTCCCCCCCCCCCCCCCTCCCCGAGACTTTGCCCTCAAGTGCCAGCCCCGTTGCCCTCCATCACCTCCCAGCACACACACTCTCCTCACTGCCCCTCAGTCCTGCGCAGGTGTCCTGTCACGGCCCTGCTGGAATCACAAACCACAGGCTTCCCCAGCTGTGCCAGGCAGGGATGAGGACCTTGCCTAGGGCCTCCCCACAGGAGGGACTGTGTCACCCTACTGGTTTTCTTGTCTGCACCCTTCTGTACCAGTGGTTTGCAAAGTGAAGGGTCAGCATCAGCATCACTTTGAAACTTGTTAGAAATGCAAATTCCCTGCCCCAGCCCAGACCTGCAAAATCAGAATCTCTAGTAGTGCCCAGAAATCTGCGTTTTAACAAAAGCCCCTACGTGATTCTAATGCACCCTAACCACTGCTTTACACCAGATATAGACAACTAAACAAAAGGCCACACCTAAACAACTGAAATCCTAAAAAATGAAAATGCCTCCCAGTCCAACCCTTGTCCAGGTTTCCTCAAAGGAAACCCCACTCTAGAGAAGCTTCCTCCAAGCTATCTAGGGCCCAAGGACCACAGCACTCACCCATGGAGTCCATGCCCCTGCCTCCTAGACACTGGGCCTCAGCCTGGCCTGGTCTTGCCCACGGAACTTCTTAGGGGGCTGTTTCTCTTCCCCTGAATATTTCCCAGAGAGGTCACTGTCATGCCGGTGGCCACCAAGGGAGCCCCAGGGACTCCCAGCAGCCTCTGCCGTGGGCCTGAGCTAACCACTCTTACGCGGCCAGGGGAGGAGGTGGCCGTGCTCGACCTGTCCCTGCCAGCCAAGCTGGCCTGGGTCTTGACCTCCTGACCTCCCCCATGCATCTTCCAAATTTGAGCCCACCTGCTTTGCTTCAAACCACAGCTCATAAAGCCCCCAGCACCTGATCCATCACAGCAAAGTCTTTTCACCACCAGTAACCTTTGGAGGAGTTTTGGCCAACAGCAAGCGCCAAAAGAGTGTTCATAATAAAAATTCATCTTGTCTAGAGTGGGGTTTCTGAAACGTCCTCATTCTCTCATTCTCCGAATTTTTTGCCCAATCCACTCTCTGTCTGCAGTATTGCCACCCAAATTTTTTTTAATTAAACTTTTTATTTTGAGATATTTGAAGATTCACAGGCAGTTGTAAGTTATAATATGGAGAGAATCCATGAGCCTTTACCCAGTTTCCCCAATGTGACATCTTGCAAAACTGAGTACAATATCACAACGAGCACGTTGACACTGAAAACAGTCAAGATACAGAACATTTCCATCACACAAGATCCCTCCTGTTGCCCTTATATAGCCAAACTCACTTCCTTCCCCCTCTCACCCCTCCTTAACCACTGGCAACCACTAATCTGTTCTCTATTTCTATAGTTTGGTCATTTCCAGAATGTTTTAAAATTAGAATCATAAGTACATAATCTTTGGGGACTGGCTTTTTTTTTTAACTCAGCATAATTCTTTGGAGATCCATCCAAGCTGTTGCAAGTATCAATACTTTGTCCTTTTCACTGCCAAATAGTATTCCATGGAATGTATGTGCCACAGTTTATTTTGCACACTCACTGAAGGATGTCTGGGTTGTTTCCAGTTTTTGACTGTGATGAATAAAGCTGCTATAATCATTCACGTATAGGTTTTTGTGTGAACATAAATCTTTATTGCTCTGGCATAAATGCCTAGGAGTGCAACTACTGGGTCATATGGTAATTGTATGTTTAGTTTAAAAACTGCCACTCTGTTTTCCAGAGTGGCTGTATCGTTTTACATTCCCACCAGCAATGTATGATGACCTCATTTTTTCACATCGTTGCCAGCATTTGTTGTTGTTATCACTTTTCTTTTTTTCTTTTCAAGCCATTCTGATAAGTGTGTAGGGATATCTCACTGTGGCTTTAATCCGCATTTCCCTGCTGGCTAATGTTGAACATCTTTTCATGTGCTTAGTTGCCATCTGTGTATCTTCGTCAGTGAAATGTTTGCTCATGTCTTTTGCCCATGTTCTAATTTGATAATTGATAATTTGCCATTTTATTGTTGAGTTTTGAGAGTTCTTTATATATTCTGGATACTAGTCCTTTTGTGGATATGTGGTTTACAAATATTTTCTCCCAGTCTGTAGCTTGTCTTTCCATCCACTTAACAGGGTCTTTCACAAAGTAAAATTTAAGTTCAATGAAGTCCAAATTATCATTTTTCCTTTTATGGATTGTGCTTTCAGTGCCAAGTCTAAGAACTCTTTACTTAGGCCTTGATCATAAAGACTCTTTCCTATGTTTTACTCTAAAAGTTAGATCATTTTATGTTTTACATTTAAGTCTGTGGACCATTTTGAGTTAAATTTTGTAGAATGTATGAGACTTAGGTTGATGTGGTGTTTTCCTCCCCACTTTGGCCTATGGATGTCCAGTTGTTCCAGTACTGTGTTTTGAAAAGGCTTCCTCTCTTTCTTCCATTGAATTGCTTTTGCAACTTTATCAAAAATTAGCTGGATCCATTGTGGGTTTTCTGTTCTGTTCCATTGATCTATGTGTCTGTTCCTCGTCTAATAGCACATAGGCTTGATTACTGTAGCTATGTAATAAGTCTTGAAATCAGGTAAACTGAGTCCTCTCACTTTATTCTTTTCCAAAATTGTTTTATCTATTTTATCTCCTTTGCCTTTACATATAAATTTTAGACTAATCTTATCTATAGCTACAGAAAATCTTGCTAGGATTCTGATAGAAATGGCATTCAACCTGTTTATCAGTTTGGGGAGAACTGACATTTTTAATGTGTTAAGTCTTCCAATCCAAGAACACAGTATGTCTCTCCATTTATTTAGGTCTTTGATTTATTTCATCGGCATTATTTTGTTTTCGGTATACAAGTCCTATACACATTTTGTTAGATTTACACCTAAGCATTTTATTTAATTATTTTTGGTGACTTTAAATGGTATCGTATTTAAAAATTTTCTACCCATGTGTTCATTGCTAGTACACAGAAATAAAAGTTTTGTACGTTTATCTTGTATTTTGTAATCTTGCTGCATTCAATTATTAATTCTAGGAGTTTGAGGCTTTTGGGGTGGATTCCTTGAAATTTTCTACATAAATGATCATGTCATTTGCATATAGAGACAATTTTATTTCTTCCTTTCCCATCTGTATGTCTTTTATTTGCTTTTCTTGCCTTATTGCACTGGCTAGAACTTCAGTACTATGTTGAATAAGAGTAGTGAAAGCTGACATCCTTGCCTTGTTCTTGATCTTAGGAGGAAAGCATTCAATTTCTTCAGTGGGGTGTTCTAGAAATACCAGATCCTGTTGACTGATGGTGTTGTTGAGTTCTATATCTTTCCTGATTTTTTATCTAGTTGTTCTATCAATCGTGGAGAGACGGGTGTTGATGTCTTCAACAATTATTGTGGATTTTTCCTTTTCTCTTTTTAGTTCTCTCAGTTTTTGTTTCACGTATTTTGTAGTTCTGTTGTTTGGTGCATAAACACAGTGATGAGTTCCCTGGGTTTTCATTTTGCCTCATATATTGCAGACCTGGAGCTGAAGAACACCAGCAACCTGGAAATACCAATGGGCACAGACAGAAAAGCCTCGCAAAAAGCCCGCTCTCTCTAGCCACAGGACCAGGAAAGTGGTAATCTGGCAAGACAGAAAACTTTTAGAAAATAACTATCTACTCCAGCCAAAAACCAAAGAAGAAAACTGTGATCTCACCCTCCCCGACACCAGCAAAGGCTGAATGGGGAGCCTAGGCTACAATGACACCCACCTCCCCAGCCAGTAGGGAGGCTCTCCTGCTGCAGTGTCATGGGGAACCTGGACTTGCACTTGACCTGGGAGTAATAAGGTGCCCCTCTCCCTCCCCTCCAGGGTGCTGTCAGAGGGGGTCTAGTGTTTCAGAGTGTTATTGTATTTGTTTTACATATAAATTCCAGACTTTTCAGTTGCACTTAGTGGGAGGTACAGAGAAAAGTGGGACTACTCCATCTTACCAGAAGCAGAAGAGCCAACTCAATTAAAATAAACATAAACACCTTCCCTGCTCTGCCCTTGAACTAAACAATAGTATTGTTCAAATCACGGGCTGGATTGTGCCAGTATATATATAATATATATAATGTATTACATATATTACTATGTGTACTAAATATAATACATTATATATAAAAGCTTTATGGAAGTGTAGTTGACTTGTATGTATATAATGTATATAGTAAAGCTTTACTGAAGTGTGACTGACATAAAATAAACTGCACATATTTAAAATGTGTGATGAGTTTTGACATAGGTACACCTATCAGCACAACTCAGATAGTAAACATATCCATCGTTCCATAGTTTCTTCCCTCCCTCTTATTCCTCCTCTACCCCTCCCCCACCCTCATCAGTCCCCAGGCAATTGTTGGCTTTGATTTCTCTCACTATAAACTATTAGTTTGCATTTTTCACTAGTTGTACAGAGACGTACCTCCAGTAAAATACAACAGCAACTAAAGCAAAGAAATATTATATATGCAACAACGTGGATGAATCTCAAAATAATTATACTGACAGTGAATGAAACCAGACAAAAAAAAGAGTACACATTGACATACTGTGTGATTCCATACACACACACACACAATATAACATATTTTATACGTACATATACATTACGTCTTGAAGTATGAAACTGTTTCATTCACGTGCTACCTAAAATCAAGTATGTGCAAAATACTACTCTGAAAAATCTTCCTAAGATCCAGTTTCCAAATCTGAACACAGGAGTTGCACACAGTAGGTGCTCACTCAACCCCTGGGTGTAGTTGGGGGTAGGGAAGGTTGGGGTGCTGTGGGTTACCAGGAAAGCCTTCAGTGGAGACTGGCGACCTCTGGCTGTGAGGCCATTGGCAAATCATTTCCCCTCCCAGAACCTCAGTGCCCTCCTTTTAAAATCATGGGTGGGACGAGGGATGTCCCCAAATTTACAGGTGAATGGCCCATCCATCTTCCAGCATGGATTAGGGGAGGTTAAATGAGGATGGTACCAACTGGGCTTGGCTCTCCAGCTCATGGCCGGGGTTCCCAGCCCCAGTTTTAGTCCAGCATTGATGCTGGGCCTGCGGCTCGGGACGAGGTTGGGGTAGTTCCCTGGTCTGCGGCTGCATTTGCTTTATCAGGTCCTTGAGGCTCAAGTCTGTTGAGCAGTGGGGCCGCTCAGCCCTACTAGGCAGGCTGATTTCATTTTCTTACATTTTCTTTCGGTAGCCAACACACTTTCTAGGTCGGGAGACTGGCTTTGCTTCTCACATGAGCACACTCCGGGCTTTTGGGTGCTCTGGGCCTTGGCTCATGGCTGATTTGTTGGGTGTAGGGGGCATGACTGAGCAGCCGCAATGGAGAGTGATGGAGCAGATGCTGGGCATTGTCTGGGCAACAAATGGTTAAGCCTAGGAATTGTGATGGCAGCACCTGTGCAGCGCAGGACCCAAGGACGGGCACCAACACTGCACGTGCAGCATTCCTGTTGCCTTCCCTCCTGCTCTGGTTCCCCTGGCCCTCCTCAGCTAAGAGGGAACAATGAAGCCCTCCCTGGTGGTCGCTACCTCTAGTCAGGATGTGCTGCCTGGGGAAACTGAGGCAATGAATAAGGGACGAGGAGTCGGCTGTATGAATTCAGCTCTGAGCCTCTATTTCCCTCTGGCCCACCTGAGAGGCTGTTCTCCTAAGGAGAGGGGGGCTTCAGGCAGACAAGGGCAGTGGCTTAAGCACGTAGGCTCTGGAATCAAACCACCTGGTTCAAGCCCTGGTTCCACCAGTTGGACAATTTATCTAGCCTCTCTGTGCCTCAGTTTTGTCATCTGTAAAGTGGGGGTGATGAGTTGTGAGGAAATACATTCAGACCCCCTGGAACAGGACCCTGCATGTGGGGTGTACCCAAAACGGGTTAGTTATCCGCACAGTATTTCCTTCTTCCTGCCTGTTCCCTAAATTTTCTACAATGGCCCCGTGTAAATTTTTCAATTAAAACAATCTGTTAAAGTAAATCTGTTACTTTAAGTTAAAGCAAGTGATTACTCCTCCCATAACCTCCACCCTCCAATGGGACTCTTTTGGAGGGGAGGGTGTGGGGACAGTGCTCTGTGAGGAGTTACAGCCCAATATATTACCTCTCCCGTGCTAAGCTAAGTGCAGCCCAGGCCTCAGGGCCTGTCCCAGGCGTCCCACTGGGAGGGGGTACTTGAAAATCCTCACTCAGGACAGAGGCAGGGAAGCACGTGGGGGTCGATCCCAGCTGTGCTGCAAGACCCTTCACCATTTGGAGCCTCAATTTCCTCCCCCTAAAATGGGAACAATGAGAGTTAGATAAAATAGCATCGGTGGAAGCATCTCCCCAGTGCCTGGTGTATAGAATGGAGGGAGAGCTATTATCACACGTTACTGGGTTTTGAATCATTAATAATATACTCAGGCCCAAGATTTACCCCCAGGAAACCCAAAGCCCTTCTCTGGTGTTGACCCTTCTGGTCCCTCGCCCACACTCCTGTTTGTACATCACTTGACAGTTTTCAAAGTATTTTCACCCAAAGTACTTTCACCTGTGCTGGAACAATATTTCCCAAGCCCTAGCCACTCCAGCCACTTTGTGATTTTTCCCAGATTCAAGCGTCTCCTGTGCTATTATTTGCTCAATGCCTTTCTTTAAATCACCTCACATTTTTCTATTTGCTTCAGGAGCAAACTACATAAATAAAATACCTTGAAAAATAAAAAAAATGCATTAAATGTGTGCTGGCTAACACTGCCTGCCTAGAAAGCTAGCTCCAGGGCTTTTGTTAAAAAGGAGTTTAGCAAGTGTTAGAGAAACGCTGAACCTACACTTCCACCTGTCTGAGACCTTCTTGAAACTGTCAGAGGATGAAAAGAAAAATGAACACAGAATCGCTTATGCGTAGCACGATCCCATGGTGGAGTGTGTGGAGTGTGACTCCCATCATTCTACTTGCCGTGGTGGTGAGTCCACACCTGGGGAAATGCCATCCGAGCTTACTGAACCTCATTGCAGCAACCTCGAGTAGATGTCGCAATCATTGCACAGGTAGAAAAACTGAGGCCCAGTAAGTAGAAGAATTTGTCCAGGGGCTTCCCTGGTGGCGCAGTGGTTGGGAGTCCGCCTGCTGATGCAGGGGACACGGGCTCGTGCCCCGGTCCGGGAAGATCCCACATGCCGCGGAGCGGCTGGGCCCGTGAGCCATGGCCGCTTAGCCTGCGCGTCCGGAGCCTGTGCTCCGCAGCGGGAGAGGCCGAGGCAGTGAGAGGCCCGC
>NW_006796201.1:299170-302239 GCF_000442215.2 Lipotes vexillifer
CCTGCGCGTCCGGAGCCTGTGCTCCGCAACGGGAGAGGCCACAGCAGTGGGAGGCCCGCGTACTGCAAAAAAAAAAAAAAAAAAAAGAATTTGTCCCGGATGACGTAGCCATGCCCGGACTTGAACTGGAGACCATGAAGTCTCTGTTTCTGGGGGCCTTGACATAACCCAGAAGGATGGGGATCCTTGTCCATGCTGGTCTCCCAGGGGGGCCTCCAGCAAAGTCCTCACTCCTCCCATACCCCCAGGTATGCTCTTGGGAAAAGGGCACGTTTGACAGAGCCAGAGCCAGAGGAGATGAAATCTGGAGCTGGGAGGAATCCCCAGAATCCCAGGCAACCTTACCGTAGCCATCAGATTGGTGAGTACTTTTCAAATGTTGTCGGTGACAGGCTGGCGCCCCTCCACTTGCTGTACAGGAGCACTGACATCTGGACCAGTTCGCCAGTCAAGATGAGGCCCTGATCTGTCTCCCTCCCCCAGCTGGACAGTGACACAAACCAGCCTCCCCAGGAACCTTCACATCAAAGGGGACTAACCAGGAGGGGGGTGGAGAAGGAGGAGATGGGGCCCCCTTGCTCCCTCTGCTTCCTTCCAAGGAGGCTGGGCAAGGGGCAGTTTCCGATGGATGCAGAGAGCAGCTCTCAGGAGGGAGGTGACATTCCAGCCCCATCTCCCAGCACATGGCTCTCTCTAGGCAGTTCCCTCTGGGCTGCCGTCCTGAGCACATGTGTCATACGCTACTAGCAGGACTGACAAGCTGTTCCCTGGATAAGCATGCCAGCCAGCAGTAAAGGGAGGCTGCGTGGTCAGGCCCGCCTTCCCTCCCTCACTGATTCGCTGATTCATTCAACAAACATCTGAGCACTTAGCTCTGTGCCAGGAGCTGGGCACTGGGAACACGGTGGTCGACAAGAACAGCCTGCCACTGAGGAGTTCTTAGTCTAGTAAAAGTGATAGGCGTGGATCTAAGAACTCCACAGTTGCGGGTGCAACTCATGAGGGCAGAGAGGGAAAGGGGCTACAGGGTGCTGGAAGAGGTATGGGGAGCACCTGACCTGCCTGGGAAGGCTTTTCCTGAGGAAGTGATTCTTAAGGTGAAAGCAAAAGGGTGTGTTGATGTGGTGGAGAGGGATGGCAGAGCGTTCTGAGTTGGGGGAACTGCCATGTGCAAAGGTCCTGTGGCAGAAGAGAGCCTGCCCTGTATAAGAGCGTGGGAGGAGGCCCGAGTGGCTGGAATGCAGAGGGAGATGGGGACGCACGGTGCTCGGTGAGGCTGGCTATGCAGTCTTGACGGCCAGTTCAAGGGTTTGGTCTCCATCTTAAGAGTAATAGGGAGCCAGTCAGGGTTTTAAATGGGGAAGGCGATAGGATCCAATTTGCACTTTGGAAAAATCCTTCTGGCTGCCCTTAGAGAATACATGGAGGGGTCTCAATGGAATTGTGGGGAGCAAGACAGGAAGCAAAGGCAAGTCTTACAGGAGAGAGGTGGGTCTGACTTAGGTAGTGAGAAGGGGTGATGGCAAGGGACAGATAAAAGAGATCCTCAGAAAGTCAAGTGTCCCTGACTCCTTGGAGATTGGCCACCAGGAGCCAGGAGAGTCAGGGATAAAAAAGAAGAAAAGTAACGACCCCGACACTAACATTGTGGTGTCGATTCTTCCACACAAACAGAGAGAAAACCAAGCCGGCATTGTATGCTATATTCAAATCTGATTTTTTACTCACTCCCTTTTCTTTAACAAGCTTCATCTTGCTGACTGTCCGGCATCCCCCTGGAGAAATGTACTGTCATTTATTTCACCAGCCCCTGACCACCGGCTGTTTAGCTGTCTCTATTTTTGCTTTTGTAAACAATGCCACAATGAGCGCTGTGTGGCTAAATACTTGTACTCACGCTTCTATATTACACAGGCTTACAGGCTTCCTTAGGACAGGTTTCTAAAAGTGACCCGTCTTTGTTTTAGCTGCACTTTGCCAGTTTGCTCTGCAGGGATTTCTACCCTTTTACCGTTGAAGGATGCACACTGATGGAGGAAAATGTTCCAACACCTATAAAAGGTCAAAGCCGTTTTGTACCTTTAATACCTGTTGCCTGGAGAAAAAAAAAAAAAACATGGTGACTGAGGGCTATTATGAATTCTACAGATCGTTTCAATGAACTCACGTCTCATCTGTTCTGTGGCTTCCATGCTTCCACTTGATGAAAGTGGTACCAGTCTGGGGGGAACATATGGATTTGAGAACCCCTTTGCTTTCCCTGTAGAAAAGACACCCTCCCTAGAATCCCCTCCCGTAGAGACGCCTGGAGAAGTCATTCTCGGCTCAGAGCCCCCGTAGGGAGGAGATGGGAGCCGCAGGGCTTCTGAGCTGGGGGATCTGGGGAACGTGAGGAAGGGAAGATGAGGGAGAAGCCCAGTCCTCTGGATGGGACGGGTGATGGCTAAAGGCAGGGGCTCTGCTCTGGGGACCCACCCTCTGGCCATTTCCTGAAGCGGGTCTGTCCCTTGACAGCAACACCAGCTACATAATTTACGGGACCTGGTGCAAAATGAAAACGTGGGACTCCTTGTAAAGTTATTAGTAATTTCAAGACACTGACAACAGAGCATTAAACCAAACACAAGGTCCTTCAAAGTACGAGGCTCTGCACAAGCCACACACCCAGGAAGATGGCCCTACTTGGCCAGGCCAGTCTCTCCCTTCCAGAAAAGAGGTGTCAGGAGCATGGAGCAGCAGAGAGGCTCATGGGCAAGGCACTTAAGAAAGGGCCAAGGGCCCGGCCAGCCCAGCCCAGCCTTGGCTTGGTGCTCTACAGCTGGGGACCCTCTGGGGCCTCACTGAGGCTGCCTGTCAGGCTGATGGAGTGGATGGCTGGGGTCGGGAGAGAAGCAGATCCGGCCAGAGGCCAGGCAGACAGGCGCTCACAGAACACCTCTACAGCCACAAGCCTGGCAGCAGAGCGTGGAGGCTGATTCAGAGCCATCCCTGAGCGAGGAGGAAGGAGGTGGTCAAAGTCACCCTCAGGGGAGAGGGGCGCAGATCTGAGGGCCAGGAGAAGAATGCCGA
>NW_006796201.1:302251-342968 GCF_000442215.2 Lipotes vexillifer
GCCGAGATTAACAACAGCGTGAGCACCAGCAGCCCTTCCTGGCTCTCTGTATGGCCCTCAGAGTCCCCACCTTGAACCTGGTGCCAGTGACACTCCACTGGACAGA
The DNA here is from genome assembly GCF_000442215.2 of Lipotes vexillifer. Taxonomy (NCBI): domain Eukaryota; kingdom Metazoa; phylum Chordata; class Mammalia; order Artiodactyla; family Lipotidae; genus Lipotes; species Lipotes vexillifer. The sequence continues at coordinate 302,358 of NW_006796201.1, forward strand.
CGAGGAAACAGAGGCCCAGAGAGGTGAAGAGCAGAAGCTGGAGGTCCCAACTATTCACTCCCCCTCTCTTCCCCGTCTGCTTCTAGCCCCATCCTGCAAGGGACAGATGGGGGAACAGAGGCCTGGAATGGTGGGGAACCGGCCACTAGTGGCACGGGGGTGAGGGAGGGAACCCAGGGGTCCCAACTCCCAGAGCAGGGCTTCCCCCCACAGCCATTGCCCCCACCCTTGGGGCCCTCACCTCCTGTTTCTCCTCCCTTCACTGAGCCTATCGGGTCTGGGGGCAGGGGCGAGTGAGTGTGTGTGCGCGCGTGTGCACGCGTGTGCGTGTGCGCATACCCGGGACGTGCAGGGGCTTCTCCTCTTCCCCAAGTCCAGAGCCAAGGCCAACTCCATGGCCACATCACCTCTCCTGGTTGACCCCCAGATTGGGTGTCCCTGGCGCCTTGGTGACTGTTTTTGAATCAGCTGTGTGGTGGCCCTTCCGGTCTATCCGGGTTTGATTGTCCGTAAAAAAATTAATGGTCCCTGCAAACAAAGAAGCACAACAAGAGAGGAAGGCTTTTTAGACAATCAATTAAAAGCCTAGGAGAGGGATTATCTCATTGAAATATCAATTTTTAATAGCACTGTATCTCTGAGTTTCCTCTCAAAAAACTTTGCATGGTCCATTTGCCTGCCCTGGTTTATAACTTCATCTCTTTGCTGACTTTGACTGACCTGAGCCTCTGGGACTGGCCTTGGGGAGCCCAGAGCAGGGGCCTGGGAGGGAGCGTGGGCACTCATTCATTCATTTGTTCACCCATTCACTCATTCATTCATTCATCGAAGTTTAGTGAGCTCCTGCTAATGTGGCAGGCGTTGGTGTCGGGGGTACGAAAGTGACTAATAAGAACCAAATCCTAGGCCTTAGGGAACTCACAGGCTAGCAAGTCAGCACCAGCCAGGTGAGTAAATCGGTAATTACAGGAGAAACCATCTGGAAAAATCGACGTCAAGGAACTGAGAAGGAGGTTAATGGACACGGGAGAGGGAACATCTATGTAGCTCGTGAAGCTAGGGGAGGATACGAAGGCAGAAGAAAGAGCGTGCCTGGAGGCCCAGAGGCAGAAACGGACTTGGGGTTTTGGGGGAGTAGACAGGAGGCCAGGGGGCTGGAATGGTAAGCGATGGGGAGAGAGTGGCAGATGAAGCTGTGCACAGGGACACCATCCAGACCTGCAAGGGCCCTGGAGGCCAGAGCAGAGGCGTGATTACAGTTAAAGTACGCCAGGAGCTGCTGGGGCAGTGGTTACCAGCGTCCTTGCTAGAGAACAACGGCCCGGATTCACGGAGCTCCTGAGGGTCTCAGCTTCGCTTTTCTCACTTATAAGGTGGGCCGATACCTGAGATCACCTCACTGGGCTGTCAGGAGCATCCAGAGAAATAACAGAGGCAGACTGCCTGGCGGGGCTGCTCTTTTTTTCTGACCCTACCCTTTCCCCCTTAGCTTGGCGGCTTCCTCAGTTTACCCTTTGGGGACTGGGCGATCAGATAAATTTTATCTGGTAAGGGACTCCCACCAGACAAATTCCCAAGAGATTTTGTTACACATCTAACTCCAGTTTATCAGCCAATGGGGCGGGTTGGTCGGAAGGCGGTGGTGGTCCAAGAACAGACAAAGATGCCTTTGTCCTCCCAGTGTTACCACCTAAACCCCATTCCGTCCTGGAATTAAGATACCTGGGCGACTGGGCAGGTGATCAGGTGAAGGTTTCTGAGACGGGACGGAGAGCAGGGACAGCTGAGTGTGGCAGGGCAGACAGGCAGAGGCAGATCCTGGACAGAAAACCCCACCCCGGTGTGGACAAGGGCACGTTTCCTGCCTGGACAACTGGTCTTCCACACAAATATGATGGGTGTCCTTGGACAAAGGTGGACAAACAACAGTAGTGCTGGGAGCTGAAGCCCATGCTAGGGGCTTGACAAATGTCCTTTCTAATCCCCACAGCACCCCGTGTTACATACGTGGAAACTGAGGCTCAGGTAGGTGGTGCTTAGTTAGGGGTCAGAATCCACAGCTCTTTGACTGCTCTCGAGTTACTAGAATGGAGATCAAAGGAGTAAACGATTATGACCCTATTAAAATAAGCTGGAGATTCCTAAACATAGTTGCTGGGTGCCCCTGCATAAGCCACTTTGCTCTCTGTACCTCAGTTTAACTCATCTAGGTAATGAGCGTCCCAACACGAACCTGCCTAAGTTAGAGCCTCAAGTCAGGCGCTGGGTGAGAAAGAACCTTGAGTGATCTCAAGAGAAGAGGGCTTGGTGACAGCGGTTCAAACCATTATTACCTTACTCTCCCCTCCCCCTCTCCTTTCCCAGAACAGTCACAGAGCATCTGCTTTGAACCAGGCTCAGACCTGGGCTGAGGGCTGTAGCTGAGAACACCTGGTCTTAGGAGTTGCCCGAATTCAAACCCTGGTTCTGTGATTTACTGGCTGGTTCCTTCCCTCTCTGGGCCTCGGTTTCCTCATCTTGCCATGGTCCACCTCCGGTGGCAGTGCATGTGCTTTGAATTATACTCCCCTTCCTTTCCTGGTGGTGGGGTTGGGGAGGGGATTCAGGTTCCCATAGGCGGGGCCCCTGCCTTCAGAGCTTGAGGTCCCAGTGCGAGCGGATGAGGAACGCCCCAGTCACTGTGGTGCTGCCATCCTGCCTGACCACGCTACTGGTACTCCAGCCGTGGGGCAGGCATGGAGAGGATGCTGGGGAAGCCAGTGGGGGCGGGAGAGATGGTCCTGTCTGGACTTCATCCTAGAGCAACAGGGACCTGAGACCAAGGCCACTGGGGAACGTGCTTAAGGGCAAGTCTGAAACCCACCATGGGCAAGGATGTGGAGCGAGACTTATCGGTCCAGCAGTGGGGAGCCATGGCTAGTTCTTGAGCGGGGGAGGGGGACCCAGGATGCTCCTCTCTGATGTGGGGGAAGCCTGGGAAATGCGAAAGCCTGAAGAAGGCTTTATGTTTACACCTTTTCAGGGCCCCTCCCAGAGCAGGAGAGGGGAGTCTGAGCACCATGGAGACCACCCCAGCGCAGCTGGGTCAGTGGGGCTGGAGAACTGAGAGGTCTTCCAGGGAGCCCTTGATCCACTGGGAGGCACCCACCTGGGGCCTGGGAGGCAGCTGGCATCTTGTAACCCTGCAATTAGCAGGCAGAGGAGCTGGGTGGTGGTGGTGGTGGTGCGGGAGCGGGCTGAGAGCTACAGCTGGTTCCTGGGTGCTGCCTCTGTCTCCAGCCCACCACCCACTGCCCCAGAGGGGTGCCCAGGGTAGCTGGTGGGCCCCCAGGCAGTCAGGGAGCTAGGGTCTTGGAAGAGGATGCAGACCGTAAGCAAAGCCAGAAAAATAATACTAACAGTGAAGTTATACTATGCCTGGAGAATCCAGTTGCTACTGTCCCCATTTTACAGATAAGGAAATGAAAGCCCAGAGAGGGACAGGAGATTGCCAGAAGACACACAGCCAATCAGAAAGCAGCTGGATCTAGAAGCCAAGCTTGCCTGAAGGGCTGGGGCGTGGGGACTCACTCCTGGGCATAAATTTCCGGGCAGGGATCCCTAGGGGCTGGCTGGTAGGGGCAAAACAAACTTGGCTGGAGAGCAAGGGGAGGCCAAGTCTTCAGAGGACAGACTCCAGGGGCCCCAGCCTCATGCTGCAGGGGGAGGAGGGGCCGGGTGGGACAGTGTCTGGCCCAGCAGGTTCTGCAGCTTGTCCCGGCACTCCGGGCCTGTGAGAAGAGGCCCTGGCACTGCTGCCCCTGCACTGCTGTGGCTTTCAGTGCCTGGGAGACTTCTCAGCTGACCAGCAGAAAGATACCTAGGACTGGTCCTGCACGTACTGCAGTGAAGCTGGAGTCAGGGGTGGGGGGTGCTTCTGGCTTCGGCCTTCCACCGTCTCATCCACCCAGCCATCATTCTTCCCCTCCCTTAAAGATGTTCTCTAGGCCTAGGGCACTGTGCTGGCTGCTGGAAGGACTCTCTGCCCTCCAGGAGCATCTGTCGGGGTGGGAGAAGCAGACAGGTACACAACCCACTAACACTCTAAGAATGAACCAAGTAGGCTGAGCTTTGAGGGGCTGGTGGGACTCTGACAGGGAAGGGGCAATTCTGGGTGGTAGGAGAAGAGTTCAACGTGGCTGGAGCTGCAGGGTCTGCTGAGTGGAGTGGGGCTGCCGAGGGCAGGGGCTGCACCATTCGGGGCCTTGCCTTGGAGGGCTGGGGGAAGGGGGGCGTAACCAGGAGTGTGGGCTCTGGCCTCAGGTTGCCTGACCTGGAATGCCAGGGTCACCACCAACCAGCTGTGTGGGCTTGGGATAGTCACTTGCTTCCTCCGAGCCTCTGCATCCTTGGTGTCAAGAGAGATGACCACGGGAGTGCCTGCCTCACAAGACGGTAAAGCACATGGCGTGGCTCAATACATGTTACCTGTTCTCGGCAGTCACCCCTGTGGTGACAAGAAGCCTGCAGGAGTTCTGATCCCAAGAATGACACGTATACTTGGCCTGGCTACACTTCCCACCGACTTTGGCCAGGGCCGCCCCTCTCAGCCACTCAATTTCCTCACCTGTTCAAAGAAAGACTGGACTAGGCCAGAGGAAGGGCACTCACACGCCTCGGGGGCCAGGCGGTAATGGAGACGAGGAGGGTGCAGGTAAGGCTGCAGGGAGCGGTGGGGACTGTGGCTCACCGGGTGGCTGTGCCCCCTTCCGGAGAGCACGTGCCTCAGCCCTGCAGCTGCAGCCACGCAGGAGTGTGAGCCCAGCATGGTCTGAGGTGCTGATTTCTCAAGAGGGGGAAACCCACATTTTTTGTGAGAAAACCTCCCATTATTAACATTAGCAATGCATTAAATACAGCTTTTAAAGCATCACGGGAGCCAAAGCTGATGCTCCTGTTGGCAGATGTTGCTCTCACGACCACCGGGACGGAAGGGCTGTGAGCAGGGAGGCAGCGAGAGTTCCAGGCCCAGGGAATCTTCCAGCCCTGTGCCTGCGGCTGTGCTTCCCTCCCAAGGCTTCTGGTCTCCCTCATACACTGGAGGCGGAAGGCCAGACCCTCTCCTCTCTGATGTTCTCAGGAGCGACCCTGCCCGCAGACAGGGGCTGTAATGGGGCCCCTGCCCCACACTATCTCGCTGGAGGTGCCAGGGAGTCTGGGAGAGCCTGCCGTGCCGGACGTTCTGCTCTGTGTCTGGGAATGGCAGGTCCGCCTGGGGGCCCAGGGGCGGCTCTCAGGGCCGCTGTCAGTGAGTGCCTGGATCCTGGCTCATGGGGGTCAAAGGGCAGCACTTTCAGCCTCTTCTAGGGCCTGCTTCCTGTTTGGGAGAGAAAACAGAAAGAACCACCCCCAGGCCCCCCCACCCCCACCCCCGGCAGGAAATGGTCCTCTTCCCTCAGCGCCTTTTCCCTTTTCTGCTGGCCCTGGCTTGTGAGGAAAGGCCCACGGGGGTGGGTAGCGGTGTGGATCCTGGTGGCTGGGTCTTGCCCACTCCCTCCTCTCCCCCTCAGGGCACAGGAGGGGACCTGGGCCTCTTTGCCATGACAGCAAAGCCCACCTCTCCAGCATGGTTGGCTTAGGTTTGGCAACAGGGGACATGACATGTTTGGTGCCCATATTTATTACCCCCTGCTGGGCTCATGGGCCTGTCTCTCCCCTCCTCTCGGCCCCCAGGGCTTGTGGCATCCACTGGGTCCCAGCCCCACGGCCGCAGGGGTCCCTCAGACTGGGCCACAACAAGAGAGAAGTCCTTTAGTGTAGCTGCCCACTCCGGGGCAGGGAGCCCTTCTATCAATTCAATTTTTTTTTTCTATCAATTGAATTTAACTCCTCTTTGGTGCCAGGCCCCCTGATCCAAGCCCAGCCTCTCCGTACTCACCTCTGAACACAGGGAACTCGCCACGGCCCGCATGCTAGAACAGTTCTGAGAGGGCCTCCTCCTGCAGAAAGCAGGTCCTGGTGCCAAGAATTCATGTAAAACTCCCATCAAGGGCAGGTGTCTCAAATGCCACCTCAACTTGTGAAGATTCAAAAATATATGCTACTGTGTTTTTAATAACCTTTTCCACCAGATTTAATATAAATTGGCTGGTTATAGAAGGTTTAGAAATTAAGTATCAAAAATAAGATTACCTATAATTTCACTACCTAGAGCAGGACTAAGGGAATGATAAAAGGATTTATTATTTGTTGTGTTCATACCTACCTCTGGGTAAACACCCACCAGTCAGTTGTCTGAACGTCATCCCTTATGGCAGAACCCAGCTGGCAAAGCCCCCCTCTCCAGGGCATACCTTCAAGTATTTCAATTATAACTAACCTTTACTGAGCTCCAGATGAACTCACCGAATTCTCCTGATGGCTCTATGAGACATCTAATTTATAGATGGAGAAACTGAGGCTCAGAGAGGGCAATTAACTTCCCCAAGGTTGCACAGCCAGTAAGAGGCAGAGATTTGAATTCATCCGGTGCCAGAACTGAAGTCTCCTCCAGATTTGACATACGCCATCCCTTTTCCTTCCCCTCAAAGGAGCTGGATTCCAGACCATTCAGCAGTTCCAGTGTTCATTCATTCATTCTTTCTCACGTTCATTCATTTATCAGGTCACTCAAGTGACTTAATATCAATATTCCTGAGCTCAGGTTCGGTGTCAGGAGTAGGCTGATCCTGTCTGTCCCCCACACTGCATGCCCACATCTGCCACACTCTCAGGACTCCAGCCCGGGAACCTGAACTCCATTTATTACAAAAGACTGGGTTTATCACATTGTACTATGAACAGCCACAGTCCCCGCCCAACCCCTAGGGCCCAGAGAGGCAGCCTGGGTGGAGGCCCCAACAGCCCTCCTTTGACACCCACTCCCCCGGCAAGAAGGTCCTGGGTGTGTGGGGGGGCACCTAGAGTGGGCCTCAGAGTGGTCCTGTGTCTATAAAACCAAATGGGTCCAAGGACCCCAGGCATGTGTATATATATATATATATATATATATATATATATATATATATATATATATATATATATATATATATATCATTGCCTGCTGTTTTGTCAATACTTGCTCAACTGAATCTTCAAAACTAGGCTACACATGTACTTCCTCCATGAAGAGCTCTGCAATCTAGTTTAACTCCAATCTCTTCTACTCAATCTTACCTCAGGACTCCAATAGTGATTAAACTATTGTTTTGGGAAGTTTTTGTTTTGAAATGATATCAGCACTTTATCTGTCTGATTTCTATCTCTCCAATTAGAAAGCCAGCTCTTGAGAGTAGAAATATTTTATATATATATATATATATATATATATATATAAAACATAGGCCATGGCTTCCCTTTCACAGAGTGTAGGTAAGGTGGGACCACCGATGCCCACTGTGGGAGAGAAGGAAGTCATCTGTGGCAGGGACTGTGATCTGCTCCCAGAGCGAGCACAGGTAGCTGCATCAGTTCAAGTGGCGGGTCAGCCTGGGCACCCGGGGGCCCGGGCTGCTGGCCAGTCCTGCCCAGCCCTGGGAGCTCTAGGCCACCTGGATCTGCAGGTCCTCATCCTCGTCCAGGTCACTGGCTCCGTCCCCCGCCTCCTCCGCGCCAAAGCGAGCACTGCGGATCTTTCCAAAGAGGGGGGCGTTCTGCTGCTGCCTTCGGAGCCTGTGGGGTGGGGTGACAGGTGGGTCAGGGATGAGCCTGGTCAGCTGGTGCTGACAGCAGCTAAGCCGCCCCTAGCGCCTCCCTGCTGCCAGGCACCAGACTGGGCCTTTTACAAACATTGCTTCACCTCACTTCATCCTCCGGAAGCCCCTGAAATGAGGGAGGTGCTTCTGTCACCCCCATTTTACAGACAAGGAAACTGAGGCACAAAGCAGTCGAGTAATTTGCCTGAAGTCCCACAGACAGCAGTGAGAGGTGTTGGGCTCTGAGCTGGATGGCTGGCTATGGAGTGGGCCAGGGGCTCAGAGAGGTGAGGCAGCAGGCTCAAGGTCATGCTGCTGGGATTCAAACCCAAGCCAGGCTCCAAAGCCCATAGGGAGAGAGTTTGGGGGTGTGGGTTCTGAGTCCCCTACATCCTTAATGTCAGTGAGAAAGCGCTCCACCCTAGTTCTTCCCCACATTAAAATTCCTAAAGCCAAAATGTACCAGGCAAACTTCCCTCTAAGAAGAGCTGGTGGAGGAAATGCCCATCCCCCCTTTCCCTTGGCTCCCCTGCACCCCACCCCCAGAGGAGTAGCCGCCCAGGCTGCATCTTACTGGAAGGCATGAATTATTAACACGGCAGGGAGGGGCACAGGCGGGGGCCTCCATTACTGCACTGTGATTTAGTGAGCTGTCCCCGGAACATTAAAGCACAAAAAGTTGGGAAATAAAATGAGGCAGCGGTCCCGGGCAGCCCCGCCCTCCCTGATGGAAGCACTTGAGAGGCTGGGCAGAGCCTGCCTGCCCATTCTGGGAGTTTATGGCTCCCAGAGAATGTGGCCAAGACTGTGGGAGAGCCCTGAGGCTAGGCGGCCTTTGGAGGGGTGTGTGCTGGGTGGGGCCGTGGTGGGGGGGGGGCGCAGTGGGGTGGCGGGGCAGAGCTGGCCAGACACTGAGCCTGACTTGGACTCATGCCTGGGCCCCTGAACAACACTTTACAGGCAGCATCCCAGGCAGCTGGGGAAACTGAGCCTCGGCTGGCCAGGTCACACAGCTGACAGGTTTGCCTCCATAGCTTGTAGGGGGCAGAGCTGGCCAGACACTGAGCCTGACTTGGACTCATGCCTGGGCCCCTGAACAACACTTTACAGGCAGCATCCCAGGCAGCTGGGGAAACTGAGCCTCGGCTGGCCAGGTCACACAGCTGACAGGTTTGCCTCCATAGCTTGTAGTCTAAGCCACAGAAACTCAGCACACATAGTACATGCTCTGTAAATGAGGGCTCAGGCGGCAGATGGTGGGGGGGTGATCTGGCCTGACCACCCACTAGCTGTGTAGCCGTGGAAGGACTTACCCTCTCGTGCCTTAGTTTCCTCGTCTGCCAGCCGCCTAGGAAAAAAATCTCTCCCTTTCCTTCTCTCATAGGAGCATGATTCTTATAGCACAATATCTGACCCAAATACAAAAGCTCCGCTACTATTTAGCATTTATTATGTGCCAGGTACTTTTCTAAGCATAGATCAGCTCATTTAATTCCCACAACCAAGAGGTAATGAAAACTGTTATCAGCCCCATTTTACAGATGAGCAAACTCTGACCAAGAGAGGTCAAGTAAGTGGCCCAAAATGACACGGCTACTAAGTGCAGAGCCAGAATTCCCAACCACCCAGGCAGCCTGCTGCAGAGCCTGGGCTCTGTCTATTCCATGAAATAAGAGGATGCAGGTATGGGCCTGCCCCAGGTACGGCACAGGAAGAGTCAGTCTCAGGTGGGGGCTTCTGAAATGGGGAGGGGCTTGGACTAGATATTATCTGTCATCTCATGTCTCTGAGGGGAGTCGGGTGAGAGAGCCATTCACAGGGTGTTGTGATGGAGAGGGAGGCAGCGGAGGGATGCAGAGTGTGCCGGGTGGGTCCCCCAGACCTTCTGGTCCTCCCTCACTGAGGCTGATGGGTCCTGTCTACAGATGAGGGGGTCGGGGCTACCATCAAGGCCGGGGCTCCTCCGTGGTTCCCTGCCCTCCAGTCCTTCAGGATCACCCCAGCCTGCGCATTCTTCTTATCAAAGACTCCCCAGACCCACTGTCCCTCCCTGCTGCCCCACGTTGGGCCTCACCTCTTTGGCCGCCCCTCCTATCCTCTGGACGCACGACACAATTCCAAGGCTCCCAGCTGGTCTTACTTCCTGCACTCCCTTCCCTGGTTTCCTGGCCCTGGCCCTTCCTGCCTGGAGGGGACAGGATTCTGGCCCCAGGACGTCCAGATCTCTTCCTTCTGTCTTCCCCACTAGCCCCACTCAGGGCTCCAACCCTGACCCCTGACCCTTGGCTTCCCTCGGCTGGAAGCGCCTCTGCCCTGTTTCTGAGCCCCAGCCAGGAGTCCTCCAGGCCCAGAGGGGCTGCACGCTGGGCCCACCTGGACTGCACGTGCTCCAGCTGCACTTGCAGGTTCTCGCTTTGCTCCGTCTGCTCGTCCAGTGACCGCTGCAGCTTACGCGCCTGGTTGTGGGCCTCGTCCAACTGGGGGGTGAGCAGGGCCAAGAGCGTGGGAGTCACCCAGGGCTGCGCCAGCCTCTGCCCCGCCATCTGCTTGGGACCAGCCACTCCTGCTGTTCCTCTGTGTGAATGACCTTCCCCAAGAGCAATTCCTGTCGCTCCTTTGAGGCCCACCTCCTCCAGGGAAACATCCCTTTCGCCTCTCTTCTTTCCTGTTGCCCCTGCCTTCCAAATCTACCCATCCTCTAACGCCCCAAGCTACTGACCCACCCATCAACCTACCTACCCTATGAATCTGTCCATCTGATCGTTCATCCATGGAAATATCCATCTGCTCAGGGAGATACCCACCACCCACCGTTCGTTAATCTCTTCAGACACCCATTCACCCTACCCTTGTGTCCTTCCATCCTTCTGTCCTTCTTTCCCTCTCCATTCATTCTTCCACCCACTGACCCAGTCAGCTGTCTGTCCATCTTTCCACTATCCACTCAGTCACCCATCTTTCCATATATCCATCCATCCAACCAATCACCCATCAGACATCTGTTGTTACATCTCATCCATCTCTCCTCTCTCCCTCTCCCATCCATCTGTCCACCTGTCCCCTCATCCATCTGTTCATCCATCCATGGAGTTATCCTTCTGTCCTTCTATTTAACCACCCACTCATCCATCCGTTAATCTATTCAACCACTTATCCACCTTGTCTGTCCATTTTCCTTCCCATCCTCCTACCCACACACCATCTGTCACCCACCCACCTGCTCTATCCTGGGTCCCTCTTGAGAGTCAGGCTTGTGCCAGGGGGCCCAGCACGGACCGACACAGGAGGCCCTGCGGCCCCACTCCCACCTGCCCCAGCTGAGGTGTGCAGGCTGTGCTCTGGGCCCCAGCAGGCGCGCACCTCGTCCTCGGCCCGGGCCAGCTCCTGCTTGAGCTCCTCCACCCGCAGCCGCAGCTTCTTAACCTCTGCCTCGAGCTGCTCCACCCGCCGGCCGGCGTGTGCCAGCTCGGCCGCCTTCTCCTGGAATTGCTTCCTCTGCTTGCCGTGCGCATGCTTCAGGTCTGCCAGCTCCTGCAGCGGGGCAGAGGTTGGGGGAGTCCCATGAGGCCAGGCAGTTCCAGGGGTGCCGGTGTCTCTCTTGCCTGGAGTCTCTCCATCTGCTGTCTAAAATACCAGTACTAGAGCTGGCTGAGCAGCTGGAGGCTAGAGGTGCCGTCTAGTGAGGTGAGAAGGCATGCGGGGCAATGAGGGAAGAGGTGGGTGGAACTGGTGGCTCCATTCTGGACATGTAACTCTGGGGCGCCTGCAGGAGATGACATGGAGGTGTCCAGCAGCCTACTTGAGCTGAGTCATGTTTTCTGGGGAGGGGTGAAGTCGGGATTCTTTGGTGTGTAAATGGCATTAAAGCCCTGGGTCTGGAGATGAGCTAAGATGGGGAGTGGGTGTTGGAAGAAAAGAGATCAGAAGCCAGAGTGGCTGGGAAGGGGATGGGCAGCCAGGAGAGGAGCTGCCCACCCCTGAGCTCTGTGATTTCTCTGAGCCTCAGTTTTCGCATCCATGAAATGGAGACAGGAACTACCTAAAGGTCTCTTGAATCCATCCTCTTTGTTCCACCTCCACCAACCTGAGCCTGGTCCTGGCCGCCATCATCTCCCGCTGCCCCAGGAAACGGCGACAGACTCCCCACCGGCTTGCCTTCCTATCCGCCTTCCACACAGCAGCCAGTGAGCACTGAGAACCACAACCTGCTTGCACCTACCTCTCACTCTTCAAAGGTGGCCCTGAGCTCCTGCCTCACCTACCACGTCCTTCGTGCCCACTGCCCTCCAGCCACACCGGCCACCCTGCTCCTCCAAAGTTCCATGTCCCTGGCACCATGGGACGTTCATTCACAGTATTTCCGAATTCTCTCCCGGAATCAGTTCACTACCAGTCAATACCTGCTTTCGCTTGAGACCTGGGCTCAAATGTCACTACCTCAGGGAAGTCTCCCCATGACCTGGGCCTAAGCCAGCTCCCCTGGTATTCCCTCTTCCCTTTTCCTGCCCAGCCACAGAGCTGTGTGACCAGCGTGAGTGTGTGAGGGAGGGAAAAACACCTGCATTCCCCTGAGCCACCAGCTCCACGAGGGGAGGCCACGTCCCTCCTGTCCGTTCACTGCTGTGTCCCCAGCACCTAGAACAAGGCTTACACACGGTGCTCAGTAAACATTTGTTGGGTTAATAAAAGGGCTGTTGAGAGGATTAAGTGTTATCATGAACAAAAAGCACCGGCACAGGGCCTGGCCCACAGTGGTGCCCCATAAATGCAGCTACTATGATATCACTTAGCCTGGCCCACAGCGGGCGCCGGGCAGGAGCCGCGGCTGTGGCGACCACGACCTCTGTCCGTAGTTGTCACTTCAACGGTCCCTGGCCCCCTGCGGGTTGGAGCTGGACACCCAGGAGGCTCTCTGCCCCAGCCCTGGCCGCGCCACCCACTGCCCCACCTTGTTCTTCTCGAAGAGCGCAGCCTGGCTGGCCCGCAGGTCGCAGTCCAGCACGCTGGCTGTTTGCCGCCGCCGCCGGGCCAGCGCCTCCTCCAGGTCCCCGACCTGTGCCCTCAGCTTCTTGTTCTCACGCTCTAGGCCCAGCTTCTCTGTCTCCAGCCGCTCACGGCGACCCCACTCGGCTGCGTTCTCCGCCTGCAGCCGCTCCATCTGCAACAGGGCAGGACAGGGGGAGGGGTCCACAGGGAGGGGGCGCGGAAGGCCAGAGCTGGAGGCTCCCCCTTCCCACCTCCTCCTGCAGCCGTTTTTTTGGCTCCAGGAAGCAGGTCCAGCTGCAGCGGCTATAATTAACCCGAGCTTATTTCACGGTGTGCAGGATGTGAGGGCGCTTCTAGCCTCTGTGTGGGAGAGAGGCCCACCCCCTGCAGACTGGAGCACCCTCGGGGTGTGGCTGGTTCCCCCTTAGTGTACAGGCCTGGTTCCTGCCCTCTTCTACGTGAATGACTGATGGTGGCAGGGCCCCTGGTCCCCCGAGTCCCAGGCGCTCCCAGTGGCCTCACCTCGCCCCTCAGCTCCGCCATCTTCCTGTCCATGCTGGAGCGTGCACCCAGCTCGTCCTCCAGGTCTTCGGACATGCGGCCCAGCTCGTCCTGGTGGGTCTCCTTCAGGATGCTGAGCTGCATGATACAGCACAGCCTGGTGAGGTGAGGACCACCAGCCCTGGTGGGTGGGCACTGGTCATAAGGGCTCAGCAAGGAGCCTGAGGTGGTGCCCAAATGGGCTGCCAGGTATCTAGAACAGACCCCAAATTTGACCACTTCTGCCTCTTCTGACATCTCTCACCTCCTACCTCATTACCATCTAGCCTCCCAGTGTCCACTCTTGCCCCTCATCTCCCCAGTCAACCCATTTTCCACCACAACAGCCCAGGAGGAGCTTTTAAAAAAGATAAACTGGGCTTCCCTGGTGGCGCAGTGGTTGAGAGTCCGCCTGACGATGCAGGGGACGCGGGCTCGTGCCCTGGTCCTGGAAGATCCCACATGCCGCAGAGCGGCTGGGCCCGTGAGCCATGGCCGCTGAGCCTGCGCATCCCAAGCCTGTGCTCCGCAACGGGAGAGGCCACAACAGCGAGAGGCCCGTGTACCGCAAAAAAAAAAAAAAAGAAAAAAAAAAAAACAAGTCACAGCAGAAAAATCCCAGATGAGTTTTCTGTCTTCTGCCACTGCTGAGCCTTTATGAAAGCACATTCTGGTAGCTAATGAAGAGAAAAGAGGCTAAAAATGCAGAAAACTGCAGTGAGAGGAAAACAGATGAGTGGATTACCTAATTAAAAACAAGTAATTGTTAAAAAAAAAAAAAAAAGATAAACCCAGGGGAATTCCCTAACGGTCCAGCGGTTAGGACTCGGCACTTCCACTGCAGGGGGCTCCAATTCAATCCCCAGTTGGGGAACTAAGATCCTGCAAGCTATGCGACGTGGCCAAAAAATAAATAAAAATAAAAAAGATAAACCCAATCATATCTCCATTCCCAGGTTCCTTAAGATAAAAACTGACGGATTTCCCTGGTAGTGCAGTGGTTAAGAATCTGCCTGCCAATGCAGGGGACATCGGTTCGAGCCCTGGTCCGGGAAGATCGCACATGCCGCAACTACTGAACCCACGTGCCACAACTACTGAGCCTGCGCTCTAAAGCCAGCCAGCCACAACTACTGAGCCCGCGTGCCACAACTACTGAAGCCCGTGCACCTAGAGACCACACCCTGCAACAAGAGAAACCACTGCAGTGAGAAGCCCGCGCACCGCAACGAAGAGTAGCCCCCGCTCGCTGCAACTAGAGAAAGCCCGTGCGCAGAAACGAAGACCCAGTGCAGCCAAAATAAATAATAAAATTTAAAAAAAAAAGATTAAAAACTGACCCCTCCCTATGGTCCCATAAAGCCCTGCACGATTGGACCCCTACCCGTCTCCCCTCGACCGCATCTCCCACCTCTCTCCCTTGAGCTCTCTGTGCTCTGGGCACCTCGGTCTCCTCCCTAGTCCTCAAATACACAAGTTCCTGTCCACTGCAGCCTTCACACGTGTGGCTCCCTCTGCCTGGTGCCCCCGTTCTGAGGTATCTTGAAGGGCTGACTTTTCTCATTCTCAGGTCTTGGCCTAAATGCTCCCTCCTCAGGGAGGCCTCTCCTGTCCTCCCTGCCTAGAAGGGGTACTTCTCCACGCCCCCGTCCCCCCAAGAATGTGAGCTCGGGAGGACAGACAGCGTGTCTGTCTGCCCGCCTTTGTATCCCTGTATGGCCTGGGCCCAGGGCAGTGAACACTGGCTGAACGCACCCAGTGGATCTGAATCCGGGTCTGCCTGTGGGTGTGGGGTTGCACATGAGAATCACCTGGGGTGCTTTTAAAATAGTGCAGATTCACTGTTGTACAGCAGGGACAACTGCCAGATGAATGCTCTTTGCAACGGCATGGATGAGCCTTAAATATGGAATGTTGAGGGAAGAAAGCCTGATACAAATGAGAATCTTTATAATTATGTATCTGTAAATCTGCACAGTTGTGTCTTACTCACTTTTCTTCAAAAGATTACACAATTTGAAAAGATTAAAAAGACAAGATTCTTGGACCCAACCCCCAAAGATGCTGACTCAGGAGGATGAGGGTGACGTCTGGGAAGCTCTATTTTAGGAGATTCCTTAAAGAGATTCTACTTTAAGACCGGTTTTCCAGGACAGTTTCAGGCTCTGAGGTCTGTGAACCTCCCGCGTTCTGGAAAAGTAAGGGATCCAGCCCAGCTTTCCGTGGGTGGCTGCGCCCCCTGGTGGCCATCAGGGCCTGCACAGGAAGCAGTAAGGGAAGCCCAGCCTGACCCCTGCCTGCCCTGAGTCCCCAGAATGCAGTGGTGGAATCCCCTCTCTGCCAGCTGGAGCTTCAATTTCCTCATTTGTAAGATGGGGACATCAGGACCCAGATTTCCTGACTGCTGTGAGGCTCCAGCGAGATTTCGCACCCACTATGTGCCCAGTGAACGTCCAGACTCTTCCCCTTCATCTTGGTCTACAAGGCCTATGGGATTTAGCTCCCCTTGCAATCTCATCTCTCACTTAACTATCCTCCAGCCACACTGGCCTCTATTTCCTGAACACACTAGGCTTGTTCTGGCCTCAGGACCTTTGCATTTGCTGTACCTTCTGCCAGGAACTTTGCCCCTATCTCCTCTCAAGGGTGGCTTCTTCTAATCACTTTAGCTCTTGCCTCAAACGTCACCCTCTTAGAGAAGCCTTTCTTTCAATGACCCACCACCTCATTTCTCTGATTGTGTTTTGACTCTTTCACAGCTTCTGAATTTATCTATCTGCTTACTGTTGGTCTCCCTCACCACGGCCCCCGCTAAGGTGAGCTCCTAAAGGTAAGGACATTGCCTGCCCCAGTACTCAGAACACTGCATGGCACACGGCTGGTGCTTGACAGTGAATGAATGAATTCCCTTCTTTCTTCCATTCCTTCTGCTGAAATTCGTCAGTGCAGCACTGCTTCCTCCAGGAAGCCCCTGTGGTCTCCAGGACTCACTTGCTTGAGCATCTCCTGCTTGGTCTTGCTCAGCTCCTCATACTTGATCTTCCACTGGCTGAGCTCCCCCTCCAGCTTCTCAATGTTCCTGCTCAGTGCCATTTTATCCCTGGGGAGGGGAGAGGGAGGGATAAATGGGGGTGAGTCCACCGGGGCCCTCCGCTGAGTCCTCCTATGTAGTCTGCACCTGTCAATCCCATGTCCAAAGTGCTTGCCTCTGCATTCAAGGCCCTGGCACCCCACTCTGCGGCAGGCACCCTGGTTTTGCATTTCTTCTGGAGCTCCACCCTCTGCACAGCTACAGGTGCCCAGCTCCCAGTGTGGCGTGACCGGGCCTCCAGGGCACTGGGCCCTGGGCTCATCTGCCAAATGAGACCCCTATTTCTTCCTATCTGTTTTATGTAGACACACAGCTTTGCAGTTGGAAAACCTGGAAAACACTGTCCAGTGACTCTCTGAAGGACGGGTCCCCTCTTGTCATCAGCACGGGGTGGCAGTCCCAGTGTGTTCTCGTGACCACCACCCTGCACTCTGTCCTGAACATGAAGGAGGCGCTGTGGGTAACAAGCATGGTATCTGGCCCCAGCACACAGTGCTTTACGACCAACCCCACACCGTGCTGGTCTCCCATTCTGAAAGTCTAGTATTTCTTTACATTTCAGTTTGTACAATAGGTTGATTTTTGTTTGTTTTGCTTAAAAAGATGTATTGTCTCATAGTTCTGGAGGCTCCAAGTCTAAGACCGAGGTGTTGGCAGGGTTGGTTCCATGTGAGGGGTGTGAGAGGAAATCTGTTCTATGCCTCTCCCCTGGCTTTCTGGTGGTTTGCTGGCAATTTCTGGTGTTCCTTGGCTTACAGGAGCATCACCCTTATCTCTGCCTCTATCTTCACAAGGGCATTATGTTGATTTTTAAAAGACTTCTGGGTGTAGTTAAGTTAAACTATCTTTGTATTTAATTTCTGGACAGAAAAGAGGGTGTTACAAAATATTCATCATAATCGGGCTTGTGCCCCGATCAAGGTAACTGGTGACCTCCACGTCCTAAATCCACTGGTCAGTGCTCAGTCCTCTTCCTACTTGACTAGCTGATCACTCCCTCCTCCGTGACAGAGTTTCTCCTGCTTTCTCTGCCCCCCACTGGCTCCCTTCTCCTGTCTCCTTTGCTGCTTCCCTCTTCTTCTAAACTTGGTCAGCTTCAGGGCCCCATCCTCTGGCCACCTCCCTATCCACTCTCACCCCAGCTCACGGCTTTCAGTATCATCTATTTGCCAATGACTCCAGCCCAGACCCGTCTCACAAACTCCAGATTCATTCATGTCCCCAACTGCCTCCGTGCCATCTCAAACTCAACAAACTCATCTCAAAGCCAAATTCCCAGCTACAACCCCCCAACCTCCCTATCCCTTCTTCCCTGCTTTTATTTTTGCCCATGGCACTCTCCCCCAATGAAGGCAGGGATTTCTGGCCTTACTAATGGCTGTATCCTCACTGCTGAGCAAAGCCTGACCCCGATACCCAACACATATTATTTGAATTAATTTAAAAAAACCCAAAAAACAAAAAACTCACACTGTGTCCTTGGGCAGAGTACCACTGTTCTAAAGTCCCAAGACTGAAACAGTACCATTCCGCTTCAGTGAATCTCACCTTCTGAGACACGGATTTTCACTCTGTGATTCTGAGGATGCCCTGGAGTGGCCTGGCCCGGCCCCCGGCCCCTGCCTGCCTCCCGCGACTTACTCTCGCTCCTTGAGCAGCACCTTCTGGGACTCATCCAGCCGTAGCCGCAGGGCAGTCAACTTGGAGGCATCCTCCTGGATGGTGGCGGTGTCCTCCCAGGGCAGTCGGCTACGCTCCTGGCGGCCCGAGCTGCCCCGTGAGGCCCCAGCCCCTACGCTGCGTGCCTCCCAGCAGCCCTCAGGCTCCTCTGGTCTGCTCTTCAGCAGGCCCTCCACCAGCTCCAGCTCCTGTGGGGTCCAAGGCGGAGGCTGGGTCAGTGGTCGCTGAGTCCTCACCCTCTTGGCCTTCATCGTGGCCTCTCCTAGGCCCAGGGTCTGGCATCAGCTTGGTGGGTAACCTTGGGCAAGTCACACAGTCCTTCTAGACCCCAGTTTCCTCTTCTGCTGCCTGCTTCTCCACCCCTGGAAAGGGAGGGACACACCCTCTCCCTGCACTGCCTAGAAGTGCACAGAGTCAGCCACTAAGGTTCCCTGAATCCTGGAAGAGTCCCCAGAATACGTGCTAAGCTCCTTGTCAGTGGAAGTATGCACACA
This sequence comes from Lipotes vexillifer, assembly GCF_000442215.2. NCBI lineage: Eukaryota > Metazoa > Chordata > Mammalia > Artiodactyla > Lipotidae > Lipotes > Lipotes vexillifer. Next base: position 320,861 of record NW_006796201.1, read on the forward strand.
TTTGGTGGGACGCTGGTGTGAATGTATGTAGAAGCAGGGGTTCCTACAACGAATAAAGACTAGATTCCCTCAAAAGGAATTCCCACTCGAAGATCCCGTTTTTCAGGTGCAAACACCTGAAACGTGGGAAGTGAAGCGGTGAAAGATGCATAGGAAGGTGGGTGGCCTCTGCGAGCAGAACCAGCTCCCAGATAGCAAGCAGTGAGGGATTATTAACTCAACTGAGGCCTCTTCCTCCCTGCCAGGCTCCCCCTCCCCTTTGCCCTTGTCTGCCCCCTGGCCTACCTCTGACTATAGACCCAAGACGCCCATGGCCTCGGTTACAGCCTGGCTCTTCCCACAGCCTTTCCAGATGAGTCTGGGCCAGCCCCTTCCCTGACTGGCCCTTGGTTTCCCTATCTAGACTGGGACAGTGGCCCTGAGGCCCCCCGAGGAGCGAGATTCTACTCCTCTTGTATCTCAGACTGTCTGGGTGGGGCCTCTGATGCCACCTGGTCCAAATTCACAATTCCAATTCACAAATGAGGAAACAGGGAGGGAAGAAGGGACTTGCTGTGGGTCACAGAGGACAGGGCTGGGCTGGAGAGCAAACTCAGACTGCAACTCCGGAGCTCCCACCGCTGGTACCTGCCACCCGGTCGACTGTGACTCATAACCAGAAGGAGGAGAGAACAGGAATAAGGCCGTGAGGCTGGCTGGTATACAAGGGCTCTCATTCCCTGCCCCAACTGCAAACACCATGCAGGCCTGGGGAAGAGGGGCTTCAGCCACCAGGAGGCAGCAGTGCCCACTCTAGCCCACAGGCAGGAGAGGAGGGGGGCAGCCAAGAACCTCAGCTAGAGGAGCTGGCCTGCCTGGGGACGGAGCTGGGAGCAACCTGAGGCTGGACCCTGTCCCTAGACGGCCTTCTGGTGACAGGCCTGCTGGTTCAGGGGAGGCTGCCCTCCACACACACCATTAATATTCCAGATGTATTGATTATTATCACCATGGGCTCTGGAGTTCACCTGGGGGCAACTCCCAGTGACTCTAGTTACCAGCTGGGAGCCATTGGTACTTAACCTCTCAACGCCTCAGTGTTCTCGTTTGTAAAGGAAATACTTCCTGGGGTTGCTCTGAGAATTAAGCAGACAATGCACGTGCAGAGCCTAGCGCCCTGTGGAGGTGCCCATCGAACCATGGATGCCATTTCCCAAACTCACCAGGCACTCTCAGCCTCTAGGTTTTTGCACAGAATTTCCATCACCTGGAATGCATTCCTGTACTTTTCACAGCCAATTCCTCCGCATCCTTCTAGTCTCAGCTTAAATGGACTGCTTCCAGAAAAGCTTCTGTGCAGCCCCCTCCTCAAAGCCTGGATCTGGGACCTCCTCTGTGCTCCCACTGCCCTGATAACACCCCACCCCTCAGCTCTGATTGACACCTCTTATAAATGTCTCCCCCTTCCCCTAAATTCAAATTGAACGAATCAATGGATTCAGCTCTGCTACTAATGGATGTCTTCCAGGTAAGTGCTTAGAACCTGCTCCTGCTCAAAGAGGATGATTTCTTGGTTCTGTTGACTACTCAGGTGTGGGGGTGGAGGGACCACCAGAACCGGGGACTCTCTGCTCTTCGGGCGGTCTCTGGGAGGTAACCTGGGGCCCTGCAGTGCAGAGCCCGACCCCCTGAAGGAGTGAAACCTCCCTGCGGGCCCTACCCGGGCCCGGCCCATACTACCCCTCTTTCTAAGCCAGGCGGCCACCTCTTCTGCCCGAGTCAATCAGCCCCTCCCACTTCTAAACTCCAGCGCGAAGGCCCGCCCATCGGCCCCGCCCCCCCCGCCGCGCAACTGGGTAAGTCCCGCCGCCCCGCCGCGCACCTGGCTGCCCTGGGGTCTCTCCGACCCGACGTCGCGCACTGGCTCCTGCTCCCTCTCTGGCTCGGTCTCGGGACCGTCAGGCGTCCTGTCCATGACCCCCCGGGCGCCCCGCAGCCGCGCCAGCTCGCGGCCCCGCGCCTCGCACTCGCCCTGCGCCTCCTGGCGCTCGCGCCGCGCGCCCGCCAGCTCCTTGGTGAGCGCGTCGAGACGCTGGCGCAGCTGGCGCACCTCCTCGCGCGCGCGGTTGCGCTCGGCGCGCACCTTGCTCCACTTCTCGCGCCAGTTGGCCGTGCAGTCCGACCACCAGCGCATGGTCTTCTCCATCTGCGCCGCCCGCGCGCGCGCCTCCTCCAACTCCCGCAGCCGCAGCTCCTCACGGCTCTCCCAGTCCCCGTCGGCCAGCAGCGCGGGCGCCGGCGGCAGCGGCAGAGCTGGAGGCGGCCCGGGCGAGGGCGTGCCGCTCGGCGGCGTGGGCGGCAGCGAGTCGGCCGGCCCCATGCGCTCGGGCGACGGGCTGCCCAAGATGGTCAGGAGGCTGCCTTTGGACAGCTGCGGGGACTCGGCCAACCGAGGGCTCGGCCCGTGGCTCATGGTGTGGCCGCGGGGGCGGGCAGGCTCTCGGGCCCTGGGCTGGAACTCCCAGACTCAGAGGCGGCGCGCGGTGCGCGCGGCGGACGCCATACCACTGTGCATGATGGCCACTGCTACCCTTTGCTCTCCCGGCCACGGGGCGGGGGACGCCTCCTCCAACCTGTGGGAGAACACAACCATTATGAGGAGGTAGTTACCATCCGTCCATATCCTTAAGCTCAGCCATGGGAAGGGAGTAACCGGCAGAGGGAACAGCATGGGCAAAGGTGGGAGGAGTGAAAATGGTCACCTCCAGAAGCCCCAGTGAGGCTGGAATGGTGAGCAAGGGCCTGCAACCGCTTCCTCACTGGCCTCCAGACTCCCTCCTTGAGTCCCTTCACCCTGCAGCAGCCGCAGCTGATCTGAAACCTTGATTGATCTGCTGTCCCTGACCTTCAGGTCCCATCTCACACAGTGAATGGCTTATACTATTCTCTCTCCGCCCGGAATGCTGCATGCTTCCATGCTGGCCCTGCCGCCAGGAGTCCCCTCCCAGCCTCTTCCTGCACTGGGCTAACGCTTCTCATCCTTAAAACTTATCTGAGATATCACCTTCTTCAAGAAGTTTTCCCGGACCCCCTCAGGCCAGGTGGTCAGCCCCAGCCCATGTCTCCACTAGCCAATCTCACTGTACCACTTATCTGCGTCCCTGTGTGCTCCCCATCCTGACCCCAGGCTGTGAGTTTACTGAGGGCAGGGGCTGGCTCCTGGTCTTTGTCCCAGCACTGATGACAATGACAGTGACATTTATGGAGGCCCAGGCACCACGGCTATGTGAACTATCCTCTCAACAGAGTTGGGGGAAATTATAGACATTTACTGAAGAGGAAAGGGAGACTCAGCAAAGTTAAGCCCTGGAGTTAATCCAGATACAGCATCCAGAAGTCCAAACGCAAACACTGGGGCAGGTTTGGTGAACACCTGCACGCACTGGTGGTACGACAGAAATAAGCTGGTGTCTAGATGGTGGCCGTGCGGTGTGGTGAGGTGCCCCCCATGCCTGCCGCTGAGCTCTGCTGTTCACGGGCCGCGTCCCCTTTAAAATAAGTGAGACACATGCCCCTCTCTATCCCCAACCTGCCACGCTCTCCCTCCACGTGGCTCTGTGCTGACCTCCAGGAGCAGCCCCTCGGGGCATCTCATACTTCCTTCCCCATTCAGCCGGGCCTGTCCCACAGATCCTCACCTAGTCCCCTAAGGCCCTGCCCTCATTGCCATCTCTTCCTTTTTTCAGGGACCCATCAGGGCACTGCTGGTGGGGCTCTCAGCAATCTGGAACAGTGTCCCAACACTGTCTGGCCAACGCTCTGTGTCCCCTCTTCACCCTCCTCTGGCCTCTAAGCCCCTCACTCTTGGCAGGTGATCCAATGTCAGAGTTCCCTCCCTGTCCTGCCCCAAGCCCCACGGCCCCCTCCTCTCTGCCCCTAAGAGGACAGAGGGGCTCTCCCTCCTTGGGTCAAAGGTCCTCCCACATCCGGCTTCTCCCACCCCGCCAATGATCCCTCTCCAGGGGGCCTTCCCCACCTGCTGAAGTCTCTCCTGGCACTTTCACCTCACTTCTCTGTCTCCTCCCTTTCAAGGCCCATGCAGAGGGGTCCACACTTGCTGTCTCCACCCTGCCCACCTCCCTCTCTCTCTCTCATCAGGCCTTGCCGGGCTGGCTTCCGGCTCCCCTGCCCTACCCACTGGGCACATCCTAGCCCTCCCAGGTGTGCCCTCTCTAGCTCTGGGCACCTTCCAGCCCTCCCTTCTTGCATCGCTCTCTCCCAGGATGCTCTCCGGGTTTTCCTCCTCTTCTCCAGCTGTTCCCCACCACCTTCCCTGGAAGGTGCTGGTGTCATCCAGTCCTTGCCCCCTTCTCCTCTCTGGCTGCCCCTGCCTGAGCCACCTCGCCATGTCCTCAATAACCCTGAATCTCTCTCTCCACCCCAGGCTGCCCTCCAGAATCGCCCAAACCACCAGCATGTCTCTCAGACAACTCAGACTCAGCTTGGTCGGATGGGATCCACCGTCTCCACTCTCCCCACTACTGGATCCTCCTTCTGGATGTCCCCTCTGGGGGAAGAGCATTTCCTTACTCCTTCACGCTGTGGGAACACCCTGGAGTCTGCTTTCTCCCCACCTCCAAGTCATGTCAGTCTGTCTGCCACACATCGCGTGGATCTATCCACCTTCTTCCTCCTCAGCCACTAACCTGTCAAGGCCACCACCATCATCTCCCACCTGGGAGACTGCAGCCACCGCCCTCCCCGCCCCATCTCCCTGCCCCCTTTTGCCTTCTTCAAATCCATTCTCAAGAGCAGCAGCCAGAGTGAGTTTCTAAAAAAACAAACCTGGGACTTCTCTGGTGGCGCACTGGTTAAGAATCCGATGCCAATGCAGGGAACACGGGTTCGAGCCCTGGTCCGGGAAGATCCCACATGCCGCGGAGCAACTAAGCCCGTGAGCCACAACTACTGAGCCCACGTGCCGCAACTACTGAAGCCTGCGTGCCTACAGCCCGTGCTCCGCGACAAGAGAAGCCACCGCAATGAGAAGCCTGTGCACCAACGAAGACCCAACGCAGCCAAAAATAAATAAATAAATTTATATTAAAAAAAATAAAAACACAAACCTGATCATGCCAGTGGCCACAACCTTTGTCATTACCAATAGCTGTGACCTCTCTCAAGAGTCAGTTCCAAGCTCACTCCCTCTAGGGATCCAACACCAAAAATTCTTCAATCTCCAAAGGAGCTACAGCCTACCGATCGCCTCGCCTGTTCAGTGTCCCCACTGCCCACCCCGTCCCTTCTCTCCTTGCTACGTGCCACGGTCGCAACCTCGTCCTCACAAACGCCCTGAGTGCCCCAGCTGTCTCACCTGTTCTTGTCTCTCAGGCAACGCCAACCCTGGTCGCCTCCACCGCTCTGCCTGCTCCTGCCCTCACCCATATAACCAGGCATCGCAGGTTTTACACCACTGTGTGGACCAGTGTCAGTTTCAACTCACAACCATCAGTGTCATAGTTCCTCAGCGTTGATCAGTGATCCTACTACATTTCTCTAGTGCATTTGCTGTTTGTTTACTGTCTGCCTTCACCAGGCACCAGCTCTGGGCCCAGCTCTGTCACCAACCTCATGTAAACCACTGCCCCATATACTGGGCCTCAGTTTCTCCGCCTGTAGAACTGGGGTGAGAGGTGAGGGAGGCCAGTGCTTCTAGATCAAGGAGTCTTTCAGATTCACCTGGACACTTGCTTAAAATGCAGTTCCTGGGCCTCACCCCCCAGAGAATCATGTTCAGTAGGTGTGGGGCTGGGAATTTGCATTTTAATCATCCAAGTTTGGGACATGAGTAACTGGTGATGCCTTGTCACCACCCATAGTTCCAGACACACAAACATGCATGTATCAACCCCAGTAACAATTGCACAAAGTTATATACACAGACACAGCCATACAGACCTAGGTTCCAGGTCCCTGTACACCCCTGACTCCCCACGGGATCCCTGGAAGGCTGAGTGCCCACTGTGACTCACTCTCTCCAACTGTGCAATGAGGTGGCTGGCCTAGATTCCATGTGCGTTCACAGACATGTGCACACCCAGACACACATCTGCAGACACAAGCAATCCCATACATGTAAATATAGATACAGAGACACGGGCAGACGCACACACACTCAGAAATGGCCCCATATGCACACACAACTATATGTATGCAGAGAGAGACGCTCACTTGTAGATACAGAGTTACAGACACACCTGAAGACATATACATGCCCACAAAGATGGATACAGAGACATGCAAAGATACATATTCATCCCTAAGACAAGCATATACACACGAACACATACACGGACACGCACACTCCTCCTCGCCCCATTTTCCTGGCCCAGCTCCACATGGAGAAGCTCTTGGAAAAGAAAAACAATGTGAGAGCCTACGGGGGAGGGGAAGGAGGCAGGAAATCTGAGTGCCAGCCCGGCAGGCAGCCCAGGCAGCCCCACCAGAGCTGTGCTGGGAACGGGGGACAGGGGGTAGTGAGGAGGGGGTGCTCAGGGCCAGGCCCCTGTCTGCTGGGCCCGTCCTGCAGCCCCTAAACTGAGAGGGTGGCGGGGGGGTGGCCACTGCCACATTCTCTCTGACACTCTGGGAGCTGCCAGGCCTGGCATGGGGCTTGGCAGGGAGGGGTGGCCCACTCCTTCCAGGAATCCCAAGCCTGTTGCGCAGGGGCAGGGCAGGCGCCACCCCGGCCCCTAATGGCTTCCAGGCGCCCACACTAAAGGCAGGGGTGGGCTCCAGACTCAGCTCCTGTTCCGCTCCCCAGGAGCCTGGCCTGGCCCCTCCCGGGGGCTGGTGGCGGGGAGCAGTGGGGACAGAGGAGCTCTGAACAGCCCTCCCGCCTTCCCTCCTGTAGGCCCAGGGTCCCCTGAAGGGTGTGTGTGCACGCACATGTAAAGGCATGGGGGTGAGAGCCCAAGGTCGGTTTTCTGGAGAAGCCTACCCCCCAGCCCACCAGGAGCCCTACACACACACTCAGGGGCAGCTAGACTCTGCCCAGCAACGCCTCCCCTCACCCCTACCCCCACCCCACTCACATAACACAGCCTTGGGGACATGGATGGACACACACACAGACACACACCCCCCAAGCCCTGGTAACGTACACACTCACCGAGAGTCGATGCCACACAGCGGTTCAACTTGCAGTTGTAGAGACAGGCTCCAGCTGCCCTACCCTGCCTGCCCTTCCCCACCAAGCTCAGCGCCTTCTTCCCCAGGGGTGTGCAGATATGTGTGGGGTGGCCTCCTGATTCCTGCAGGGTGTCACCACCTCCCAAGGATTAGGTGGAGGAGGGACCAGCCTCCACAGGCCCAGAAGGCCTTTCCCACCCACCCTCCCCTCTCTTGCCTCCCACCAGCCAGACGGGTCTATTCCTGCTTGAATCCTCAGGGTTTCTGCTCAGGCTGTTCCCCGACTTGGGATGCCCCCTCAGCCTCTGAAACCCCACCCACGCTTCAAGCTCAGTTCCACCACCTCCAGGAAACACCTTGGCCTCCCCAGCCTCACTCTCTGCCAGGGAGCAGAGCCCCATAACCTTCCGCAGCCAGACCTGGCCAGCTGCCCTCTCTCTTCTTGCAGTCCAGGCTTCCCCCAACCCAGGTAGGACACTTGCGCCACCCAGAGCCACTAGGACAGGCCCTGCATACAAGATTTACTCCAAGTTGGCTGGTGGGGTGGAGAGCAGAAGGCTGAACCATGACTTCAGGTCCCCTGAGCTGGGCAGCGGGGCCACGTGGGACTCAGAGCCCCTGAACCCCATCCCTGCAGCCATCCTCACTGCTCCAGGCAGCGGCTGGCCACTCATAGGACAGAAACCATAATGTTTTGATTCGATATTTGCCTCAGGCTAGGCCCTCACCAGCCCTGTCTACACAAAGTGACCAGTGGTTCCTGCTGCTCATGGACCTGTTTGGAATGTTTGTTTCTCCTTTCTTTCTCCAGCAGCAAACTCCTACGCATCCTTTAAGACCTACTTTGGGATACCTCTCCTGTGGGTAGCCTTCCCTGACCTTGTACACAGAGTACGTTAGTGCTCCCAAAGCACTGGCACCTCCCTGTTCTTCAGCAATTGCCACACTGTGAAGTCCACAAGGGTATCTTGGTCTCACTGGCTGTCAGCACAGGGCCCAGATGCTGCATAAATGCTTCCCAGGTTGATGGATGGAAAATGAACAGTTAAGGGTTGCCTATAACCTGGGAGGGTTGAGCCATCCTAAGGATCAGGAGTCATTTTGTGGCCAGGCTCTGAACCAGGTAGGCGTCCGAGTTTGTCTGAGGCCAAGGTCACAGTGAGAGGTCATCTCATGGCCAGGTCAAGGATCAGGCAGAGGAAGCCTGATTCACAGGGGGACAACTTTGTGTTTCGTCCTTAGCATGTTTAGATGACTCATATCTAGTGAGAAGAGTAAGCAATGCTGAGGCCTAGATGGGGCCCAGTTTAGGGGATTGGGGCCAGTGCGCCTGGTGGCCCTACTCTTCCCTCTAGCTCAGAAACCCTCCATGTTTTCCCAGAACCTTTCAGGTGGGGCTCTAGCGCTGGCGTGTGGCCACAGGCCTGGCTGTGGGCAGGGAGCAGAGCCCGGCAGGAAACCACAAAGGACAGCCTGATTGGATAAGTGCAGGGTCCAAGGCTGGTCAGCCCACAAACTGTGGGCGCCTGTCCCTCTGACCTGCTGCCCACGCTCCAGTCACTGGACCTCCAGGAGAGGACTGAGAAGGAGGGAGGAAGGTAAGCTGAGCCTGCAGGTTGAACCGGAGCCCGAGGGGGTGGCCACCCCTGGCCTGTTCCCAGGTACCCCCATCTCATATTGAGGAGCCACAGATATCCTAAATCACCGATCAGAACTCCCTTCTTTATAAGTAGGCCAACCCAGAGACCCAGAGGTACAGCTACTGGTCCACATCCATATAGAGGACCAGCAGCAAAGTAGGGCTGGGGGTGGGGCGCTAGAATGCTGGGACGGGATGCCTCCCCTCTTGGGTCGTGATCACCTGAGGGGCAAGATGCCCCTGGGACCACCTACACAATGGGGTCCTCAGTCATCAGGCCAAGTGGCCAAGCATAGCTGGGAGAGGATGGGAGCCTTTCATGGGGGCGGACCCCTGCCCCGGGCCTCTGAGCAACTCCTTGAACTATTCACTCTTGTACAGCAGACTTCCCAGGAGTCTCACCTCTGCCTCTGTTATGCTGTGTGCTATCTTCAAGTCCGTGCCCTCTCCGAGGCTGTTTCCTTACTTGTAGGATGGGGAGAGGCACTAACAAGATACCTAAAAGCTTTGGCCAACAAGTGGGAAAAATCTGCGCCAATACGAACTAATCCAAGCTCCACAACAGCCCTACATAACCGACACTTAAGACAAAAACTGAAGCCCCGGATGGGGAACGGGCTTGCCGGACACCAGTCGTTCGTACAATCAGAACGGTGGGGCAACCGAGGCCCACTCCCTTCTCCTCGCACTGAGCCGTCGTTCCACCTGCCCCAACTCCTTCCAGAAATTCCCCTTCTGCCCTCCCACGACCGGGAGCCGCCTTAGACCTCTCTTCCTAGCCCGCTCCCCAGCCTCCCAGCTCACACGAGCCGCGGGTGAGGGAGGAGGGTCTCCCGGCCCCTCGAGACGCGGTCCCGCCTACCCCACCACGCGGTCTCTCATTGGCAGCCGCCGCAGGCCTGGGGCAGTGGCGCCGCGCTCCGATTGGCCCGCGCCGCCCATCCATCCCGCACTCGCCATGGTGACCACGTTGGGTCCCCCGGGAGAGTTCCAAATTCCGCCCCCGCCCGCTGGCGCCCCCCTCCCGTCCGGCCCCGGCCCACTGCATTCCGAGGGCGGCTCTGCCTTACCCCCAGCTCCCGCAGCCCCTTCACTCCCGAGGCCCGGACCCCAGGAGGTGGGGGAACCCGGGGAGGGGGCTAGGAAGTTCTGCTCCGAGTGTGGGGGTTGCTGCGGATGCGAGAGCCCCAGCTGCTCTCCTCTACTCCAACACGCCCCCAACTTAACCCCTTCCCTCCCGCGGAAGGTTCGCGGCCTGGAGGGAGTTCCCGGGACGCCGTGGCTTTCGGTCTCCTGCATTGGCGGCCCCGCTCACCTCGGCCGGGGACCCGCGGGCTCCAGACGTCCGACCCGCCGCGGATGGGCGGAGCGGGCACGGGGCTTGCTGCGGCCGCCGCCGGGAGGGCCGAGGGAGGGCCGCGGAGTCTCCTCCTCCCTCTCGGGGGGAGGGGAGGGAGAGGAGTCGGCTGGGCGGGGGCGGTGGGGCCCAGGCGGGTTGCGGACTGGCTCTGACCCTGGCCGTCCTAGTTGGTGGGGTGGAGGACCCAAACCTAACTTTGGGGCGAGGGGCGCGGGCCGAGCCGGCGGGATCAGCACAGAGCGTGCCGGACCCCGACATAGGCCCTACCCCAGCATGGGGGCCGAGAGTGGAGGGGGGAAGGAAGGCATGGTCTGGGGGCGCCCGCGGGGCTCGGCTTTCCCGCCTCAGGTTTCTCCTTGCGCCAGTGACATACTAGGCGCCCAGCAGCAGAAGTGGGCACCGGCTGTCCCGGGCTCAACACGTGGAGCTTGTTTACCAAGTGTTCACTTTTGTTACCTGCATTCTTCCCAGTGTCAGCTCTGCCACCGAGTGGACGTGGAGCCGCAAGTCTCTGCCCCTCATCGTGCCTCAGTTTTCCCTTTGTACAACAGAAGGGTTGGCCAGAGTAACCTCGCGCATGTTGAGAAGTGTGATGGGGCACTTGGCCTGCCGGGCGGAGGTTTTCTCTGATGTGCCAGGGTACTTCCTAAGAAGGGTAGGGCCGCAGCTGACGGGGGCGGTCCCGGGCAATTACCTTCTGGGGCCCTTGCGTGCGCCCTGCCACTTTGGGACTTTCTCCCTTGGGAGTGGGTGTCTTCGGTTTTGGCGAGAAGGGGAGGCGGGCGCCTGGCGGCCCTGTTCTTACCACATCCTGTCCGCTGGAAGGCCACTGAGGTGAATCCGTCTAAAAAGAGGACCAGAAGTTCAGAGAGGTAGTGGAGGGAACCTTGCTATATTGGGACTTTACATGGGAAAAGAAACTAGAAATGAAGATAAATTAGTTTGAACCGATAATTAACAATAGAGACACACCTCTTTTTATTGCCCTTCACAAGATGTTTTGTTTTAACAAATTGAAGGTTTGTGGCAACCCTGTCTAGAGCGAGTCTATTGGCACCAATGGCGTGTGCTTACTTCGTGTCTCTGTGTCACCGTTTGATAACCCTCAAAATATTTCAGACCTTCCACCAGCAAAAAGGTTATGACTCGCTGAAAGCTCAGAGGATGGTTAGCATTTTTTAGCAATATTTTTAAGTTAAAAAGTGTTTTTTAGACATAATGCTATTGAACACTTACTAGAGTACAGTATAGTGTAAACATAACTTTTACATGCACTGGGAAATCAAAAAATTCGTGTGACTCGATTTACTGCAATATTTGATTTACTGTGGTGGCTTGGAACCGAACCTGAAATATCTCCAAGGTATGCCTGTATTTAGATTATGGTTGCAATCATGCATGCATTAGAATGAACAAAGTATTGGCTCTTTGCAGCAAGAGGATCATTTTTTGCAGAAGTATTTGGGGTTTCACTCCCAAGGCTCACTATGAATGCTTTGATAGTCAAACAGTTCTCTCTGGAAGTTCTTGGTCATTTCTCTTACAGAAGTTCTCTTCCTCTGTGGTCAGCTGCTGCTCCATTTCCACGGCATCACTTCCATCAACTTCATGAAATCTCACGCTTTTTGCAAGATTTGCAGTTTCACTCATAACCATTTGCTTTGTATTTGCATGGTTAAATGTTAATAGCATCTGACAGTCAGCTAGGGACTGATTTGGGTGGGGATATGTGGTGGTTGAGAGGGAACTAACCTGTAAATGTTGCAGTGGCTGGCCTTTGCTTACTGTGTGTACTTTGGACCTGAGAGATTCAGATATTCAGTACTCAGAGGACTGGAACATCCCCATTTTAAACCTGGGGAAATGCTCATTGAGGTTCTCGGCTCAGGCTTACCCAAAGTTTCACAGCCAGTAAGGACAGCCATGACCAAGAGTCTAGAGTTTACCAGAGTTTCTGGAGGTGGGGATACAGATAGTGAAGGTGGAGGAGGCTGAGTTGATGATGAACTTAAGCTCCAATTATAACATCATCACAATAGGGCTCTCTCTCAAGAAAAGAAACAAAAATACTGTCCCGGGGTGTCTCTTGCAGGGGGTGAGGTGGGGAGAACTGCCCACTCATAGACCATAGGCTTGGGAGTTCACATGAATTAACTCAGTTTTATAGCCATCCTATGAGCTGGGTGTTGTTACCACCATCTCATAGTGAGAAATGTGATCCTCAGATCAGAAGCCCAGTGACAGACTCAGGTCACACGGCTGGGAGGTCTCAGAGCCCAGATCTGACTTTCAGTTTTACCATTCTCATTCCTTTTGCTAAAACCACACCTCCTGGCAGTCTTCTGGATGCAGTGCTAATCTGGTGTCAGCCTCCCAGTGGACCCCGAGGGGTTTCTTTCCCCAATTTAGCACAGGAGGGTTTTGATTGAGGCTTGTGTTAGTATGTCCCACACTTCCGCAGTTCTCTGGCCTGTGTCTCTGCCGCCACTTTTTGCCATCAACATATAGCACTTGTGCTATTATTTACTTAGTGTTTTTCTTTAAATCTTTTCACTTTTTTTAGGACAGATGTATTTTAGGCTAAATAGGAAATCTGTTATCAGGTGCTGTAACTAGAAGAAAGTCATGAAAATAAACGTCATGTAAATAAACAACATCATCAGTCTAGCTAGAAACTCTCTCTGTTAAAAAGGGATACAGTTTGTACACCCATGTTCACAGGAGCATTATTCCTAATACCCAGCAGGTAGAAGCAATCCAAGTGTCTGTTGGTGGATGGATGGATAAACAAGATGTGTCTATACATTCAAAGGAATATTATTCAGCCTTAAGAAGAAAGGAAATTCTGACATATGCTACAGCATGGATTGACCATAAAGACATCACGTTAAGTGAAACAAGCCAGTCACAAAAGGACAAATATTGTATGATTCCATTTATACGAGGTTCCTAGAGTTCCTAGAGCCAAACAGAGACAGAAAGTAGAGTGGTGGTTACTAGGGGCTGTAGGGAGTGGGGAATGGGGAGTTAGTGTTTAATGGGTACAGAGTTTCAGTTTCCCGAGATGGAAGAGCTCTGAAGATGAAAGGTGGCCATGGTTGCAATATGAATGTACTTAATGCCACTGAACCGTATACTTAAAAATGGCTAAAATGGTAAATTTCTTGTATATTTTGCCACAATAAAAAATCACTAAAAATCAGGTGTCTTGTTTTCTATGTCCAATAGAAGCTTGAAGAATGAAAATCAAAAGGACAGAAGGCAGTGGTAGAAAGAGGTTAGAGACAATTTAGTTCTAAATGGGCGCTTCTCCTGGTTGCCGCCGGGATTGAGAAAGACTGAAAAGTAAAGGACTTTTTCATGGTGTGACTCAGTAGCTTGTCTAACGGCCTGTGGGGGTGCCACTTACTGTGCTCTCACAGATCACTGGGGGAGCAGCCCCCATGTGGAGAGACACTTCACTAGGGCTGGGGTGTGGCTCTCCCAGGCTGGGGAGTGGGAAGTGGCTTGCTTTCCTCCCTGCCAGGGGCACTGAACAAGGACCTGACACACCTCCTAAAGCGCAAGCATCTGGAATATTTTATAGGGGAATTGGAGTCAGGGAAGGCTTCCCAGAGTAGGCAGGACTGGGCCCTAAGGGATGGAGAGGAGCTAGCGTGCCACCCAGGTATGTGTGTGTCAGAGCAGGAACAGAGCAGGGAGACAGGGATGAACATGGCAAGCACATCCCGAACTGGCTGGAAGTAGAAGTTGGATGGGGCTAGACCATGAAGACAATGGGAGCCACTGCTGGCTTTTGAGCTGGGGAGTGTCTTGGCAGTGAGTTCCAGGATCTGGAGGGCAGGGCTATGTAACTGGCACCCCCAATTGAGGCGGTGCATAGTAAGGCTAGCACAGATCCAGGATGGAAAATAGAGGGGCTTTTGGGGTGAGCAGGGCTTCCTCCTGGGCCCTGAGAGCAGCTGCTGGTGTTGTAACCCTGGAGGTGGCCAGCAGACCTTGGAAAGGAAGGAAGGACCTAGAGGTCAAGGGCTTCATCATGGCCACGGAAAACCAAAGTGTGGAGGAGGGCAAGAGTTTGTCCAAGTCACCCAGCAGGAGTGTGGCCGAGGGGTCAGGGCACAGGCATACGGGTGTCCCTGCAAAGTCTTTGCACTGCAGCTGGGATGGGCCTGCGCCTCCCCGAAATCTCCCTGCCCTGCAAGGAGCAGCTCCCCTCCTTCCCCGCACAGAGGCCACCTGAGCTACCTGTGGGCTGTGCTTGAGCAGATACAGCAAGGCCTCAAGTGTTGGGGCAGAGAAGAGGGAGACCATGTTGGGACCTGCTTCTTTCTCCCTGTTGCTGCATCCCCATCACAGCCCTGGGAGTAGAAGAGCACATTCCTGAGTCAGAATTTTCCCAGGGAGTCTGGCTGGGGCCCTGGCAAGAGAGAGCACCCTGTCTCCCCACCAACACACACAGACACTTCCCCCTGTTGCTTAGGGTTCTGCGGACGAGGTGACTGATGTAGGACAGGCTGGTCCAGACCCCTGGCTCAAGGAGAAGCTGGCCAGCCTTCCAGCCTCACAGTTCTGGCCATGTTTTCTGAACTCTGCTCCCAGTGAGGCCTTTCTCCAAAGGGCTCTGCACTGGGTAACTCTTGTCCTCCCCAGGCCTCAGGCCCCCCCATCTGTGAAACCTGAGGGCTTCACGGAGCACTTCCGGTGACTCTGCAGCATTACCCTTGATAAGCCCCACACCACCCCATGAAGTGTTACTGTCATTGTCTCCATTTTACAGAGGGGAAACTGAGGTTCAGAGAATTTCCGTCACGGGCCCAAAGTTACCCAGCCAGGAAATGGTGGGCCTGGGATTTGAACCCAGGCAGTGTGACCCAGCCCTTGCCTGAGGTCCTTGCCATCATCCATCTCATTGATCGTTAGGTCAGGCAGCGATCATTCTCCCTTGCCTACACAAGGGAAAACTGAGGCCAAGAAAGGCGACGTCTCTTGCCCAAGGGCACAGAGCTGAGTGGGTCTTGGACCCCGCTGGGTGCCACATTGGCCAGCCGTCCTCCGTCTCCCCATGGACGCCCAGCATCTCTGCAAATGTGCAGCTGCCAGCAGGAAGTGCTGCAGGCCCTGAGGGGGTGAGATCAAGGAGTGAGCTGGGAGTGGCTATCAGCTCAGAAGGAACAAATAGGCTTCTTCCAGTGAAAGAAGAAGGGAAGTGGGAGCGTGCGGTGCAGCTGTTGGGTGAAGAGAGCAGAGAGAAGTGCAGGGGCAGGGAGGTCGCCCGCCCACAGCACAGAGGTCCCCAACTTCCCCTTCCTCGTGCAGAAGGCGGCGGGACGGCGGTGAGACAACAGCAGCTGCACAGGTCAGCCCCTCGGTTTGGGTCTCTCCATGCCCCACTCCCTCCAGATTCTGTCCTGACCCTTGGGTTCCCTAGCAAGCACTGGCCACGCCCCTGACTGGGTGGTTGCTGGACTGGTGACATCCGTGGAGCCGCAAGGTGGGGACTCACCTTCATTCCCTTCACCAGTTCCTGGGCCCCTGATGACAACCCCAAATCTCAGGAATGTACAGATCTATGTTTTTGAAAAAAGGCATTTAAATTAAGGAGTGGTTGGGTGCTGTGTTCAAATATTTATCCCCCCCTCCCCCCTACCCCATGTGGCCTGGTGCAAGTTATTGAACTTTGCTTTTCTGGACCTGAGTTTCCTCATCTGTAAAAGGGGGCTAGTCCAGTAACCTGCACCTCAGGTGACAGGGGTGAGGGCCTGGCACAGAGTTTATGTTGGGCAAATCAGAGCAGATGCGGCTCCTCTGAGTGACCTGGAAGGGAGCCTGGGGACAGTGTGTTCTCAGGCAAAGGCTCTGGACCTGGCTGGGTCACAGACCCCCTGTTGGGTGCTGGTGGAGCCTCCTTTTCCCTGCCTGTGAAATGGGGCTGATAATGGCACCTGTCAGGACTTTCCTGCAGACACCACAGGTTCACTTTTCACCCAGGCCAGGGGCAGGCCGGAAGTGGGGACTCCAGCCTTTGGTTGGCAAAAGAGCAGTTGTCGGGAGGGGCAGGTGGGGCCCTATCCAGGGATGCAGTGGCTCAGTGGAGCCTGGTGCTGTTGGGGAGAGGGTGGGCTTCGGGGGTGCACAGCCAGCTCTGGATAGGAAGGCAGGGCTTCCCAGCTCTCCCGCCGAGTGTAGTCCTGGCTGGCAACCTTGGGTCAGAGCCTTAGATTCCCTAAAGTGTGGATCATGGAAATGGTTGTTTGAGTCTCTCTCCCTGGGAAATAGATGACCTTGGCCGCATTTTACAGATGAGAAAACCCGAAGCACGGAAAGGTCAAGTTCCTTGCCTAACGTCAGACCTCAGGTGCTGAATACTGGAACTAGTTATCGAATTTACGTCTTCTGAAGGCTCTGTTCTGCTCTCCACTTGTCGCCTCATCCATATAGCAACTCAGCCACCAGGCCATCTTTAGGAGGCTGCGGCGCATCGTGGGAGAGAGCACTTGACTTGGAGTCTGGGTTTGCGTTTCGGCTGCCCACTGGCCTGCTGAAGAAAGCCGGGCAAACCCTTGTGTGGTATTCAGTTTTGCCACGGTCAATTGGAACCTTCTTGAGAGTCAGGTAAGGGATTCCTGTTTTCTAGAGGACCCCAAATAGCGAATTGCAAAAAGAAGGAGATGGCTGAAGGTGTGGGGTAATGGTGAGTGGTGGTCTCTCTGAAAAGGTGAGGCGGGGGATGTTGGAGGTTGCAAGCAGAAGTGAAGATTTGTGGTTGCTCCTGGGAAAGGGGGTGGAAACCACAGTTTCTCTTTGGGTGCTTGTTGGCGGGGATGTCACTTCTGCTTTGGCCTTAATTTCCCCAGCTGCAGGGTGGGGTTAAGCTTCTCTTCCCTCTGTGTTTGGCTGGCAGAAGCATGGCCAAGGGCCTGCGGACCCCGTCTTAGGGTCCAGATCCTGGAGGTCAAATCCACATCACTGTCTGGGCCTCAGTTTCCCCGTTCGTACTGTGAGGGGGTCTTTTCTACACTCTCGGGTTCTCAGTTTTCTCACCTGAAACATTCCAAATGGTTTCATTGAGTGGCTTCTTTTGTCCCCCCAAATCTTTTCCCTCAGTCGCTGAGGTTCTGAGAGGGTAAGTGAATTGCCCAAGGTAACACAGCCAAATAAATAACCTAATAGCCAAATAAATAAGAACCCAGCACTCTATGACTCCAAAGTCTTTATTCTCTTTTATTTATTTATATGTGTTATATTATGTGTGTTATTTTTAACCTGTTCTTTCCGCTCAATGATATGCTGTGCTCCTCTTCTATGTGGCTATTTACATCATAATTCTTGATAGTGAAATCGCAATCCATCGTACTGTATTTTTTTAACTTTTAATTTTGAAAAAATGAAAAATTCACAGGAAGCTGCAAAAAAGGTTTTGTGTGCGTTTCATCCAGGCTTCTTCAATGGTAACATCTTTCACACCTAAGGTACAATATCAAAACCAGGAAATTGACTTTGGTACAATTCACAGCCTTTATTCAATTTCATCAGTTTTTATGCACTGATTTATGTGTGTGTGTGTGTGTGTGTGTGTGTGTGTGTTTAGTTCTATGCAATTTTATGACGTGTAGATTCTTGTCACCACCATCACAATGAAGATACAAAACTGTCCCATCGCCGCAAGGCTCCCTAGTGCTGCTCCTTTACAGAAACACCCCTCATCCCTAACTGTTGGCAACCACTAATCTGTTCTCCGTCTCTATAATTTTGTTATTTCAAGAATGTCATATAAATCAAATCATACTGTATGCAACATTTCGAGATTGGCTTTCCCTTGAGACCCATCCAAGTTGTGAGTAACAGTATATTTTTCTAATTGCTGAGTTGTAGTTCATGGTACAGATGTACCTGAGGTTGTGTAACCATTCACCCATTGAAGGCACATTGGAATTGCTTCCAATTTGGGGCTATTGTGAATAAGGCTGCTGTGAAGTTCTCATGTGCAGGTTTTGGTGTGAAGATGAGCTTTTATTTCTCTGGGATAAATGCCGAAAAGTGCGATTGCTGGGTTATATGGTATGTGCATGTTTAGTTTTATAAGAAATTGCCGGGCTTCCCTGGTGGCGCAGTGGTTAAGAATCCACCTGCTCGTGCAGGGGACATAGGATTGAGCCCTGGTCTGGGAAGACCCCATATGCCACAGAGCAACTAAGCTTGTGCGCCACAACTACTGAGCCTGCACTCTAGAGTGAGCCAGAGCTACTGAGCCTGCGTGCCACAACAACGGATGCCCGCGCGCCTAGAGCCCGTGCTCTGCAACAAGAGAAGCCACTGCAAAGAGAAGCCCCCGCTCGCCGCAACTAGAGAAATCCAGTGCGCACCAGTGAAGACCCAATGCAGCCAAAAATAAATAAATAAATAAATAAAATAAATTGAAAATAAATAAGCTATGTGTGTGCGTTAAAAAAACAAACAAACAAACAAAACTTAAGTGCCTGGTAGGGCTTGGTGACTGGTGAAGCTTCACCATAAGCTTGGTGCTGGCTGTTTTATCAAGGAGCACCAAAATGTCAGTAGCTACAGGATACTTTTCTTAGAATGGTCAGTTCTTCGGAGAAGAAT
This sequence comes from Lipotes vexillifer, assembly GCF_000442215.2. NCBI lineage: Eukaryota > Metazoa > Chordata > Mammalia > Artiodactyla > Lipotidae > Lipotes > Lipotes vexillifer. The sequence continues at coordinate 339,637 of NW_006796201.1, forward strand.
TTTCTCCTGCCTTGGAGCATCATTGCCTGGCTGCTGGCAGTCTTTTGGAAGCTGATTGGAGGAGGAGGTGGGGAGGGGATGTGGCTTAATTTTCCTGTACCAGAATGGCACCTTGCAGATTCTCTCTGGTGCACTGTCTGCAGGGAATGTACTTTGTGTTGGAGGGTAGGGTTGAGGATGCAAGGGTGGTGAGGGAGGTTCCTGGATGCTCCAGGTGGCAGAGGAGATCTGGGGACCCAGCTGGTCATTTTAAAAACTCACAACCAACAGCCCCCGTTTTTAGCCTCACCCTTCATCCCACCTTCAGTGGTTCCTGATGCCTCCAGCGCTCAAGTGCTCCCATGGTTGTGAGGCTTGACCTAGCTGGCTTCCCCATGTCCCCTCCCCGATCCCCCCACCCGCTGTACTCACCTCTCCTTACTGCAAGCGCTTGGGTTCAACGTCTTATGGTCTGCTAACTTTTGTTTTTTTAAGCAGGTGGCCACCTGCTTTGCGGCCTCCAAAGTTTCACTGATATCTCTCATCTGCTGTTGTCTTCTTTCCCGTTGTTCTGTCTTTTGTGGCTTTGTGTCTGTTTTATTCATTCACTCTCATTTTAGTGGAGTTTCGGGGGTAGGCATAAATTTGCTATGTTTAAGCAGAAGTTTATTAGTTCATTTTAACTTTAAAAAAAATTTTTATTTATTTATTTTTGGCTGCATCGGGTCTTAATTGCTGCGCACGGGCTTTCTCTAGTTGCGGTGAGCGGGGGCTACTCTTCCTTGCGGTGTGTGGGCTTCTCATTGCAGTGGCTTCTCGTTGTGGAGCACGGGCTCTAGTTGCACTAGCTTCAGTAGTTGTGGCATCCGGGCTCAATAGTTGTGACATGGAGGCTCAGTAGTTGTGGCGCACAGGCCTAGTTGCTCTGCGGTATGTGGGATCTTCCTGGACCAGGGATCAAACCCACGTCCCCTGCACCGGCAGACGGATTCTTAATCACTGTGCCACCAGGGAAGCCCCTATTAGTTAATTTTAAAACCGAAGGAAATGAGGGCAGAGAGGGACAGATTCTTTTTTTTTTTTTAAACCAAAACATTGGATTTATTTTCACAAATTTGAACCTGACATCTTAATTCATAACTAACAGCTGCCATAGATTCTGGCAGTCACAAAAATAAGTGAAAATGAAGACAAGGTTTCAAAGCAAATGTTGAATACAGTACTTAACAATATGTTCAAATCACATTATACTTTAAAATGGGCTTTGGGGGAATCCTTTGTGGACAAAGGCAGTGGTTTTCCTGATGTCATCCAGCTGTTGTGATTCTTGGTGGCCTCTGACCTCCCACGATTGTCATCAAAACCAGCCTTCTCCTGAAACTCTTAGTTCTCGTCTTTTTCTCTGCTCCAACTTTTGGATTCCCCCAGCTGCTGTTGCTGGCAGTTTAATCAGAGAGGGACAGATTCTTGCCCGAAGTCACATGGTAGGTGAACGACAGGGCTGGACAGGATTAATGACAAGCAACTCCCAATGTTCCCCTGGGTAAGGTCAGAGCCCTGGGGAGGCTCCCAGAGATACCATTTTTTGGGAGGAGGCTGTGTCTCAGGCAGAGCTGCAAATGGCAGGCTTTACCAAATGGTCAAGGATTCTGGAGTAACAGAGACATGGCTTCAGGCAGCCTCATGCAAAGCAAGACGCCTTGCTCTCTGAGCCACGGTTTCCTCATCTGTGAAATGCAGGAGTAGTGAGGATCAAATAAGATGCTGCACGTCCTCTTCTTGGGGCATGCCAGATGCCTAGAGTTAGAGGTGGCTCTTTTACCGGGGTGACAAAGACACGCACCTTTTCCAGGGTGGGAGCCAGTTCTTGGAGGAGACTCGGTACAGGACATGGATCGCTGCGGGGCCCTTTTCCTCTGCCTGTGCCTCTTGATGTCTCAGAGCAGAACAGAAGGTAAGAGGGCTCCACTGAGCTGCAAGGGCCATCCTAGCCTGGACCCCTGGCTGTGATGTGAAGCGGGGAGGCCTCAAACCAAGGGATATTAAAAAGGGGCACTTAGGCCTCCTGGGGCAGCAGGAGGCTGGGGTGGAAGGCCCAGAGGCCATGGGGTGGGAGGCGGGGCAGCTGAAGACAGAGACTGAGGCAGATGTCTGACTCTCTCTTCACAGAGGCATCCCAAGAAATCCTGCGCTGGATGGAGAGAATGGAGATGGAAGCCAGGAGCCGGAGCCTCACTTCTTTTGCTGAGTGAGTTGGGTGTTCCTCCTCTCCCGCCCAGAGTCAGCTGTGCCTCCACCCCCAGCTTGCACCTTGAATCCATGGCCCAGAGTTGGTCCAGTGTAGACTGTTAATTCATTTATTCAACACTCATTTATTGAGTAGCTACTGTGTGCCCGGCACCAAGCTCTGGAGATGTGGGATAGACACATCCCTGTTCTCATTGAGTTTACTGTCTGGTTGGGGGCCCTGAACCATGGATGCCATGAAAACAGGTGCAGAATCATGGATCTCCATACATTTTTCTGGGAAGGGGCTCCAAGACTTGGGCTGGGCTCTCCAGGGTCTGTGACCCAAAAGCCTAGTAGCTCAGGGTGAGAGGCCAATGCTGATGACTGACCAGGGAAGTATAGGGCTGTGGAGCACTTCAGTCAGTGGGGAGCTGCCAGGGAAGGCTTCCTGGAGGAGGTGTCAACAAACCGGGACACAAACAAGAGTTAATGGAAGGAGATGGGTGGGGTGGGGAGGTGAGAGTGTGCCGGGAACACTGTATGCAGAGGTCTAGAGGTGGGAGTGACAGGGGTGTGGGATGGGGGAGGTTGTGGAGAGCCCCACTCACCTCCATCCTTACCCCGGGCTCTGGCCATCTCTCTCACTTTCAGGCTCATCCATGGCCTAGAGTCAAGGCTACTCAATGCCAGCTTTGGGGGCCATAATCTCACTTTGCGGACACATACCATCCAGACGCTAGCTTTCAAGCTGGACTGCAACTTCACTGGCCTCTCACTGAGAAGTGCTGCTCTGCAGCAGGTCCCCCAAGTCAGAGGTGGCCAGGGATTGGGGGTGGCCAGAGCCTCTACCCCAGAAATCCTCCGGGGGTTTAAGGTCTGGACTTTCCCCAGGGTCCATCGCCCACCTTCCCACCAATCAGGGCTCTGCCTTAATAGCTGTGAGTCGCCGCTTCTGTAAAATGGGGCTGATGTTCTTCATGTGAATAATGGAAAAGGGGTTCTTGTGGCCCCTCAGGGGCAGCGTCCTCTTCTTGCTTTTGCAGGTTCCTGGGGTGAGGCAGTCGTGGGAGAGGCCAGGGGAACGGGACACCTTTGAGGGCCCTGGTATGAGTCCTGCCGAATAC
>NW_006796201.1:343164-351077 GCF_000442215.2 Lipotes vexillifer
GCTGAATACCTTGGTGCTGGGGGATGATGCTCCATCTTCAGGGCCCCAGTTGAGTGGGATAAATAACCCAAATTCAAGACCAGAACAGCCTGAAGGGAAGGCCTGAGATCGGGGGAAGTTTGGGTGGAGGTGCAGCCTGGCACGAGAGGGTTCTGTGGGTGGAGGCTCCAAGGTAGGAGAGGCTCGGGGCAAGGCTAGGAGGGCTTCCTGGGGAGTGGGGAGCAGTGAAGGTGTTGTGGTGGGTCTGGAGGCTTCGGACACCAGGCGCAGCCTTTCTCTGGCTCTCCACAGGCCCAGGTCCCACTCGCCATGCAGTTCCCAGCTGAGCTGACTCGGGATGCCTGCAGGGTGCGCCCCAGGGAGCTGACTCTCATCTGCATCTACTTTTTCAACACCCGCTTTTTCCAGGTCAGGGCCTGCTGGTAGGCCAAGCAGGGTGGAGGCGGGCTCCTTCCTGGGGGGCACCGCAGGCATGCATGCCACCTCCTGGCCTCTGGGCAGGGACCAGCCTACTGTGCAACTTCAGTCGATCAGTGCCCCTCTCTGGGCCTCTGTTTTAGCAAAATGGAAGGGAGGCATGATTATAATGTGCAAATGAGACCTACGAAATCTACTGTTTGTGTGCCTCTCCCTAGATGGGAGATAGACAAGTAGGTCACAAGATCTTTGTCCTCAGAGAGCTCTCTATCTCAACAATTAGACCAGGACCTTAGAGACTTAATTTTAGCTTGAGGTTGATTATAACCATAGAGATTCAAAGGGATGGATGAGTCAGGGTGGGGTCAGGATGGTTCCCAATGAGCAGTCCTGGAGGGCTTCTGGAGGAGGTGACTTTTAACCTTGGCTTTGAAAGTGAGTTAGGGTAGGGTGACATGGAGGGTATGAGGCTGGAATTCATTTAACAAATGGGAGGTGATGGTGGTGGTAGTGAGAAGACAGGGTTCCAGGTGGAGGGGGCAGCATACGCAAAGGCTGTGAGGCTGGTGCAGCTGTACAAGTGAAAGCCATGCTGCTTGTTCTCATCCAGGGAGGAGGGGCTGGAGAAGGGGGGCTCTTGGACCTCATCCAGGGTCTCCTCATGTCCCCTCCAGTCAGAGCTTCTTCTGTTGCCCTTCCAGAAAGACATCAATTCATCTGTGCTCAATAACTATGTTCTGGGGGCCCAGCTGAGCCATGGACAAGTGAGCAACCTCCGTGAACTGGTGAACATCAGCTTCTGGCACAACCAAAGCCTGGTATTGTTGGGGCCACCCCCACATCCACCCCACCCCTACCCCCTTGTGGCTGTCCTGTCGAACACTGGTTTGATCAAACCCAGACTTGTGGAACTATCTTAGAAACAAGCTGCTTTAAATCTATCATACTTTGAAAATTCCTGCCAAAGAAATGAGAGAGAAGCTTTTACACACTGCATTCATCAGGATTCTTTGAATTGCACATGATAGAAAACCAACTCAAGCCAGCTTATTGGCTCACATACATGAAATGTCCAGGTATGTTCTAGCTTCAGGCACAGATATGATGCCATAATGGCTCAGTCTCCATCTCTCAACAATGGTTTCCTGCCTTGGCTTTCCACTCTGTGGCAAGATGGCAGCTAAAGTACTGGGCCTCCTTCCCCTCTTCTCAGCAGGCTCTTTCTTGCCAGTGCAAACCAGGATCCCGTAACGGATTCTTAAGGTCCAGCTGGGTCCTGTGTCATCCATCCCTGACCCATCACTGTGCCCAGGGGGATGGAATATGTAGATTGGCCAGACCTGGGTCACGTGGCCCAGGGACTGGGCTGGATTCATTTGACCTGTCATTGGGAGAGGGATGGGTCCTCAAGGAAACTACAGATATTGATGCCGAAAGATGGAAGAAGGGCTGCTGGGTGGGCACAAGCCCTGATGGCATCCCCGAAAAGCCCCAGAGTCTGGCCCTATCTTCTGTCAGCCTCATCAGGACCGCTCTGCACTCCCAATTTCTCCACTGTCCTTTCCTTTCATTCTTCTGGGCTTTTGCCCCTGTTACATCCTTGCTCCACTTCTGTTGAAATCTGATGTGTCCTCTAAGGCCTCAGTGCCCCAGTTGTCCCTTCCCTTCTCAGGACTCCTCTGCCTTTTCCTCCATGGTCTTCCATGGAGTGCCTGTTTCATTTCCCTCACCTTTCCACCCACAGGGCTTGGCGTCAGGGTTGCCTGTAGATGACTCTCTCTCTCTCCCACTGGGATGGGTCTGGACTGTCATTGTTCCCCATGGGGAGGAGGGGAAAGCGGACATTGATTATAAAGCACCTACTGTATTGGCCAGAGCTGGGCACTCAAGATTTCTCATTGCCTTTGATTATTCCACCATCCTTGTGACTTGAGTATAAATGATCCCATTTTGCAGATGAATAAACTGAGGCTCAGAGAACCTCTGTGACTTTCCCAGGTCACTCTCAGAGTCCGTGGTGGAGGTGGGGCTGGAATCTGGTCTGTCTGATGCCAAAGCCCAGCCAGTGCCTGGTAAAATGTTGACAAGGGTGCAGCTGAGTCACCTTTGGCCCCCACAATTTCCAGACCCTCCCTGATCCATGGCCCTCCCCTCCACCCCTTGGATGCACCCAATTCCAGCATCTCCCCTTAGGAAGGCTATACGGTGACCTGTGTCTTCTGGAAGGAGGGAGCCAGCAAGCACCACTGGGGGGCCTGGAGCACTGAGGGCTGTCGCACAGAGCAGCCCTCACCTTCCCAGGTGCTCTGCCGCTGCAACCACCTCACCTACTTTGCTGTTCTCATGGTATGTGTGCATCTAGCCTGGGTGAGGGTGGTCAGAGCTGCAGAGGGCCCCATATCCAGGACAGAGGAGAAAGGCAAAAGCTGGTACAGGGGGCAGAAAATCCAACTCAAATGGGCTTAAGGGAAAAAAAAAACAAAACACCTTATGGGCTCATGTTCTGGAAGAGGCTGGGTTAGGCTTCAGGCATGACTTGATCTAGGGGCTCAGTGTCACCAAGACAGGACTCTATCTCAGCCTCTCAATTGTGCTTGCTTTGTGTTAGCTTAGTTCTCAGACAGGATCTCCCCATGTGCTTATAATATGGCTGCTGGCATTTCCTGTTTTATGTCCTACTAGGTTCAGGTCAGTAGAACGAGAGCTCTCTCACCGAATTCTGCCAGCCAAAGCCATAGGATTGAGTCCCACAGGCCTGGAGTGTGTCCCATGCCCATCCCTTAACCAATCACTGTGGGCAGGAGAGGGAAGGCTCTGATAGGCCAGGCCTGGTGCACCTGACTACACATAGTAGGAGAAGTGGAGGGAGGGGAGGACGGGGAGATGGGAGTTGGGAGGCAGAAAAGCCACTGTGTCTGCTGTGGCTGTTTTCAAGTCAGGACCACGGCTAGGATTGTAGGGTAGGGGGGCTTGAAGCTGAGGTCTTGGCTGGTATCTTTGATTTAGGCAGTGGAGAGCACTTCCATGCTTCTGGCCCCCCTTCCCTCCCACAGCAACTCTCCCCGGCCCCGGTCCCCGAAGAGCTGCTGGCGCCCCTCACATACATCTCCCTGGTGGGCTGCAGCATCTCCATCGTGGCCTCGCTGCTCACTGCCCTGCTCCACCTCCATGCCAGGTATTCCCCTGCCCTCGTGCTGGGCCTGCCCACCCACTGCTGCTCAACACCCCTCCTTCTTTCCTACTTGGGCCCCCAGAGTCAGGTGGGCTTTTCCAGAGTGCAGAGGCTGGAAAGTGGGAGACCTTGTGTGTGGCTGTTGTTGGGTCCCTGCCCCTCTCGACCTGTGTCCCGGTCATTACGTGTCTATGAGCCCAGGGGGTGGCGCTGCCTGGTGACGTCCCAGTCATGGAGGGCTATGCTCCCACCTGCAGGAAGCCGAGTGATTCCATTACGTACATCCACGTGAACCTGCACGCCTCGGTGCTACTCCTCAATGTCGCCTCCCTGCTGAGCCCAGTGCTGGCCGTGCCCCCCGTGCCTGAGTCAGCATGCGTGGCACTGGCTGCCACCCTGCACTACGCACGGCTCAGCTGCCTCACCTGGATGGCCATTGAAGGCTTCAACCTCTACCTCCTACTTGGGCACGTCTACAACATCTACATCCGCCGATACGTGCTCAAGCTCTGTGCCCTGGGCTGGGGTACACACGGTCTCCCTCTTGCTTGCTTCCTGAGGCTTCCAGCCAGACTGGGCGTCTGTCCCCTCCTGTCCTCCTTCTCCCCCACTGCCATGACCACTGGTCACCATCCCTGCCAGCACCCACCGCCGCTTCCTACATGACTATTCTTATCACCACTTCCACCTCCAAAGCATCTGTATCATCACCACTTCCAACACCACCGTCACCTCCACCATCCTCAGCCTTGTGTTCACCACCATCTCTGGTACCACCATCGTCGGCATCTCCATCACCATCCTAGCCCCTCTTTTTATTATCTCTTTCCTCACCGGTTCCCAAACCCTCTCTCCCATTACCTTCCAGCCGTCACCTCCCAGTGTGACCACTACTACTGCCGCTACCGTTCCACCCTAGAGCCCTCATTCATATCAGCCTTCTCTGAGACCACCAGGCTAATTGCTCTGAGGCTGGACCACGTGACAGCGGCTGGGGACTCAGAGCGATCTCTTTCCCTCCCCTCCCCCCACCCTCTGCTTGCCCAGTGGAATCCTGTTTTAGCAGCCCCAGGAACCCATGACCAGCCCATCTCTGGGGTCTCCTGACAGATACTGAGCCTCTGTCCCACCCCTCAGGGGTCCCGGCCTTCCTGGTACTGCTCCTTCTTGCCGTCAAGAGCTCAGTTTACGGACCCTACAGGATCCCGCTCTCCGACAGCCAGGGGAACAGCACGGGCTTCCAGAACACGTCCATGTGAGTCGCTCAGGGCTGCGGCAGGCTCCCTGGCTCTGGCAGCAGGGCCACTTGGTCCTGGGGCTCTAGACAGGGTGCCTTGTAGGCGGGGCACTGGCTGCAGGGCAGGGAGGGGGCTACTGCTTACATGGGGGGTGGTTTCCAGGGGTCTTTGCCACGCCCCTCCTGCTGGATCCCCAAGGTCTCCTGCAGGACGGGTTCACTCTCTATGCTAGTTCTAGGAAGCACATGGGCCTCCAAGGCCAGGCCGGGGCAGGGGGGCCTTTGCCCCCCACGGCCGCTGACGGCCAGCGCCCCTCTGGCTCTCAGGCCCTGCGGTGGAGCTCAGCCTCTGCCTGGCTCTTCTCTCTCCTCACCTCCGTGCTTCGCTCAGGCGCTTGGCTGTGGCTCCCCCTGACCTGTGCCTGGCATGGCACCGCCAGCCCTCCAACCCTCCTAGTCAGAGAAGAGAGTGTTGTGGGGATTGGGACACCACAGGCACCATGCTCAGAGGGTATGTGGGGAGGGGGCCCAAGGCGGTTTGGGGGACAGACTCTGTCGCCCCTTCCCGTGCCCTCGGACATTAACCTTTTTCTTGTGATGAAATGTTTCTAACAGGCAACATAGAGGGAATAGCTTAACAACCCCCTGCAGACCCATCACCAGCAGTTGGCCGTCTGGCCTTTTTCCCTCTCCTGGCTGACACCAGCTCAGGACGGCTGAGGGCTGGCTCTGAATCCTCACAGTAAGGAACAAGCCCCATTGTCAGCCCTTGTTTACAGTTGGGGAAACCGAGGCACAGGCGGCTGAAGAACCCTGGCCAAGGAGACCCAGCCAGTTGAGGGCAGAGCTGGGACTTGGATCTACAGCCCGGCCCCCAACCACTGCCCATCCCAGTCCCTGGGAAGTGAGGGCTCTGGGCACGGAGTGAGGCTGAGATGGGGTTAATTCCTCTCTGTGAGGGTGGGGGTGTTTTCTCAGAGGAAGTGTGACTTAGGACTCTTTAAACGTGTGTTTTTATTGTATAACATGTGACGTGGCAAAAGAACTGCAGTGAAGCTTCCACAGAACAGGAAGCACGTTAATGCAGGGATGTTAGCGAGCTCCCGCCCGAAGAGCCGTCTTCTTCCCGGTCTTCCTCACCTCTCCCCCTCCCCTCTCACCCTGGATTTTGTGACTTTTATTCTCCTGCATTTAAAAAACCCTTACTACATATATATGTATTTTTTAAAACTTCTAAGTATAATTGACATATAACACTTTATTAATCTCAGGTGAGCAACATAATGATTTGGTTGTATATATTTTGCCAAATGACCGCGACAATAAGTCTAGTTAACATCTGTCACCAGACATACAGAATTGATTTTTCTTGTGATGAGAACTTTTAAGATCTACTCTCTTCGCAACTTTCAATTACGCAATACAGTATTGTTAACTGTAGTCACCATGCTGTACATGACATCCCCAGGACTTATTTATTTTATAACTGGAAGTTTGCAACTTTTGACCCCCTTCACCCGTTTTGCACCCTGTCCCCCACTCCCTGGCCTCTGGCAACCACCAATCTCTTCTCTGTATCTATGAACTTGTTTTTTTGTTTGTTTGTTTTAGATTCCACAAGTAAGTGAGATAATACAGTATTTGTCTTTCTTTGTCTGACTTATTTCGCTTAGCATAATGAGCTCAAGGTCCATCCATGCTGTCGCAAATGGCAAGATTCCCTTCTTTTTATGACTGAATAATATTCCACTGTGTTTATATGTGTGTGTGTGTGTGTGTGTGTGTGTGTGTGTGTGTGTGTATACCACATCTTCTTTAACAGCAATTTTAAAAAACCTTGAAAATAACTCGAATGCCCACTGATAGGACACCAGACTAGTAAATGCGATAGAGCCACCCCTGTCAGACAGTCATCTGGCAGTGAAAAGGAATGATCCACCACCACACTCATCCACTTGGATGAACACCCAAAATCATGTTCAAGGACTCTGTGACTGCAGTGAAAGGAGCCCGAGCAGGTGATCGTGACAGTTAGGGGCACAGGCTCTGTGCTTAGACCACGGGGCTTCAAGTCCCACCTTAGGCAGGTGTGCGTTTCTAAGCCTCATAGGGTCACCATGAGGATCGCATGGCTGATTCACGGAAATCACGTGACCTGATGGGGTAAAAGGCAGCACCTGCCTTGAAGGTGTTTGGGGGAAGCAAAGGGCGTGAAGACCTCACGGAGGGTCTAGGACCAGGGCTGGGGCCACTGTCAGGGATCTCTCTGACCTTCCCTCTGCCCTGGGTGGAGTTTTCCTGCTGCTCCCCCGGCTCCTCAGTCCACACATGGAGAGCGCCCCTCCACCAAGCTGCGAGTTGCAGCAGCTCGGGGAAGGGCCGGTGGCCCAGTCCAGGTGGGGAGGGGCTCCTGGCGCCGTTGCACGAAGATGGGGATGAGATGGTGATAATCGTGTGGTTGGTGGACAGAGAAGTTTCCAGCAAAGAGGACCATGGACCAATGATGCAATCAATACCTTATAAGTTGACAGTTGGGCTGGCCGGGGAAGGGGGAAGGGTTAGATGTTCAAGGGAGGAGAGAAAGAGTTTTCAGGTGGTTAAAGAGGGTAAAGGGGGCATGCAGGGGCTTCAGGCAGGGGACTGAGGTGGCAGGTGGGTCCTACCTGGTGGCCTGGCTGGAAAGCTGAGCCCAGGACTTCGCCACGTGTGCAGTCGGGCAAGAAATAACGGGTCTGAGCCGGAAGCCCGGACCGGGTTCAAGAGGCAGTCCAGAGGCCCAGGAGACCGCGGCTTCCCTGCCACCAGCCTTGGGAGCCACACCAACCCCAGCGCTTTGCCCCTCCCCTGCAGATGCTGGGTGCGGAACCCCTGGGTGCACGGTGTCCTGGTCATGGGCTCTGGTGGCCTCACCTCCCTTTTCAACCTGGTGGTGCTGGCCTGGGCGCTACGGGTCCTGCACAGACTGCGGGCGCAGGAGAAGGCGCTGGGCCCCCGGGCCTGCCGGGATACCGCCCCCGTGCTGGGCCTCACGTGCTGCTGGGCGCCACCTGGACCCTGGCCTTCTCCTTCGGTGTCTTCCTGCCGCCC
>NW_006796201.1:351346-361713 GCF_000442215.2 Lipotes vexillifer
CGCTCTTCCTCTTCACCACCTTCAATTCGCTGTACGGTAGGGCCTGTGGTTGACGTGGAGGAAACCCCGGTGGGGTAGCGCACAGCTGCTACCTGTTTACTACTGAAGGGCTCCAGGTTGAGGCGCTGGGAGTCAGGGGCTGAAGTGTGGGCCCTGACAAGCTGGTTTGGGGCTACGCCCGCCCGTAGGAAGGGGCGCCGCCTTGTAATTTGCACAAAGGCAGCCTATGGGCTAGCGGTGGCTGGTCCTCCAGCTCCTACGCCCGGTCCCTTCTGGCCCCCGACAGGAAGGGCTTCTGAGAAGTACTGCTGGGCCTCAGGGAGGCCCCACTTACCCCAGCCAAGAAGGTGCCTGGATCTTGGAGGAGGCCCCACGCTGCTCCTGCCATGCTTCCACTAACCGGTCTCTTGCGTGCAGGTTTCTTCCTCTTCCTGTGGTTCTGCTCCCAGAGGCGCCGCTCACAGGCAGAGATGGAGGCATTCAGCTCTTCCCAGATGGTGCAGTAGACTGGACTGTCTGGACCTCCTGGCCTGGAACCCCCAGCTTCTCTGGCTGCCTGCAGCCGGAGGCCCTGGCTTCCACTCGAGAAGATGGCAGGCCAGCTGCTGGACACCAGAGGCCACTGTCACCTCCAGGGGGCCTTTTCCACCTCCGTGCCTTCCCCAGGCCCAGAGGGCAGCGTGTTGCTCTCCGTCCCCAGGCATTCTGCTCTGGGGCAGGTCCAGCCCCACCTGGGGGCAGCAAACTTGCCTCTGGTGCCTGGGCCCAGCTGGCCAGGCCTATGGCCAGAGCACTGGCCTGGGAGTCAGGAGGCCACGTTTCAATGCCTTTCTCTGACTTTCACTGTCTGACCTTGGGCCTGTCATTTCTCACTGACCCTTGGTTTCCACATCTGTGACATGGTGGCAGATGTCTCTGGTCCTGCCTAATCCCAGAGCTTTATGCAGATTCAATGGCACCAGGGAGGACGAGGTCACAGTGGGGTGGGGATCCCCACCCTGGCCTGGGCCTGCCCTGAAAACACCTGCTGGGCCCTGCTTCCTCCAGGAGAGGGTCAGCCCTGGCCGGGGGTCCCCAGCCCAGCGCTTAGAGACCCACCCAGTGTGTGAGACCTCACCAGCCTGCACCTGAGGCCTCTTTTCCTTTAACCCCCAAAATTATGATGACTCTAACTCCAAGTCCACCCTTCCCAAAGATCAGGAAGTCCAGTCCTTTCCAGAGGCTCCTCTTCCAGCGTTCCCCAGAGCCCCATAGGCCATTAAGACCAGCAGCTGGGGCCACAGGGCTTCCTGGAGGTGGGAGGGGAGCGCCTCTTTCCCCTCCACCTGAGCTCCAGTGATCCGGCTATTTGATGACTGGGCAGGATTGAATTTCACCTGGTAGGCGTGAGGGTATGGGTTCTAAATCCCAAGCTTGTTTGTCTGTTCTCTTGGAGTTGGTGGGCACCTAAAGTATTTAGAAATTGGTATAAATTATACAAGTCTTTTGTCAGGCTTCCCATTTCAGTTTCCTTCCTTTTTGTTTTGTTAGCTGTCGCAGTTGTAGAAAATCACCATTGCCCTTGACCTGTCCTGTCAGGGCAAGTGGGAGACCACTCATGAAGCGAGCGCCTTTCCCAGGCTTCACACCAGGGGGCCCTGTTGGCCAATGTCAGAAGCCACTGGGTCCAAAACCATGTCTGGTGATGCTGTGCTCGCCTGTCTGTGGATATGACACACCAGATGGAGAGGCTCTGCCTCCAGGACTGCACCTGCTGGGCGACCAGCAGGAGGAATGCTAGCACTGCCTACACAGCCATTTCTCTCTTTCCCAACGCAGCCACCCACTCTGGCTCTTGGGGTCTTATGCTCTGGGCATACCTGGCACTAGAGCGCTGGGCTGGGATAGGCTCTCAGGGCCCCGCTCCAGGCCATCAGGTAGATTGCAATGACTTTGAACATCACAGGGAGGGAGTTGGAGCCGGATCCCTTTTCTCCCAGGGAGATCCTCTGCCCTCTGTTCATTTCTTGATGTGAATAGCCCTTCACTAATTGGTGAGTGGCGCAGGCTCCGCATACTGCCTGGGCTCAAGTGCCAGCTCTGTCACTTGTCAGCTGTGTGACCGTGGACAAGCCACTCCACCTCTCTGTGCCTGAGTTTTCCCATCTGTAAAATGGGGCAATAGTAGTACCTATTTTGAAGGGTAAATAAAAGAACCCATAGAAAGAGGCATAGCAGAGGGTAAGTGCTCAGTAAATGGTTATTGTTATCATTCGTATTTTGTTATTATTATTACAGTGTCAGCTGAGTCTCAGAGGCCAACCCTCTGCGGTCCAGGTGTGCTCGGCCTCACAGGCCCAGCTCCTCACTCAGCATATCCCGCTGTCCCTCGGCTGTGCTACCTCCTCTCCCACTTTCCCCAGAGCTGCCTTTGGTCCAGCCTTGCTGGCCTTTTGTCATTTTATGGACATTCCTCACACGGTACAGGCTCCAGGCCATTGCCACCTGTCCCCCTACCCCTTGGTTCCCAAATCCTCTGATCTACCTAAATTCTCAGGGGCTCAGTTATCATGCCTCCCATGAAATCTCTCCAGTTTTCCCACAGAGGTGGTCTCTCTCCCACTCCGACTCCAGCAGAGTGTCCCCCTGCCTCTCTCAGGGTGATGTGAGCCCCCGTTTGAGCTCCCCTAGTTTGGCCAGCCCTAGCTTGTACTAGGCTCCCCAGGCCTTGGGGTGGGCCCCTGTCCCAATGCGGGTGCCGAGGATCATGGGCACGTCCGGCCTCTCTCTTGGGCAGCTCCAGGGAGCGGTCCGCAGCCCACTGAAGCAGGGCCTTGCCTGGGACCCATCCCAGCCCAGACCTGGCCTGTTAGATCCTACCAAGCCCAGGGCTGCTCAAGGGAGGATGTGGCCACAGTGACATAGAATGGTTCTGGTAATTCTAGGAAACGGCCCCAGCTATGTGGCCCTGAGCCTGGTTGGGGGTTCAGGCGCTGGGCAGGGACCACTTCCCGGAAACGCCCTAACCAGTTGGGGGGCAGGGCTGAGGGAGCCCTTGATGGGCCTCGGTGCCCTCCCCTCACTCCCAGCGGGGTCCTGGCCTTGCCCAGCCTGGGCACCGGGCCCATCTGTCAGGGGCTTCCAGACTTAGCGGGAAGATGGAGCTCAGCGTCAGAGTCTCCGAGGAGGCCCGGGGTGAAGGATGACAAGTCGAAGCCGGAAAGGCCACAGACTAGCAGTTTCTATGTTTCTTTGTTGCTGTTGTTTTTTCAGAAAGACAATGTGTGTATGGGGGGAGGAGGGTTGAATGAGGGTTGCCCGATAAAATACAGGATGCCCAATTTGAGGGACAGATACAAAAAAATGTTCACTGTTTATCTGAAATTCAAATTTTATCCTGTAGATCTCCATGTATTTATTTTTTTCTTTTCTTTATTTCTTTTGCTAAGTCTGGTAACACTCTTAGAAAGGAGCATTGGCTCTGGAGTCTGAGGTGTGCACTCCTTACCCTTCAAATCGATCCACCCTGTGCTGACTGGGGACCCCTCTGCCCACTGAATGAGCCCTGCACTCAACTCGAGGCTCCTCCTCCAGGGCTCCCATTGACAGCCAAGGTTGCCACCAGGATGCTCAAGGGCTCTGCCTTGTGGTGCCCCTCCCATCAACCATGGTGCAGACCAGCCTCCATCCGCCACAGAGCCTCTTCACAGGCCTCCCTGCCTCCCCACTCCCAGTCTGAGCTTGACTCAGAAGCCAGAGGGAATTTTTTTGTCCTGTAACCTGACCATGTCCCTCTCTGCTGAAACCCTCCTAGTAGTCAAACTCCCCACCGGAGCTCGAAGACCCTGGGGGTCTGGCCTGTGCTCATTTCTCCCACCCGTCTCTCACCATTCCTTCCTCATCCTCCTTGCTTCTGCCACCCTGAACGATTAATACTTCAAGTTCCCTGAACAGGTCCTTTCTCACCTCCAGGCCTTGGCACAAGCTGCCTGGAGCACTGTCCCTCCGGTCTTTCATTTGCAGAAAGATGGCAACACACCCTTATGATCTCAGCTTTGCAGCCTCTCCTGATCTCCCTGTGTCTGGACCAGGAAGCTGCCCCTGACCTGTAAAATCTAGGATGGGGCCTTCTCTCGCCTCCATAGCCTTTGCTCTTCCCCCATGACAATAGTTATTTCTCTCTCTTATGAATGTCCGTATCATTTCAAAAGTGAATTATCATCTGCAAATTTACTTCGACAAATCTTTTAAAAATTGGTAGACTAGGGAGACAAATCCATCAGCAGCATGGGATATTTCAAATGCTTCTCTTAATTATTGATGGCAAAGCTGAACAAATTAGCCAAGATATGGAAGATTTGAGCAACATAAGCAGCAGACTTGATATAATGGACATTAATTGAATTTTGTCTCCCACGATCAGATTCTCCTTAAGCACTTATGGACTATTTTCAAAAATTGATAGTATACTAGATTAGAAAGCAACCTCCAAAAAATTTTCAAAGAATTGCTATTAGAGCACATTCTTTGACCTCAGTGCAGTGGAGTTAGTAATGACAAAAATATAATTTAAAATATCCCCACGTATTTGGAAATTTATCACTGGGATAAACAAATTGACCAAAGGAATGGAAAAGAGAGCCTGGAAACAGAGGAGGCATGTGTGGGACTCTGATTTATGACAGTGGAAGCTGGCAGACCAAAGCGGGAGGGACCATGTGATTTAGTAGAGCAGGTAAAATTGGTTATACATGTGGGGAAAAAGTCCACTTGAATCTCTGCCTTACAGTGTACTCAAGAATCAGCTCGAGGGACTTCCCTGGCGGTGCAGCGGGAACTCTGCGGGGACTCTGTGCTTCCACTGCAGGGGGCACGGGTTTGATTCCTGGTCCGGGAGCTAAGATCCTGTATGCCGCGTGGGGCAGCCAAAAAAGAAAAAAAGAAAGAATCAGCTCTAGATGGATTAAGGACTTACATGTCACAAGCACAACTTTAATACTGTTTGAAGAAAATTGTAGGTTAATATCTTTCTGACTTCAGGGTGGGGAAACAACTCTTAAAGAAAACACCAAAAAGGTGTTAACCATGATGAAAAGATGCAACTGACCACATTAAAAATAATTTCTGTTTGAGATAGAGTCACAGATGTAGAAAACAAACATATGGTTACCAAGGGAGAAATGGGGGGAGGGATAAATTTGGAGATTGGGATTGACATATGCACACTACTATATATAAAACAGGTGACTACTAAGGACTGACTGTATAGCACAGCAAACTCTTCTCAATACTCTGTAATGACCTATATGGGAAAAAAAAATCTAAAAAATAGTGGGTACATGTATATGTATAACTGATTCACTTTCCTATACATCAGAAACTAACACAACATTTTAACTCAACTATACTCTAATAAAATTTTTAAAAAATTAAAAATAATTTCTGTTTCCAAAAAGACACCTGAAAAGAAGCGAAAAGACAAGCCATATCTGGGAAAAGATGTAAGCACAGAGCTGGTATCAAAATCCCCTATGGATCAGTAAGAAAAGATAAACAACTTAAGAGAAAAATGAGCAAAAACCATGAACTGGCATCCCACAAAAGATGAAATGGCCAGAAAACAGGACGGGATCTTAAGTTCACTAGCGATCAGGGACATGGAAACGAAGACCACAACGAGACGTTATTTTTTACCCAGTTGGCTGGTAAAAAGTGCAACATCTGACACTGTTAAATGTTGGCTGGGATATGGATCGGCAGGAGCTCTCAAAATTGCTGGCAGGCCTGTAAAGTGATTCAAGCCTCGTGGAAAAACAGTTTGGCATTTCTCTGTAAAGATAACAGTGGCACACCTGTGTCCCAGCCATTCCACTCCCAGGATTCTATCTGAGAGGAAGCCCTGCAGGTGTATCTAGATACACATCTGAAAGTGTTCATAACAGCACTGCTGGCAATCGCAGAAACGCTGCAACAACATGGTGAATCTAAGACACGTGGTGCTGAGTTGAAAAACTCAAATCCCAGAGACTATACATGGTTTGATATTCTTTAGTTTTAAACCCAGCACAAGCAAATGATATCTAAGCATGTATACTCTACTAAGCTCTACAGACAGAGGGAGCGAGTGACAGCCACCAAGTTCAAGACACCTCTGCGGAGGGAGAGGGGAGGAGTGGGGGGAAGGGTAGTGGAGGCTCCAGAATTTGGATTTTATTGGAAGGCAAAGGGGAGCTGGTTTCTGAGAAGAGTGATGTGATTCCAACCTTTTTTTTTCTAATTTGAAATTAAGTTTATTCGTGCGTTAAACAGTTACAGAGTACCCATGGGACATTTTTAGTCCAACAATTAAAATTGCATTTAAAAGCCAACTGGAAGAGTTTACAGACCAAAAAGACATCCGGAGTAACTACTGTTCCCCTTTCCTTGAGTTTATATATATTTACCTTTTAAGCAAGAGAGAGAACTGTGATTACTTCGTATTCTAGGGGATGCGATTTCCAGTTCCATTGTCTTAATGTGGATAAGATTCTTCTGTGAAGGCCAGAGAAGATCAAAGAATTTGATGTTGATTGGAAGAATTAAGAAGACAAGACTAATGGTTGGTTCATGGACCCACAATTTTACCACAAATCACTAGATGGGGTGGTGGGAGGGGTGTTATGTTTCCCATCAATAAAACCTCAGGTATTTATTTTATTTTTGACTGTGCCATGTGGCTTTTAGGATCTTAGTTCCCCGACCAGGGATTGAACCCGTGCCCCCTGCAGTGGAAGCATGGAGTCCTAAGCACTGAACCGCCAGGGAAGTCCCCTGAGGTATTTAAAGACTCCATAGATGTGGAGGGAATTCCCTGGCGGTCCAGTGGTTAGTACTCCAAGCTCTCACTGCCAGAGGCCCTGGTTCGATCCCTGGTAGGGGAAATAAGATCCCACAAGTTGCGCAGTGCAGCCAAAAAAAAAAAAGACTCCATAGACATGGAAACTCACTTCTACGTCTCTCACAGGTAATGGCGAGGCTGAGAAGGCTGCGGTGGGAGCTCATACCTCCTTGGACTTCTCACATACGTTAGTGCCAAAACCTAACCAGGACTGGACCATGTCAAACACTTCTCTGAACAAAGTGGTTAATCAGTTTTCTCTTCAGGATGAGTTCCAAGGCAACAGTGTGATCCATGATGAATTTTTCCCGGTCTGTTTTTGGCTTGTCTCGGTGCTAAAGTCTATGGCAATACAAAACAGTATGGTCATTTACTGTGAGACCTGCCTGAGTCAAAGAATGGGCTCTCTTAAGTCTCAGCAGTCAGGGTTTACCCTAGCTCGTTTCTCTTGGCTATTCTCGTCATCCAGATGGCAGGAAACTTCTGTGGGGGCATCTCTTTTATTCTTCTCCATGGGTTCCAAAGGGCAGTCTTGACCTATGGCCAGCACCTGTCCGACAGTCATGTCAGCACGAGCAGCTTTCAAGTAGCTGGCACACACCTGCCAGTCCTCCACAGAACAGGGCTCCACCGCTGAGTCTCTGGGGAGGTCAGCTCGGAGAGGCGTCTCTAGGCAGCAAGGCAGGCTCTCCCCTTCTGGACTGGGAAGGACCCTCGGGACTGCATGGTTCAACAGGCAGCTGAGACCTGACATTACCATGATGTCACCGCTGTGCATAAACATGGGGATGGAGGCTTCATCTCTTTTGAGGCCACCCAGGAGAAAGATGGCAGACTGTCCAAAGCTGAATGACAGCAGGGGTTTGGAGTGCTCTAGTTCAGATTTATCTACATGGGTTCCCAGCATGGAGTCTAATCGGTAGTAATTCAGGATACCCGCTTCAGCTTGGAAACCCTGAAATCCACAGGCAGTGTCCACTTACTCTGAGAGGGAAGTCAGGTCAGCAGGGGCAGGTGTGTAGTGATCTGCAGAGCATTTCTTACTGTCCCAGTTACAATGGTAGCCTAGGGTCACCCAGTGCAGTTTCTCTAATAAACTTCAAGGTCTCCATTTATTCACTTCTTTGTACCTTAGAAGCTCTTTGCTCTGTTCCCACAGATCTTGGGTCTCTTCTTAGTCACATGTTTGTCCAGGTCACATACGTTGGGTTTCCGGGAAGATAACTGAAGGCACTGCTTCACCTAATGCCGCTGGTGACCTGGGAGGAAGGGTTTGGGATAAAAATAAATCCGGGATAGGCTTGCAGTCCGTAGGCTCGCCACTTGCTGGCCAGCTGAAGTCCTGCTCTGTATGCATTGTGGTCAGTGGCTGGGGACACATTTAGCTGAGATTTGACTACCCTGGGGGCACCAGGCCCCATGCCTTGGGCTGCTTGGGCCGCCAAGAAGTCAGTGACCCCTCCCAGGTCTGCGGTGCTGGGGCCGCTCTGCCGGCAGAAGCGGAAAAGCTTCGGAAAGGCGTCCTCCCCAGCCTCCGCTGCCAGCATCGCCACAGCGCCCACGGCCACTGCCACCTTCCCCATCTTGCTGCCTGGCCTCATCTCCATCCTGTTGTTGAAAAACAATGAAAGTAAGTGTGGAATTGCTACACCTGTGAGTTTTCAGGCTTTTCCTTCTCTGAGCCCCATTTTCTCCCTAATAATGGTAAGAGGGAGCCCTTACTATGTACCCAATGCTCCCTACATATATTAGCTCACTTAATTTTCCCAAGAACTCTGTGAGGTAAGTTTGATTATTATCATGCTTGTTACACCCATGAGGCAACTGAAGCACAAAAAGGTTAAGTGACTTGCCCAAGGTCACACAGCTACTTGGTGCCAGAGGTGGGATTCAAATCAGTCTCTGCTTCCTTATCAGAACAGTGGAGGGATGGGAGCAACCCCACTGGATGATGAGTCCTCTAGTGGCAGGGGCTGTGTGTGTGTGTCTGTGTGTGTGTGTGTGTGTGTCTGTGTGTGTGTCTGTGTGCCCTTGGGGACCCAGCCAGGAGTAGGGGCTGTGTGTGTGTGTGTGTGTGTGTGTGTGTGTGTGTCTGTGCGCGCCCTTGGGGACCCACCCGGGATGCTCAGGAAGTCAGCCATGATTATTGTCCTGGCAGGGTTTGGCAGGGAGGCAGGGAGCCAGCATGGGAGGGAATCAGAGACAGTCTGGGTTCAAATCCTGGCTCTGCCACTCACTCACCGCAGACCTTGGCAATCCTCTTGAGGCCTCTCTGAGACTTAGTTTTCTCACCTATAAAATGGGGGCCGTCCTAGTTGCTATTTCCGGGGCTGCTGTGAGGGATCAGGGAGAGAAAGGTGTGAGTGGCCTGGCCCACCGCCCAGCGTGATGAGCAGTGCTTAAATGTGGGCTGTTATTAGTCACCTGTTCACGGATGTCCTCAGCAGCTCTCTCTAGGTGATTTCTAACAGGACTTAGTCAGGAGTAGGCCCTTCAGAGTGTGAACACCGGGTCCAGCGCCTCTCACACCACTGGTGATGTGAGCTGTGTCTAAGAACATTTACATGGGAGCCTCAGCCTAAGGGCCAGAAGGTCAGCAGCTGGGGTCAAGGTGAAGGTGGGCTCCTCAGCTGGCTGGGCACCGCCAGGGCCGCCAAGTCAGGTGCTGGGGTGGTCATTCCCATGGTGACCACCAGGGGTCATGGTTGGCCACTTCTGCCTTCTTCCCTGGTCCCAGAACCCATGGGCAACCTGCAGAGGGCAGCGAGGACTCCCACATTCCTGCCAACTGCAAGGTGGGGCATTTCCAGCAAGAGTGCATCTGAGGCCCTGACTTGGCTTTCCCACCTCTGTTAAATAAGAAAACTGGTAAGTTTTTCCATCCTCTGTGGGAATGTCTGCTGGTCTTTTATCTACCCATCCATTTATCTCTTTGTTCATTCACTCATCTGTTCATCCATTCATCCTTCTGTCTGTCCATCCATTCATTATTCCTTTATTTTCCATTTGTTCATGTATCCATTCATCTGTCCTTTTATCCAGTCATCCATCCATCCATCCTTCCATCCATCCAACATCCAACATCTGTCCATCTACCCTCTGTCTATCCCACATGCACAAAGACCCCATGTGGAGCCAGGCTTGTTCAGCCTGAGGTTCCCCATGAAGGGAGGTTCCCCATGAAGGCAAGTGGGAGGGGGAAGTTGGGGGTGGTAAAAGGAAGAGAGAGTGCAGACACATGGGCTTGGTGGGCAGGGTGGCAGTGGGAGGGGCAAGAGAGAAATCAGAGGGATAAGAAGGGGCCCCATCTTGGAGCTTGGGCAGTGGGGAGATATTGAAGGTCTTTGACCAGGTGAGCTCCCCATGCAGGTGGTGTTTCCAAAGAGACACTCTGGCAGTGGGTGGAAACAGGTTGGAAAAATGTCCAGGGAGGAGTAGCCATCTCTGGTTGTTCCCGGGTGGACGTGAGACACTGGTGGGTCACCCTTCCCACGGTTGTGCTGACAGCAGG
>NW_006796201.1:361803-365345 GCF_000442215.2 Lipotes vexillifer
CAGGAATGGAGGGAGGGGGGTCGCACAGGATGGAATTGCTTGACTGGCCACCAGGTGGTGGGTGGAGTCATCAAGGCTGATACCTGGGGTCCTGGGTGGTGGGTGGTCTGTCTGTAACTGGGGTGGGGAACCCATGAAGGGAGAACAGGTGGCATGTGTGTGTGCCTCAGTTTCATTGATGTAATCCTTTATTGTTAAACATTAATAAAATGTGAACTATAGAGAATACACAACCTCTATACACAATTTAACAAAAATTATAAAGCAAATCCCCATGTAACCCCCACCCCCTGAAACCTCCAGCCTCTTTCCTCCATCCCACACCTTCCTGCACGGAGCATGGAAACATCCTGACATTTACAGGCATCGCTTCCTCACTTGTATTGATAGTTTTACCCCCTATATCTGCATCTCTGAATAACATAATTTTGGTTTTCCCTGTTTTAGAAGTTTATGTAAAAAAAACCCATGTTCCTTCAACTTACCATTAAGTGTGTAGAATTCATCTGTGTCGTTGTGTGTAGATACAGTTTATTCAAGTTCATTGCTGTATGCCATTCCAGTACATGACCACACTGCAAGCTATGAACCATTCTCCTGTGGGTGGACGTTTGGGAGTTTTGCAGGTTAGGGCTATTGTAACCAATGCTCCGATGAGCATTCTCATATGTACGTAGAGGTGCATATTTATACACGTGTTTCTCCAGGCTGTATATCTGGGAATGGGATTTCTGAGCTACAGGTCATATGTATCTTCAACTTTACTAGAAGATGCCAGTTTTCTGAAGTGGGTGAACAAATTTACAGTCCCGCTCTGCTTGGATGAGTGTTCCCATGGCTCTCTGGTGCTGCACAAGGCATTGCTATTTTTTGGCAATCTGCTGGATGTGTAATGGTATCTTGTCGTTACTGTAAGCTGCATTTCCAAGGCAATTTAATGAACTAGAGCATCTCTTCATATATTTATTAGCTGATTGGACCCTCCCCCCTTTTAAAGTGTCTATTTAAATCTTTTGTCTATTTTCTATAGGGTTGTTTGCAGCGTATGCCTCTGGTGCCAGCATCACTCCGATTTCGGCCGCTGTGCGGGGTACAAACCTCCCACCAGAGAGCCAGTCTTTCCACATTCTACCCAGGGTCTTCTCCAACACTGTGGAAAAGACTGGAATGGGGGCGTGATAGCTGATGAATGGGCTCCCCACCTCCTGACCTTCATGGAGACAGCTCTGGAGCTCCTCAGAGGTCCTGGAGGTCCCGCTGTCTACAGCAGTGACCTTGATAATGCCCTTGTATTTGGATGTCTGCCTGCCCTGTCTCACTCTCCCCACCCCTCACTCCTCCCTCGGGCATCATCTTCTAGACACCCAAGCCCTTGTCTCAGGCTCCCTTCTCCTCTTGTTCTTATTGATTTCTGGGGGATATTTACATATTCTGGATACGACTCCCTTGTCTGTTACACTATTACAATTATATTTTCCCACTCTGTGATTTTTCTATTCACTTTTTTCCCCTGTAGTCTTTTTTTTATAATTAAAAAAATTTTTGGCCTCACCACGTGGCTTGTGGGATCTTATTTCCCCGACCAGGGATCAAACCAGGGCCCTTGGTAGTGAGAGCATAGAGTCCTAGCCACTGGACTGCCAGGGAATTCCCTTTCCTGTAGTCTTTTGATGAATAGAAATTCTTCAGTTTAATATGTTCTAGTTGATTAAACATTTACCTGATGGCTGGTGCTTTTGTGTCTAAGAAATTCTTCCCTTATTCAAAGTCAGGAAGACATATTTCTATAACATTGCTCGGAAGTTTTGTAGCTTTTCACCATTAGGTCTTTAATTTACCTGCAATTGGTTTTCGTGACTGGTATGTAGTAGGATTGAATTTTTTTTTTTTTTTTTCCCATATGGATACCCAACCATCCGAACACCATTAATTAAAAGTCAAGTCTCGGGCTTCCCTGGTGGCGCAGTGGTTGAGAGTCCGCCTGCCAATGCAGGAGACACAGGTTCGTGCTCCAGTCCCGGAAGATCCCACATACCAGATCCCACATACCGTGGAGCAGCTGGGCCCGTGAGCCATAGCCACTGAGCCTGTGCATCCGGAGCCTGTGCTCCGCAATGGGAGAGGCCACAACAGTGAGAGGCCTGCATACCGCAAAAAAAAAAAAAAAAAAAAAGTCAAGTCTCTCCTCAATTCTCAGAAATAAATCAGGCAGCCACGTATGTGTGGGACCATTGGTGAGTGTGCCAGTTTTAGAATTTTATCTGAATTTTGTACATTTCTGGTTAGATTTACTTCTAGGTACTTGATATATTTTGAAGTGTTGTAGATGGTGGTTATATTAGTTATTTATTGACATGTAACAAATTGTCCCAAAACTCAGCATCAAAACCCCAAACATTTATTATCTCCAGTTTTTGTGAGTAGGAACCTAGCTGGTGGCTCTGGCTTGAGGTCTTTT
Organism: Lipotes vexillifer; assembly: GCF_000442215.2. Classification (NCBI taxonomy): domain Eukaryota; kingdom Metazoa; phylum Chordata; class Mammalia; order Artiodactyla; family Lipotidae; genus Lipotes; species Lipotes vexillifer. The sequence goes on from NW_006796201.1 coordinate 364,262, forward strand.
GTGAGGCTGCAGTCAAGCTGATGGCTAGGGCTGTGGCTTCATCTGAAGGCTTTGATTCCCACAGTGAGAAGCTGGAAGAAGGACCTCGGTTCTTGTCTTCTTTGAAGAAAGAATTCAGCAAAGAGACCAAGACTGTTAAAAAGATAAAGGCATTTATTAGAAGCAAAGTACGTGTGGAAGAAGCAAAGTATTTGTGGAAAAAACAAAATATGTGTAAAACAGCACACAGGCGAGTCAGATTGAGTTTCACCCAGTAGGGACAGCTTAGATTGCTTATATAGGGGCAGTTTTCGGGTTTTTTTTTTTCCTGGCCAGTCATCTCCATATTTGGTCCTGGTGTGGGTGTAAATCTCTCAGCCAAGATGATTCCAAAAGCAATTATACCCCAATAAAGATGTTAAAAAAAAAAAAAAAAGATGATTCCAGCTGGCGTATCCTCTCTCCTTTTGTCCTTCCCGTAGACTGAGGGTCTTCTCTGTGCATGTGTTGGGCAGGGAAATCCACAAGAATGCACCCAATCAGGGCCCAATGCTCCCACTGGTATCCCATCTCAAAGAGTCAGCAGGAGACCAGCTGCAGCTGCTCAGCCTGGGGCCTATCTATCTCTTACCTCAGCTTGATTTGTAGGGCTGCCTCATGTCATGGCAACTGGCTTTCCTGGGAAGAAGTGATTTGAGAGAGAGAGAGAGAGAGAGAGAACACCCAAGAATGTAAGCCACAGTCTTTTGATAACCTAACATCAGAAGTGACATCTCATGATTTCTGCCATATTCTATTCTTTTTTTAATTTTATTTTTATTTATTTTTTATTTTTGGCTGCTTTTGGGTCTTCGTTGCTGCACGTGGGCTTTTCTCTGGTTGCGACGAGCAGGGGCTACTCTTCGTTGCAGTGTGCAGGCTTCTCGTTGCGGTGGCTTCTTTTGTTGTGGAGCACGGGCTCTAGGCACACGGGCTTCAGTAGTTGTGGCTCGTGGGCCCTAGAGCGCAGGCTCAGTAGTTGTGGCACATGGGCTTGGTTGTTCCGCGGCATGTGGGATCTTCTGGGACCAGGGCTCGAACCCGTGTCTCCTGCATTGGCAGGCGG
>NW_006796201.1:365454-390950 GCF_000442215.2 Lipotes vexillifer
CCATTGGCAGTTCTTATCCACTGCACCACCAGGGAAGCCCCATATTCTAGTCATTAGAAGTAAGTTACTAAGTGCGGCCCACACAAGGGGAGGGGATTACATAAAGGCGTGACTACCAGGAAGCTGGGATCATTTGGGGCCATCATATAGTGAATAGAGCCTGTTACAGTGACCTTTTAAAAAGTTTATTTTCTAATAGTGGTTACTATATAGTATTGCATAGTGATGTGGGGTTTTTTTTGGTTTTTTAAGGCAGAGGTTTTTTTCTAGCTTTTTGTTTGTTTGTTTGTTTTCTGGCTGCACCCTGCGGCTTACTGGATCTTAGGTCCCCGACTAGGGATTGAACCCACGCCTTTGGCAGTGAAAGCAGAGACCACTGGACCACTGGACCGCCGGACCGCCAGGGAATTCCCCATAATGATGTCTTAACATTGATTTTTTTGTATCTGGCAAACTTGCTAAACTCTCTTATTAATTCTAATAGTTTGTCAATTTTTAAAAATGTACTCATTATAGCACCTATGAATAATGAAGTTTGTTTTTTTCTTTCCAATCCTTGTCTGTTTTATTTCTCTTCCTTTTCTTACTGCATAGGCTAGGTCTTACAGAACAATACAGAACTGGTATAGTAACAGCAGGCTTTCTTATCTTGCTACCAATTTCAAAGGGAAAGTTTTTGACAGTTTCACCTTAAAGTATATTTGCTATAGGGTTTTTAAAAAAAGTGTATACCCTTTATCAGATTTAGGAAGTTCCTTATACTTCTAGTTTACTAAGGTTTTTTTTTTTTTTTAAACCATGAATGGATATTGAATTTTGTCAAACATCTCTTTTGCATACAATGATCATTAGAATTTTCACCTTTGATCTATTAATGTTTGAACTATATTAATTTTTCTTCTAACGTTAAATCTACATTGCATTTGTTAAACCTAAGTTGATCATAACATTATCCTTTTATATGTTTCTGGGTATAGTTTGTAATATCTTGTTTAGAATTTTTGCCTCTGTGTTCTTGAGAGAGAGTAACCTGTAATTTTTCTTTCTCATATGCCTTGTTGGGTTTTGATGTCAAGATTATGCTAACCTCATAAAATGAGTTTGAGTCTTCATTAAGAGTTTGGGCCAAATTAGAATTATTATTTCTTTCCAGAATTTTCTGTAGTATTTTCCAGTGACGCTCTCTGGTGATGGGTTTTCATTGTGGGAAGATTTTTTACTACAGATAGAAGTTACTTAGTGTACAAGACTGTTCAGGATTTTTTTTTTTTTTTTTTGCGGTACAGGGGCCTCTCACTGTTGTGGCCTCTCCTGTTGCGGAGCACAGGTTCCAGACACGCAGGCCCAGCGGCCATGGCTCACGGGCCCAGCCGCTTCGCGGCATGTGGGATCTTCCTGGACCGGGGCACAAACCGTGTCCCCTGCATCGGCAGGCGGACTCTCAACCACTGCGCCACCAGGGATGCTCCTGTTCAGGATTTTTATTTCCATTTAGAATGCTTACTGCAGCTTAAGTAAGCAATGTTTTTCTAGGAATTTTATAATATTTAATTATATTAATTTTTAGATTTATTGGCATAAAATTGTTCACAATATTCTGTTTTATATGATTACTGTTATAACATAATGTTTCTCTTTTCCAACCTGACATAGGTTATTTGTGCCTTTTTCTTTTACCTTCATAGTTTGCCAGAGGTTTGTCAATTTTGTTAGTCTTTCAAATAGTCAATTTTGATTTTTGTTGATTTTCTTAATTGTAAGTTTGCTTACTACTTTACTAACTTGTGCGTTTATCTTTATTATTTTTCTGCTATATACTTTTAATTTACTATTCTTTTTCTAACTCCTTAAGGTAGATGCTTACCTAAGTAATTTTAAGCCTTTATTCTTTTCTAGTATATGCTATATATTTCCTTATAAGTATTACTTTAGAAAAATTTCCTACAATTTTGAATATATATTTTCATTATTGTTCAGTTTTAGAAATAGTTTAAGTTTTTAATTGTGGTTTCTTCTTTGTTATAAAAAGGGTGTCTTTAAATTTTCTAAATATGTGGGGATTTCCTTTTATACTGATTTCAAGCTTAATTACACTGTGGTCAGAGAAACATTATCTGAATGATTTAAATCCCTTGACATTTATTGAGATTTGCTTTATGGCCCAGAATATGAGCTATATTTATAAATGTTCTGGATGGGCTTGAAATGGGTTTTTTACATTTGTTGTGTGCAGTATTCTATGTATGTTCAAGTCTAATTTATTAACTGAGTTCATCAAATCTTCATCTCTCTTCCCTATCAAATTGAAAAAGTTGTCTGAAAATTTATTATGGCTGTTGATTTGTCTATTTTTCTGTGTAGTTCTATTAAGTTTTGCTGTATATATTTTGAGCTTATGTTATTAGGTACATAGAAATTTAATATTGTTACGTCCTCCTAGTGAAATTAAGTTTTATTATTATCTTTCCTTCTAGTAATGCATTTTGCCTTAACGTCTACTTTGCCTTTTTTCTTAAGATTAATTAATTAATTTTTGGCTGCATTGGGTCTTCATTGCTCCGTGTGGGCTTTCTCTAGTTGTGACAAACAGGGGCTACTCTTCGTTGCAGTGTGCGGGCTTCTCATTGCAGTGGCTTCTCTTGTTGAGGAGCATGGGCTCTAGGCGTGGGCTTCAGTAGTTGTGGCTCATGGGCTCTAGAGCACAGGCTCAGTAGTTGTGGTGCATGGGCTTAGTTGCTCCACGGCCTGTGGGATCTTCCTGGACCAGGGCTACGAACCCATGTCCCCTGCATTAGTAGGTGGATTCGTAACCACTGCGCCATGAGGGAACCCCTACTTTGTCTTTTTATGAATATAGTTATAACAGTTTTTTAAAACTAGTATTTTTATTTTATTACCTTAAACTTTTCTCTAGTCTTATGTTTTAGAGGTGTTTGTTCATTTTTTATTTTATTTTTTAAAAATGTTTATTTATTTATTTATTTTGGCTGTGCTGGGTCTTAGTTGCTGCATGTGGGATCGTCATTGCGGCGTGTGGGATCTTTAGTTGTGGCATGTGGGGTCTTTAGTTGCGGCATGTGGGATCTAGTTCCCTGACCAGGGATGGAACCCAGGCCCCCTGCATTGGGAGTGCAGAGTCTTTTTTTAAAGATTTTTTTGATGTGGACCATTTTTAAGGTCTTTACTGAATTTGTTACAGTGTTGCTTCTTTTTTTAGTGTTTTGGTTTTTTGGCCCTGAGGCATGTGGGATCTTAGCTCCCCAACCAGGGATCGAACCCACACCCACTGCACAGGAAGGAGAAGTCTTAACCACTGGACCTTCAGGGAAGTCCCTGTTCATTCTTAAACAAAATAAATTTCCCTCCATCCAGTCTGAAAATTTTGCTTTTTAACTGGAGCATTTAGGTCATTTATAATTAATGTATATGTACAGGTAAATGTAAATGTAAGGTACACCTACTGTAAATATTTGGAATTAAATCTACCATCTTATTTTGTGCTACTTATCTTATTAATCCTATTTTTTTCTTTTCTTTCTGGCCTTTAAAGAGTTGTCTGTATATGTTTTATCACTTAACTCATATCATTTACTTCCTTAATAAGTTTGAAATGATATACTCTGTTTCTGTTCCTTTGGTGCAGGAGCTGGCAACTTTTTTCTATAAAAAGCCAGATGGTAAATATTTTAGGCTTTGCATGCCACAGACAGTCTGTCACACATTATTCTTTGTTTGGATTATTATAATCCTTTTCATATGTAGAAACCATTCTTAGTTTGCAGGCCATACAAAAACAGGTTGCAAGCTGGGTCTGACCCATGGGCCAGTGTCCTGACCCTTGTTTTAGTGTTTACCCTAGAAATTGTAACATGCACACTTAATTTATTAAAGCCTAAAATTTATCAAACCTTGGCCCTTCCCCTGAATACCACATTGATATTAGAATATTTTGATTCTATTTACTTCCCACTCCCAATTTATGTTAGATTGTCTGATTTTTTCGTTTTATTTTAAATTCCACTACTTTGGAATTTACAGTCATTATTTTATACATTATTTTATACATTTGTCCATATTTTTTTTTACCACTTTCTCTAGTCCCTATTCTTTTTTGTATCCTCAACCCTCCATCTAGATAATTTTCCTTCTGCCTCAAGTACATGTTTTAAAATTTTCTTTAGTGAGGTTTTGCTGGTAATGAACTCTCTCAGTTTTTGTTTGAAAGAAAATGTCTTTATTTTGCCTTCATTCTTAAAAGATATTTTAGCTGAGTATAGATTCTAGGTTGGCAGTTATTTTGCTTCATCACATTGAGGATTTCATTCTATTTTTCTATGATTTCCGTCATTCCTGTTGAGAATGATTTGTAAGTCTAATTGCCATTCCTTTGAAAGTAAATGGTCTTTTCTCTCTGGCTGGTTTTGATATTTTCTCATTGTTTTTCTCTTTCTGTTAAATATCAATTTCTTTGTATTTGTTCTGTTTGAGATTTTCTGGGCCACTTGTATCTGTGGATGGGCCACTTGTATCTTGCATCAATTCTGGAAAATACTCAGCCACTACTTCTAAATATTTCTTCCTCTTTCCTTGGGATTCTGATTAAATATGTGTTAGATTTTTCTCTCACTCTATCCTCCATCTTCTTGTCTTTATGGAATACATTCTAGATAATTTCTTCTGATCTATCTTCAAGTTTCTAAAAGTTTCCTTTGGCTCTTTAAAAAACATGCGATGTCACTTTCCATAGTTTACTGTTCCCTGAAGATAAGATATCTTCAGGTTGTTCTTTTTTTTTTTTTTTTTTTTTGGGTACGCGGGCCTCTTGGAGCACAGGCTCCGGACGTGCATGCTCAGCGGCCATGGCTCACGGGTCCAGCCGCTCCGTGGCATGTGGGATCTTCCTGGACCGGGGCACGAACTTGCGTCCACTGCATCGGCAGGCGGACTCTCAACTACTGCGCCACCAGGGAAGCCCCATTCGTTTTTTATAGAATATAGTAAGGATAGTTATTTTATCCTCTTTATCTGATCATTACAAAATCTGCAATAACCATGGATCTACTTCTACTGGTTTTGACTTACATTCTCTCTTGTCTTTATGTACTTTGTCATCTTTGACCTGGTTATGGCCATTGCCTTTGAAAAATTATTTGTGGGGCTTCCCCCAAGGAATGGATGTGGTCCCCTCCAGCCTTGTATTTGTTTTTTTTGTTTTTGTTTTTTTGTAAAATACATATTTTATATCTATAGATGCACAGAAAACAATCATTAGAAGAACATTCACTACATCATTGTTTGCCCAGAAGGACATAATTATAAGTGATTCTCTTCACTGTCATTTTGAGGCTTTTTACATTTCTATGAGCATGTTACTTTTTTTTTTTAATTTTAAAATTTTATTTTATTTATTATTTTATACAGCAGGTTCTTATTAGTCATCCATTTTATACACATCAGTGTATATATGTCAATCCCAATTGCCCAATTCAGCACACCACCATCTCCACCCCACCGTGGCTTTCCCCCCTTGGTGTCCATATGTTTGTTCTCTACATCTGTGTCTCAACCTCTGCCCTGCAGACCGGTTCATCTGTACCATTTTTCTAGGTTCCACATACATGCGTTAATATACGATATCTGTTTTTCTCTTTCTGACTTACTTCACTCTGTATGACAGTCTCTAGATCCATCCACGTCTCAACAAATGACTCAAATTCGTTCCTTTATATGGCTGAGTAATATTCCATTGTATATATGTACCACAACTTCTTTATCCATTTGTCTATTGATGGGCATTTAGGTTGCTTCCATGACCTGGCTATTGTAAATAGTGCAGCAATGAACATTGGGGTGCATGTGTCTTTTTGAATTATGGTTTTCTCTGGGTATATGCCCAGTAGTGAGATTGCTGGATCATATGGTAATTCTATTTTTAGTTTTTTAAGGAATCTCCATACTGTTCTCCATAGTGGCTGTATCAATTTACATTCCCACCAACAGTGCAAGAGGGTTCCCTTTTCTCCACACCCTCTCCAGCATTTGTTGTTTGTAGATTTTCTGATGATGCCCATTCTAACCGGTGTGAGGTGATACCTCATTGTAGTTTTGATTTGCATTTCTCTAATAATTAATGACGTTGAGCAGCTTTACATGTATTTCTTGGCCATCTGTATGTCTTCTTTGGAGAAATGTCTATTTAGGTCTTCTGCCCATTTTTGGATTGGGTTGTTTGTTTCTTTAATACTGAGCTGCATGAGCTGTTTATATATATTGGAGATTAATCCTTTGTCTGTTGATTCGTTTGCAAATATTTTCTCCCATTCTGAGGGTTGTCTTTTCGTCTTGTTTATGGTTTCCTTTGCTGTGCAAAAGGTTTGAAGTTTCATTAGGTCCCATTTGTTTATTTTTGTTTTTCTTTCCATTACTCTAGGATGTGGATCAAAAAAGATCTTGCTGTGATTTATGTCAAAGAATTTTCTTCCTATGTTTTCCTCTAAGAGTTTTATAGTGTCTGGTCTTACATTTAGGTCTTGAATCCATTTTGAGTTTATTTTTGTGTATGGTGTTAGGGAGTGTTCTAATTTCATTCTTTTACATGTAGCTGTCCAGTTTTCCCAGCACCACTTATTGAAGAGACTGTCTTTTCTCCATTGTATATCCTTGCCTCCTTTGTCATAGATTAGTTGATCATAGGTGTGTGGGTTTATCTCTGAGCTTTGTATCTTGTTGCATTGATCTGTGTTTCTGTTTTTGTGTCAGTACCATATTGTCTTGATTACTGTAGCTTTGTAGTATAGTCTGAAGTCAGGGAGTCTCATTCCTCCAGCTCCATTTTTTTCCCTTGAGACTGCTTTTGTTATTCGGGGTCTTTTGTGTCTCCATACAAATTTTAAGATTTTTTGTTCTAGTTCCATAAAAAATGCCATTGGTAATTTGATAGGGATTGCATTGAATCTGTAGATTGCTTTGGGTTAGAATGGGCATCATCAGAAAATCATTTTAACAATACTGATTCTTCCAATCCAAGAACATGGTATATCTCTCCATCTGTTGGTATCATCTTTAATTTCTTTCATCAGTGTCTTATAGTTTTCTGCATACAGGTCTTTTGTCTCCCTAGGTAGGTTTATTCCTAGGTATTTTATTCCTTTTGTTGCAATGGTAAATGGGAGCGTTTCCTTAATTTCTCTTTCAGATTTTTCATCATTAGTGTATAGGAATGCAAGAGATTTCTGGGCATTAATTTTGTATCCTGCAACTTTCCCAAATTCATTGATTAGCTCTAGTAGTTTTCTGGTGGCATCTTTAGGATTCTCTATGTATAGTATCATGTCATCTGCAAACAGTGACAGTTTTACTTCTTGTTTTCCAATTTGTATTCCTTTTATTTCTTTTTCTTCTCTGATTGCCGTGGCTAGGACTTCCAAAACTATGTTGAATAATAGTGGTGAGAGCGGACATCCTTGTCTTGTTCCTGATCTTAGAGGAAATGCTTTCAGTTTTTCACCATTGAGAGAATGATGTTTGCTGTGGGTTTGTCGTATATGGCCTTTATTATATTGAGGTAGGTTCCCTCTATGCTCACTTTCTGGAGAGTTTTTATCATAAATCAGTGTTGAATTTTGTCAAAAGCTTTTTTTGCATCTATTGAGGTGATCATATGGTTTTTATTCTTCAATTTGTTAATATGGTGTATCACATTGATTGATTTGTGTATATTGAAGAAACCTTGCATCCCTAGGATAAATCCCACTTGAGCATGGTGTATGAACCTTTTAATGTGTTGTTGGATTCTGTTTGCTAGTATTTTGTTGAGGATTTTTGCATCTATATTCATCAGTCATATTGGTCTCTAATTTTCTTTTTTTGTCGTATCTTTGTCTGGTTTTTGTATCAGGGTGATGGTGGCCTCATAGAATGAGTTTTGGAGTTTTCCTTCCTCTGCAATTTTTTGGAAGAGTTTGAGAAGGATGGGTGTTAGTTCTTCTCTAAATGTTTGATAGAATTCACCTGTGAAGCCATCTGGTCCTGGACTTTTGATTGTTGGAAGATTTTTAATCACAGTTTCAACTTCATTACTTGTGATCGGTCTGTTCATATTTTCTATTTCTTCCTGGTTCATTCTTGGAAGGTTATACCTTTCTAAGAATTTGTCCATTTCTTCCAGGTTGTCCGTTTTATTGGCATAGAGTTGCTTGTAGTAGTCTCTTAGGATGCTTTGTATTTCTGTGGTGTCTGTTGTAACTTCTCCTTTTTCATTTCTAATTTTATTGATTTGAGTCCTCTCCCTCTTTTTCTTGATGAGTCTGGCTAATGGTTTATCAATTTTGTTTATCTTCTCAAAGAACCAGCTTTTAGTTTTATTGATCTTTGCTATTGTTTTCTTTGTTTCTATTTCATTTATTTCTGCTCTGATCTTTATGATTCCTTTCCTTCTGCTAGCTTTGGGTTTTGTTAGTTCTTCTTTCTCTAGTTCCTTTAGGTGTAAGGTTAGATTGTTTATTTGAGATTTTTCTTTTTTCTTGAGGTAGGCTTGTATAGCTGTAAACGTCCCTCTTAGAAATGCTTTTGCTGCATCCCATAGGTTTTGGATCGTCGTGTTTTCATTGTCATTTTTCTCTACGTATTTTTTTATTTCCTCTTTGATTCCTTCAGTGATCTCTTGGTTATTTAGTAATGTATTGTTTAGCCTCCATGTGTTTGTGTTTTTTATGTTTTTTTCCCTGTAATTGATGTCTAATCTCATAGTGTTGTGGTCAGAAAAGATGGTTGATACGATTTCAATTTTTCTTAAATTTACTGAGGCTTGATTTGTGACCCAAGATGTGATGTATCCTGGAGAATGTTCTGTGTGCACTTGAGAAGAAAGTGTAATATGCTGTTTTTGGATGGAATGTCCTATAAATATCAATTAAATCTATCTGGTCTATTGTGTCATTTAAAGCTTCTGTTTCCTTATTTATTTTCATTTTGGATGATCTGTCCATTGGTGTAGGTGAGGTGTTAAAGTCCCCCACTATTATTGTGTTACTGTCAATTTCCTCTTTTATAGCTGTTAGCAGTTGCCTTATGTATTGAGGTGCTCCTATGTTGGGTGCATATATATTTATAATTGTTATATCTTCTTCTTGGATTGATCCCTTGATCATTATGTAGTGTCCTTCCTTGTCTCTTGTAACATTCTTTATTTTAAAGTCTATTTTATCTGATATGAGTATTGCTACTCCAGCTTTCTTTTGATTTCCATTTGCATGGAATATCTTTTTCCATCCCCTCACTTTCAGTCTGTATGTGTCCCTAGGTCTGAAGTGGGTCTCTTGTAGACAGCATATATATGGGTCTTGTTTTTGTATCCATTCAGCAAGCCTGTGTCTTTTGGTTGGAGCATTTAATCCATTCACGTTTAAGGTAATTATCGATATGTATGTTCCTATGACCATTTTCTTAATTGTTTTGGGTTTGTTTTTGTAGATCCTTTTCTTCTCTTGTGTTTTCCACTTAGAGAAGTTCCTTTAGCATTTGTTGTAGAGCTGGTTTGGTGGTGCTGAATTCTCTTAGCTTTTGCTTGTCTGTAAAGCTTTTTATTTCTCCATCGAATCTGAATGAGATCCTTGCTGGGTAGAGTAATCTTGGTTGTAGGTTCTTCCCTTTCATCACTTTAAGTATATCATGCCACTCCCTTCTGGCTTGTAGTGTTTCTGCTGAGAAATCAGCTGTTAACCTTATGGGAGTTCCCTTTTATGTTATTTGTCATTTTTCACTTGCTGCTTTCAATAATTTTTCTTTGTCTTTAATTTTTGCCAATTTGATCACTATGTGTCTCAGCATGTTTCTCCTTGGGTTTATCCTGTATGGGACTTGCTGCACTTCCTGGACTTGGGTGGCTATTTCCTTTCCCAGGTTAGGGAAGTTTTCAACTATGATCTCTTCATATATTTTTCTCGGGCCCTTTCTCTCTCTTCTCCTTCTGGGACCTTTATAATGTCAATGTTGTTGCGTTTAATGTTGTTCCAGAGGTCTCTTAGGCTGTCTTCATTTCTTTCCATTCTTTTTTCTTTATTTTGTTCCGCAGCAGTGAATTCCACCATTCTGTCTTCCAGGTCACTTATCCGTTCTTCTGCCTCAGTTATTCTGCTATTGATTCCTTCTAGTGTAGTTTTCATTTCAGTTATTGTATTGTTCATCTCTGTTTGTTTGTTCTTTAATTCTTGTAGGTGTTTGTTAAACATTTCTTGCATCTTCTCTATCTTTGCCTCCATTCTTTTTCCAGGTCCTGGATCATCTTCACTATCATTATTCTGAATTCTTTTTCTGGAAGGTTGCCTATCTCCACTTCATTTAGTTGTTTTTCTGGAGTTTTATCTTGTTCCTTCATCTGGTACATAGCCCTCTGCCTTTTCCACTTCATTTAGTTGTTTTTCTGGAGTTTTATCTTGTTCCTTCATCTGGTACATAGCCCTCTGCCTTTTCATCTTGTCATCATGCTGCAGGATTGTAGTTCTTCTTGCTTCTACTGTCTACCCTCTGGTGGATGAGACTATCTAAGAGGCTTATGCAAGCTTCCTGATGGGTGGGACTGGTAGTGGGTAGAGCTGATTGTTGCTCTGGTGGGTAGAGCTCAGTAAAACTTTAATCCACTTGACTGTTGATGGGTGGGGGTGGGTTCCCTCCCTGTTGGTTGTTTGGCCTGAGGCAACCCAATACTGGAGCCCACCTGGGCTCTTTGGTTGGGCTAATGGCCGACTCTGGGAGGGTCACGCCAAGGAGTACTTCCCAGAACTTCTGCTGCCAGTGTCCTTGTCCCCATGGTGAGCCACAGCCACCCCCCGCCTCTGCAGGAGACCCTCCAACACTAGCAGGTAGGTCTGGTTCTGTCTCTATGGGGTCACTGCTCCTTCCCCTGTGTCCCGATGCACACACTACTTTGTGTGTGCCCTCCAAGAGCAGAGTCTCTGTTTCCCCCAGTCCTGTCCAAGTCCTGCAATCAAATCCCACTAGGCTTCAAAGTCTGATTCTCTAGGAAGTCCTCCTCCCGTTGCCAGACCCCCAGGTTGGGAAGCCTGACGTGGGGCTCAGAACCTTCACTCCAGTGGGTGGACTTCTGTGGTATAAGTGTTCTCTGGTCTGTGAGTCAGTCACCCAGCAGTTATGGGATTTGATTTTACTGTGATTGCGCCCCTCTTACCGTCTCATTGTGGCTTCTCCTTTGTCTTTGGATGTGGGGTATCTTTTTGGTGAGTTCCAGGGTCTTCCTGTCAATGATTGTCCAGCAGCTAGTTGTGATTCTGGTGTTCTCACAAGAGGGAGTGAGAGCATGTCCTTCTACTCCGCCATCTTGGTTCTTGCAGACATGTTGAGAGGATTCATTGACAGAATGTACATAAAGCACTTTTTTCTTTCCCTTTGCGCTTGTCTAGTTTCATTCAAAGTGCATCCAGCTCCTCAGACCAGAGTTCCTAGTGTGAAATGGCTGTGCCCAACACCTCAGCTCAGCAGGCCGTGTGCACGAGTGCTACGCTCAACACTGCAATCTGTTTCTTTTTTTTTATATTAATAAAATTTTTTAAATTGAAATATAGTTGATTTACAATGTTGAGTTAATTTCTGCTGTATAGCAAAGTGATTCAGTTATACATATGTTTACCTTCTTTTTTAAAAATTCTTTTCCATTGTGGTTTATCATAGGATATTGAATATAGTTCTCTGTACTATACAGTAGGACCTTGTTGTTTATCCATTCTATATATAACAGCTTACATCTGCTAACCCCAACCTCCCACTCCGTCCCTCCCCCAATCCCCTCCCCCTTCTTTTATTTGTTTCTGATAGGCAGTTGGGACACTTAAGGTGGAAAAATTTCAGACCAAGTTCACAGCTTGAGGTTCCCTGTCTGCCCCTGGCTATTGTACCTGGAGTGGCAAAGTGCGTGCGTGTCAGTCTATGGCTATAGTTCTCCGAATGGGCTTCTTCCCCTGTCCCTTTGCTTCTGCTCTTCTCAATTCCAAATTGCTTTCTGGGGCCAATGGGAGGGGCACGATTTAGTTCTGGCTTACCCTTTTCCCGAGGAGGGGTTCCCAACCTACATGGGAAGGGTCTGCTTTAAGACTCACCTCCCTTGACTGGCCTTTGGCCTTGACTTCTGTCCTGCTTACCCTGAAAGCCCCCAGATCTAAGCCCAAGTGGGTAGCATCTGTCAATACCCTTCACACTGAAGTGGCTTTGGTGGTTCTGTTACTTTGCTTACCTCTCTGGGGTTATATTTTCTCCTCAGATTTAGCCTGCTGCTTCCCCATGATCTTTTTAGCTCTGCAATTTAAAAAAATATTTTACTCAGCATTTTAAACCATGTTCAGAGGGTAAAGGAAATCTGCCATCACTGAAAACAAAAATCTTAATATCATTTTTAGATCCACTGGGTCTGAGGGTCTGAGGGGACACTTGCATAAAGGAAAGTTTTCTCTTTATTTAGAAAAATTTTTTTTTTTTTTTAATTTTTGGCTGCATTGGGTCTTCATTGCTGCATGCGGGCTTTCTCTAGTTGTGGCGAGCGGAGGATACTCTTTGTTGAGGTGCATGGGCTTCTCATTGAGGGGGCTTCTTTTTTTTGCAGAGCATGGCTTTAGACGCACAGGCTTCAGTAGTTGCAGCATGCAAGCTCAATAGTTGCAGCATGCAGGCCCTGGAGTGCACGGGCTTCAGTAGTCGCGGCACGTGGGCTCAGTATTTGTGGTGCACGGGCTCAGAAGTTGTGGCTCGTCGGCTCTAGAGCACAGGCTCAGTAGTTGTGGTACACGGGCTTAGTGGCTCCATGGCATGTGGGATCTTCCCAGACCAGGGCTTGAACCCATGTCCTCTGCACTGGCAGGCAGATTCTTAACCACTGTGCCACCAGAAAGTCTTCTCTTTATAATGCCAGTCTTTACACATATCCAGCCTACAACTTGTCACCACTTTGGTGTACCATTGCCAAGATGCTGTGTCCTCTGAGATGGTGTGAGCAGGAGTGAGTTAGATACGACCGGGAGAACTCAGGGAAAGATCAGATGCCTTCCCTTCCTTGGGGAGGCAGGAAAGTGGAGCCCGACTCCCCAGCTCGTGGCACATCTCCCAGTGACCTCACCTGTGTCCACCTGTCCCCAAACTGCTGCCATAAGGACCTCTTGCCTCCTCCTGTGTGGATGCCTGGTAAAATGGGCGCAGTGCTGTGGGCTGACTGCAACAATGACTAGGCAGAAATCCCAGCTTCCTCACATACGAGTTATGCAACCCCAGGAAGCTACACCTAACCTCTCCCAGCCTGAGCTGACAGATCTGCAATATGGGATAGTCATAATAGTAACTAGCTTATAGCGTTGATAGGAGAATAAACTAGTTAATAACTGTAATGCCCTTGAGAGAGTGCCTGCAACATAATAGGCACTATAAAATCTTTTTAAAAATGGGATGATAAAAAGTGTCTCACATACCTCTCTAGGTCAACTGAAATAACAGAGAGAATATTACTATTGCATTTACTCTTTTAATCTCATGAAACCCTTCATTTTAGATATGAGAAACTGAGACCCAGAGAGGGCATGGACTCCACCAAAGCCGCCCAGAAGGCCACCGGCTCCCTAATCTGCAAAGGGACGCTCCAGGGTTCTAGCCCCAGCTCTGCCACCACTGTGTGATTGTGGCCTGCTCTGTTCCCTCTCTGTGCCTTGGTTTCCCCATTGGTGAGGGTGTTCTGACCAAGCTCCAAGGTTTTTACTGGGAGATTTGGGGGTTGCAGTTGCCAAGGTGACTCGAGGACCCAAAAGAGCCGGGAGGGTGTGCTCTGGATGATGAGTTGAAGCTGTCTGCTGGGAACCCAGAAGCTTGAGAACTTGCAGCCTCAAACCAGCTGCCTCTACCACCAATAGCAGTGCTTGGGAAGGTGTAACCCAGCCACAGCCTTGGGTAAGTAGGTTCTCACAGTGGGAGGGGTGGATAACAGCAAGGGGTGAGAATTTGCAGCAGCCCTCTGGCTGGGAGGCCCCAGGCAGGCACGCTGAGGCCTACTCAGACTTCTCTTCCCTGAGCTGAGGCAGGACACCTAGGCTCTGGCTACTGAATGTATGTTTCAAGCCAGTCCCCGCCCCACTCTGGGCCTTAGTCCCCTGTCAATGAAATGGGACCAGAGACAGCGTAGATAAGTCTCAAGGGCCCCACATGACCTGTGCATCAGGCAAAGGTGTGACTGTCCCTGCTAGTGTGGACACTAGGGTCTCCACCTGCCCCACCACGGGGGAAAGGCAGCACTGAGCCTGAGCAGGGGCACTACTGCCCTGACCACCTATTGTCTGACCTCTCTGAGCCGCAGGGCCCCTCACCTGTGCGTGGGGAGAGCAGCAGAACCAACATGGCAGGGCTGGGAGGACTACCTGACACTGTCACCCAGGGCCTGACACATTTGTCAGTGCAAAAAGGAATTCCCACTCACCAAGGCCCCCTCCCGCCAGGCCTCAGGGGCTAGAGGCAGCTCCCAGGCCCCGGACCCAGACCTCCATGCCCAGAGGGAGCCAGACCTCGGAAGAGGCCTTGGCTGTGGTGGTTCCAGAGCAGGTGTCGCAGCCCCACTCCTTGACCTGGGCTCCCACACACCCATATCCTGCCTCCAGGCCAACCCCCAAATTAGTTGTCATTTAGTTAGGGCCACCAACCTGCAGGCGGTTAATTGTGCCCATCAGCAAAGCAAGAAGAACTTTTTAAAAAAAATAAATTTATTTATTTATTTTTGGCTGCATTGGATCTTCATTGCTGTGCGCAGGTTTTCTCTGGTTGCTGCGAGCCGGAGCTACTCGTCATTGCGGAGCACGGGCTCCAGGTGCGCAGGCTTCATTAGTTGCGGCTCGTGGGCTCTAGAGCGCAGGCTCAGTAGTTGTGGCGCACGGGCTTAGTTGCTCCGCGGCATGTGGGATCTTCCCGGACCAGGGCTTGAACCGGTGTCCACTGTATTGGCAGGCGGATTCTTAACCACTGTGCCACCAGGGAAGCCCAAAACAGGTAGAACTTTAATGAGCAATTCATTAACAAAACTGGGGACTGCCAGAGCCGCTTCTTTCAGGAGGGACTGATTTCATTAACCACTTAATCACTCAGGCAAAGGCTGATGATATCGGTGTTTTGCATCTTCCAAGATCCTAGGGGAAATAAAACAACTGCTTCTCATTTACAGAGAGCCAGCTCTGCCCAGCGGTGTGCTTTGCAAACCCCCGCAGATTCAGTCCTTCCAGTGAGGTACTATTATTATGGCCATTTTACAGGTGGGGAAATTGAAGCTCAGAAAGGTTATTCTCTTCCCCAAGGACACGTAACTAACTACAAATAGATCCCAGTCTCTCTGACTCCAAAGGTATTTTCTCTTTGACCCCTCAAATATATGTTTCCTATTATGGATGTAAGGTCTCAGAACCTGTGAGCTAAGAAACTGTCACAGGCTTGCAGGGACGGGGGATGTGGACTGAGTTCTGTTCCTAAAGCAATTCCACTGCTTCAGTGCAAAAGGAAGCCCTTAGGTCCTGAGACACACTGAGGCTGGCTTGTCCCCTCCAGCCACTCTCCTGGCCCTCAAGCCACCCGCCTCCATCCTCAAGTTCTGGATTCTTCCTGTGCAACTCACTTACCTCTTCTGTGTCTGTGGCTCTTTCCATAAGAGGCAATATGAATGGGAGTTTAGATGGCACAGGGAGATTAATTTTTAACTTTAGTCTAACAAATAGCTTTTCATTAATTATGGCATGTGACCCTGGTCATTTAACACAGGATATTGTGTTTTCTTTTAAAAGCAATCATTCTGAATTAAATTTTAAAAGATCCATAGATCTAAAAGAAAATATTAAGTAAATATTTGGCAGACTTGATTTCTAGACTTGGAAAAAACTGTGAGGACAAACTTGCCTGCCCGAGTTGGGGATACCTAGCCTGGGTTACCCTCCTACACCCCCTTCTTAATCAAACAGCTCCAAGGAGGTGTTTGTCAGTCTCAAGAGAGTAGTCCTTTCCTGGAGGGGAAGTTGGCCTTCCTCCTCAGCCAACAGGCTCACGCTGCAGCCGGTTTACTTATTTCTCTGAAAATGTTATCAATGTACTACATGCACACAGTTTAGTATCATGGTTGCCTGGGGTGGGAATGGAGGGGAGGTTGACTCCAGAGGGCACAAAGGAAGTTTCTCGAAAGATGAAAATGCTCTATATCTTGCTTGGGGTGTTTGCTACACAAGCGTGCACATTTGTCAAGTCATTGATTTGTACACCTAAAATGTGGAAATTTTATTGCAGGGAGATAAAACCAATTTGAAAACAAAAACCAAAGCCACAGATATTCATTTATATTGGGAGCCACTTCATATTCACTGCCAGTTTTAAATTCTGAGATTCGTGCTTTGCTGCATGATAGTATATGCTGGTCTCGTTTAGCTGTCATTTCAGTTGCTCCCAAAGTCAGCAGTTACAGAGCTCTGCCACGTGCCGGTCACAACAAGGGTGCTTAAAATGTCAGAGTTACATTTGGCAAAGGGACATCGCAAGTCAGCCGGGAAAGGATGGATCAATCAGTAAATGTTGGGACAATTGGCTCTCCATTTAGAAGGAAATAAAAGTAGATCCTTACCTCACACGTTATACACACATGTAAACATTCCAGATGGATCAAAGATGGATGGATTAAATGTTATACAAAAACTATAAAAATATTAAAGTAAAATATAGAAGAATATTTTTAATAAGGTCCAACCAGTCAAAGCTAAGACATGAGGTCCAAAATTCATAAAGGAACATTATGTTTGATTATATAATAATGTAAAACTTTCTATGACCAAAGACACGGAGAATTTAGCTAAAAAGCATACAGTAGATTACTGGAAAATATTGCCTCGTGTGTATTAAAGAATTAAGATTTTTAATATGAAAAGAGGTCCTATAGATCCATAAGAAAATAAATCAGTGACAAAAAGCCGAATTAAAAATGGGTAAAGGATATATACAGTTGTTTCACACAAGAAGAAATAAAAATGAGAAGTAAAATTATGAAAAGATGTTCAGACTCCTTCACAATTATGGATAGGCACATTAAAATAATGGCATCATTACCATATGCTAACACATATATATGGAATTTAAGAAAAAAAAATGTTATGAAGAACCTAGGGGTAAAATAGGAATAAAGACACAGACCTACTGGAGAACAGACTTGAGGATATGGGGAGGGGGAAGGGTGAGGTGTGATAGGGCGAGAGAGAGACATGGACATATATATACTAACAAATGTAAGGTAGCTAGCCAGTGGGAAGCAGCCGCATGGCACAGGGATACCGGCTCGCTTCTTTGTGGTTGCCTGGAGGGGTGGGATAGGGAGGGTGGGAGGGAGGGAGACAAAGAGGGAAGAGATATGGGAACATATGTATATGTATAACTGATTCACTCTGTTATAAATCAGAAACTAACACACCATTGTAAAGCAATTATACCCCAATAAAGATGTTAAAAAAAAAATAATAATGGCATCAGCCCTCTCCGGATTGGCATAAAAAACAGTGGTATGAGTATAGGAAAATGGGCACTTTCACACAGTATTGGTGGGAATCTAACCTGGTACTACTTTTAGGGAGGGCAATTTAGCGGTATCTATAAAAGTTTTAACTGCACAAACTCTGACCCAGCAATTCCCCTCGCAGGAATCTATTCTTCAGAAATAGCCCCACGTGTGCCCAAAATATATATTCATTGCTGTGAAGCATATTATACTAAAAATTGGAAACTGCCTAAATTTCCTTCAGTAGGCGGTTATGGAAAAATAAATTTTACATTGTGTGCAATGGAATTCTTGCGTCAATTAGAAAGAATGAAATAGAACTCTATGTACTGGCCTGGAATGATATCCATTATATCTTAGCAAGAGAAAAGAAAGCAAGTTATAAAACACTATGTATAGCATAATAACCCTATTTTTGTAAAACAGTTGCGTGTACGAGTTATAAATATATAATGATAATGTCTCACAATTATATATGCTAGCAGCCTGGAATTATTATTATTCCTATTCAGTAGATGAGGAAACTGAGGCACAGAGCTTGCCCAAGGTGGCACAGCTCGTCAGTTGTAGAGCAGGGATTTGAACCCTAGCAGCCTGACTCCACAACTTGAGTGGAGTCAAAATAAGGCTTATTTTGACTTATTTTGGCGTTGTAGGCCCCAAATAGTTCTGTTAAGAGTGGTGACCTCCCGGGGCTTCCCTGGTGGCACAGTGGTTAAGAATCCGCCTGCCAGTGCAGGGGACAGGGGTTCAAGCCCTGGCCCAGAAAGATCCCACATGCCGCAGAGCAACTAAGCACGTGTGCCCCAACTACTGAGCCCGCACTCCAGAGCCCACGAGCCACAACTACTGAGCCCACGTGCCACAACTACTGAAGTCTGCGATCCTAGAGCCCATGCTCTGCAACAAGAGAAGCCACTGCAATAAGCCCGTGCACCGCAACGAAGAGTAGCCCCCGCGCACAGCAATGAAGACCCAACTCAGCCAAAAAAAAAGAGTTGTGACCTCCCAAAACAACACTGCAAGGGCTGAGTCACTTTTTAATAAATACTTTTAAGAGATAGCTATTTGGGCTTCCCTGGTGGCACAGTGGCTGAGAGTCCGCCTGCCGATGCAGGGGACACGGGTTCGTGCCCCGGTCCGGGAAGATCCCACATGCCGCGGAGCGGCTGGGCCCGTGAGCCATGGCCGCTGAGCCTGTGCGTCCGGAGCCTGTGCTCCGCAACGGGAGAGGCCACAACAGTGAGAGGCCCGCGTACCGCAAAAAAAAAAAGAGAGAGAGATAGATATTTAAAAACACAAACTGGTAAATAGGACTTATCAAAAGGCCCAGTTTCCTGCAAACCCCCTCCTCAGAGTCTACCACTTACTTTAATTTATGTGGTGGTTACCTCCAGGGCAATAAAAAACATGCTTATACTGCTATTTCTTGATTTATTAACCTTGGGCATAATTTATGGACTTCGGCAAGCGCTGGAAAAGAGAAAGTTCAGCTTATCTTTTTTTTTTTTTTTCCTCTTCCTGTTGTGGTGCAGTTTGCTGCTCTAACTCCAGGCTGGACCCTGGGCTGGGCACTTTATTTACTGTATTGTTGCTAAGACTAGGCCCACTGAGGCTCAGAGTCGAAAGGGACTTGCCCAAGGTCACTGAAAGTCAGTGATGGAGGGGGGACAGGAGCCTGGTCTGCATGTCTCCAGGGCTGGGCTGTTTCTGTGACATCCTGTGGCCCACCCCATGGGTGACTGTGGTACATTCCTGGCCTCTCACTCTGGCAGAGGCTCAGCATGGCTAGGGCATGGCGGCCCTGGCTGTATGCCCGCTGGGGGGCTGACCTCAGGCCTCCTGATGCTCGGAGGCGTGTTTGTGGAACAGCAGGTGCAGCCTCTGGGTGTTTGGCCAGCAAAGGTTTCATTTTCCACCGCTGACGGGCACAGACGTTGACTCTCTGGGCCTCTGCCTTCTGGATCATTTGCCCCCAAGGGCCCTATGCCTTCAGGGGAAAGGCTGAGCCAGTGACTGAGGCTGGGGGAGAAATGGGAGCCTGATACCCAAGACCCTCCGGAAGAAAACACAACTCTTCCTCTTCCCTAACACTGAAGTCACCTGGTACGAGAGGCTTGAAAAAAATGACCAAAGCTGGGCATCATCCAAAACCAATTAACTCAGAAACTACGGCAGGAGGCCTTGGGTCTAGATGCAGAGGAGCCCAGAGAGGGCAGTGATTCGCCAGAGGTCACACAGCCACTGTGGGTTGAGGACATAGGAGTCTAGTCTTGACGGCCTCCTCTTCAGCCTGGAGAGAAGCAGGTTGAGTGGGGCCAATAAGAAAATGCAGAGCTGGGGCAGAGGGGCTGGGGCTGTGGCCGGGTCTGTGTGTAGTGGGGGTGGTCTTCCCAGCGGGGCCCGGCATGACAAAGATGGGAGGGTCAGGGCAGGGACAGCCATGAAGGGGGCCACACGGACAGTACTCTAGCTGAGCTAGGCCCCAAGTCACTTCATCCTCCGCAAGAGCTGCATGCAGGTGGTGGGAACGGTGCCCCTTTCAGGGATGCAGATGGGCTTCTCTCCATGGCAGGGCTCTGAGGCAGGGCATGGAGGGGGCAGTGGGGATGTTGGGGATGCAGGTAGGGGAATGGGAGAAATGTGGCCCCCCAGACCCAAATCCCAGAGCCTCCTCCTCCTCCTTAACTGCAGGACTCAGCACCCCTAACCCCATCCTCCAGGAGGCTCAGTGAACCCCTCCTCTGACTCACAGCAGATGGGGCATCACGTGAGCAAACCCAGCAGCTGGGAGAACCAGGACAGATGGCAAGTGGGGGCAGGGCAGGGCTGGCACAGAGGGACCTCTCAAACGGGGTGGGGTGGGGTCCTGGCTGGGCCCCAGCCTCCCAGGCTTGCCCTCCACCAGTCTGGTCCTCACGCCCCATCAGGAGTTCCTTGAGACCCATGGGGAACCCTGCAGATTTGGGGGTCAGGACAGGGCTGCTGATGGGGAGAGCTTGGAACATACATTTTCTGATCCCTGCCCGGTGCCTGTACTGGCACCAGTGGGTTGAGACACCCCCTGCAGGCCCCTCAAGCCCCCAGCTCTCCCTGGTTCCCTGGTGGCTCGGCTGGGCTAGAACAGTCCTGGGCCCTCCCTGCCCTCAGACTCTGCTGGACCCTGGGCTCAGTGCTTTGCATGCACCTTTATTCCTGCCAGGCATGAGCTCCTGATGTACCCATTTTAGAGATGAGGACACTGAGGCACAGGAGGCTTACCCAGGAGTGACCTTTTTTTGGGGGGGCTCCAGAGTCTGGGCTCTTGTCCACTGTACTCTCCTGCCCCCCTCATTGGCGAGGGGCCTCCTCAGCCAGGCCAGACTCTGTGCTGGGGGCCCAAGGACATGTGCTCTTGTCTTGAACCCCATCCCTGCTGCTGCCAAGCCCAAACCTGTCCTCTGGGGTGAAAGGACCCACTGAGATAGCAAAGCTGCTTGTCTGAGGAGAATCCTGGCTTTGTTTCTCTCTGGTTTTGTGAACTTGGGTGTCTTCCACTTCCTCATCTGGAAAAAGTGGATAAAATAGTATCTACTGTGGGACTGCTGTGAGCATGAAGGAGTTAATGCAGTAAAGTGTGGACAACAGCACGTGGCCCATATCAATGTTAACCTTTGTGATCTCCCTGTCGGGCAGATGGGGGCACTTGGTCATGTGGCCACATTTAACTGCCAGGGAAACCAGGAAATGATGTCTTTATTCTGGGGAGCTATGAGCCCAGCTAAAAATATGAGGTTCTATTCCACTAAAGGGGCATATGGATATTGGGGAACACCCAAAGGCTCTGACATGGGGTCTGGAGGTTGTCAGTGAGAGGCCCATGGGCGGTGTCTGGCCCTATATAGGCTTTGACTCTCAAAGGCTTGAAATCCATTTGAACTCATTCTCAACTTTTAACAATTTAGATTCAAATATAGAAATCAGCTCCCGGTTTCTCTCCAAAGACTGAAGGATCAGGCCACACTGGGCCCAAACCCCCTCAAGTGACATTTGGCTGGAGCTGGGCAGTTCTCCCCAGGTTGGCCCGTAGTCTCCAGATCACCCCGGGCTCCCCCACTCCCTCTTGTCACCCACATACTCCCACCTCCCTCCTGCCCTCACTAGCTTGGCCTGCCCGGACCTGGTGGGCACTGCAGTTTGTAGCTCCTGCTCTGGTACAGCCATCAGCTTCCTCAGACAATGAAACTGAGGCACAGAGAAAGGAAGGGACTTGACCAAAGTCATGCAGTGAGCCTAGACAGAGTCGGGACCCCAGCTCCAGCCTGCAAACTCAGCTTCAGTGTGTCTTCTGCCATGCTGGTCACCTGAGGTTCAGGCAGATGTCCACGTGCCCAGCGGGAGAGGATGGGTCAGTGGTTAAGCCAGTGGGCACTGGAGCCTGTCGGGCCTGGGTTCAAATCTCGGCTCTGCTACTTTCCAGGGCAAGTTAACATTGTGCTCTCTGAGGCTTGAGCTTTTCATTTTGTTTTGACTTTGAGATGAGATAATAACAGAGCCTGCATCATAGAGTCAGAGGCAGATTCAAGCGAGGTGCAGGGTCATTGGCTGCTGGCAGTGAGGCACCCCTCCCCCCGCCCCACCCTGCACAAGGCAAATCTAATGTTAGGACAGGAGCTCAGAGACAAGGGAAAAAGCAGATTGGGAGGGCATGGCTGCCCCCTCCGTGTACAGGGGCAGACTTTCCTCCCTCCGGGGCCACGGCAGCCCTAAGACGCTCAGGCCTCTCGCTACAAGGCTCTGTCAGTGTTGAGGGGAACGGAATCTGTGTCAGCTGTGCAGGTGGGCCTGATTTGTGCCTGTGCTGGGCTTCCCCAGAAACAACAGACACTCTCTGATACAGGAGCTGTGCATGCTCACCTCCTTCCATTTCCTCAGCTTGCTGAGGGTTTTAGTTCTGACATGGGTTAGCATAACCTCAGAGAGGCAACCAGCTGCATCTCCTATCAGCTGTTCTAAAGATATACCTCCAGGAATGGCACATTTTGGGGCCAGCCGCAGCATCCTGGGAGCAGCCCCCATCACATACCCCTCCACAGTGTAACGTTTGGTTCCAGGCTCTATTCGTATACATCTATGTACATAAATACCTATGGTTTTCGTTTTGTTTTGATTGCATTGCGCAAACAACCTTAGAACAGCCATAATGGAAATAATTCTAAAATGGAAAGAAATACCCACAATCCTTCCAACTGGCTTTGCTTTCCGATAGCATTGCCTAAGTGCTTGCCGCATGCCAGGTGCTGTGCTTTCTGTGGTTGCTCTCCCTGAAGCTGCGCAAGCCAAGGTGGTAGGAACAGTTTATAGATGGAGACACTGAGGCACAAGGCTGTTAGGCTACCTTCCCAAGGTCACACAACAAGTGTGTGGTAGAGCTGGGATTGAACTGGCTCCAGCGTCCTGCGCTTACCCACCCCTCAGGGTTGCCTCTCCTTTCCCCACACCTCTGCTACCTGGAAGCTGGACCCAGAGACACAAATTTGATACCACTGGCTCTTCAGAGCATTTCTGAGTAGCCCCTGGGTACCAACCCTGCCTCAGAGCAGAGAAACAGGTCCTTGGGCTGGGTAGAGATGCCACCTTTGTTTTCTGCTTATTTTCACTGAATTTAGTATTTATAAGCTTTTTTTTTTTTTTTTTTTGGTCCTGACCATATGACCATGAGGTGGGGATGGCCAAATGCCTGGTTTGTCAGGGACCGAGGCATTTCCTGGGGCCCAGAACGTTCAGCGCTAAAGCAGGGACAGGCCGGGGCAAATAGAGATCGTTGGTCGCCCTAGGAGGGGCAGAGCTGGGCTGTGCTTTTGGAGCCATTTCCTGGTGCTGGGCCCTTGGACTGTTTCCAGCTCTTGGGTGGTTGGGTTGGGCGGCCCTGAGACCACAGCTTGTCACTGGAGCACCCTTCCCTCAGGACCCCTTCCTGGTAAGAAGAGACCAGGCTCTCAGGGTTCCTCAGAGGATATGTTCAGGACTTAAACCCAGCTTTCCTGACCTGTCCCTCATCTGAGCCTGCAGGGAGGTCAGCTGGGGACTTGGGACAGGGCTGAAGGGAGGTGAGGGCCACTGGTGTGTTGGAGCCTATTCGTACTGGCTCACAAGAGCCGGTTATTTGTTGTGAAACACAGCCGTTGTTAAGAATTAAATTGTATAAACTTAAAATTATAATCAAAATAGTAATAAATATTCAAAAGATACTACTTTCTAGTTATTATGCCACATTGTGCCATTATCTATTGTTATGGGTTTGTGGAATTGTGTCCTTCCCCCAATTCATATGTTGGAATCCTAACCTTCAGTACTTGAAAATGTGATCTTATTTGGAGATGGGGGTCTTTACAGAGGGAAACAAGTTAATATGAGGTCATTAGGGTGGGCCCTAATCCAATATGACTGGTGTTCTTATAAAAGGGAGACATTTGGACACAGACACACACAGGGAGAATGTGTCATATTAAGGCAGAGATCAGGGTGGTGCTTCCACAAACCAAGGAACACTAAAGATAGCCAGTAAACCACCAGAAGCCAGGAGAAAGGCATAGAACAGATCCCTTCTCACAGCCATCAGAAGGAACCAGCCCTGTCGACACCTTGATCTTGGACTTCCAGCCTCCAGAACTGTGAGACAATACATTTCTGTTGTTTAAGCTGCTCAGTCTGTGGTACTTAGTCGTGGCAGCCTTAGCAAGTGAGCGATCTATGTTCTTGTGGTTTTTGACATCCATCGCACTGGTACAGTAGAAATGCTATAGAATAGTGAGCCACAGCACATCTTTTCTCCAGTTCCACGTTCAATGCTTGCATCTTGAAACTGGCCGTGGTGGGAGTATTTATACCACGGAAATCTGCAAATGCTGCAAATCAGGCCTTGATACATCATTTTGTTGATTGTCTAGATAGACTTAAGGAAGTGGTGGGCAAAATGTTAGTAAGGCACATTCAATCCAGTGTGTCACATCTGTGGTTGTTATATCGTGAATAGCACAAAACAACAGAAAACTGTTATCCCATTCAGCAGTGTATTCAAAAGCTTTTATGAGTCAGCAAGAATTCCAGGATTCGAGGACTATTATCATATTTAGCAAAAAATCGCTCATGTCGTTGATGAACAAGTGAAGTTCCAACATGTCTTTGTCATTTCAGTTTTGTCTTAAATGTTGATGTAAATGAAAATATCAGTTATGGACTTCCACGCTCCCACTGCAGGGGTCACGGGTTCAATCTGTGGTCAGGGAACTAAGATCCCTCATGCCATGCAGTGTGGCCAAAAATAAAAATAAAAAAAGAAAAAGTATCAGTATTCATGTCCAAACAATACACAGAGAGCCAGGTGTTACTATTTAACATTTCGCTATTGGTGAGGGGCAGAGGAGGCCAGCTCTGGACCCAAGGCTGCAGAGGGCTGATGGGTAAATGGACAGACAGACTGCTGATGGATGGACAGATGCCTGCCTTCCAGCTCTGTGGGAACCAGCTACTGTGGGTGGACCAGAATCAGTGTCTTCCTCCTGGATGGGTTGGGAGGCTGCCCCACTCTGCCCTGGGGGACTTCTGCAGGGTTCCTGCTTGGCGCCTGCTTACCTCTGTTAGGACCCTTGACCCAGCCTTGACCAATAGCCTTGACCTGGGCAGGGCAGAGCCTAATCCTACAGCTACTCTCCTTGAAATGTAAATCGATGCCCTCACCCCCTGCTTAAGTCCACCCATGACTTCCTACTGCTCTGGCGTCAAGATTGCACCTCCCGCCCTATCTTCACAGCCCTCCTCTTTGGCCTCATCTCTCTTGCCCCAGTGCTCCAGCTACGCTTACCAGCTGCCTGTTTCCCCAAAGCTCTGAGCTCATTTCCCACTCTGAGCCTTTGTACATTCTGTTCCTTCTGCCTGGTACACTGTGCCCCAGACCCACTCTTTC
>NW_006796201.1:390998-404584 GCF_000442215.2 Lipotes vexillifer
AGGCTGGCTCTTCCTCATCCATCAGGACTTTGTAACAAATGTCACCTTCTCCAAGAAGCCTTCCGTGATTACCTGGATAAAGCAGGTTCCCTGTTGCATGCCATCTCTGCCCCTATGTTTTTTGGTTTGCTTTCTTCATTGCCCTTACATTTTTTAATTATTTTTCTTCATACTTCTTGAATTACTTGATTCATTAATTACATCATTGATTTTTAAAAAATTCCTCACCCCATCAAGCTATAAACTCCATGAGGGCAGGGGTGGTGTCTGTCTCATGTCCACAGAGCCCAGGGTGAGGCCTGGCACTTAGTGGGCACTTGGAAAATGTTTGTTGAATGAATGAATGAAATACATTTACTGAGAAGCTGCCTGAAAGAGACAAATCATGGTCCAACACAGATATGGGTTCAAATGCTGGCTCTGGCACTTATTGGCGATGTGTTCTGGGGTAGGTTACTAAATCTCTTTGGGCCTCAGCCTCGTCTGTAATAATAGCACCCCTCCGTAGGATCGTTATGGGGATGAAATGAATCAGTCCATGCAGAGTTTAAGGAAGGGGCCTGGCACGGAGGTGCTCAGGAGAGTTGGATGGTAGTATTCTTGTAGATAAAGTGCTGCAGGACTTTTGAGATGTTGGGGCTCAGGGAAGGCTGTCCCCAATACGTCACAATGGCACATTGATTATTTTGAATTGAAGTTGCTTGAGAAGCAGCCGATGCAAGAAGGAAGCTCTGACCCTCCTCTGTTCCCCTGAAAAGCAGGAAACAATTCTCTCATGTGAAAAGTGCCCTTCCTGCATCTGGAGGAGTAAGGACAGCCTCATCACCAGAGAGGGAGAATTTGGGGCCAAGAAGCCTGCACAAACAAACCTTGTTACTTCTTTACTAATTTACTGCCCCAAGCCCAAACTCTGTTTAGATTCTTCACTAATTAAGTGCCCAAACCTAAGTTTCTTTATCCTGTCAATTCCTCACAAATTTATTGCTTCTCTGTCTAAAAAGTATAAAAGCTGCCAGCTTTGGCCATTTCTTGGGTATCATTTTAATTTTCTTTTGGCCATGCCGTGTGGCATGCGGGATCTTAGTATCCCAACCAGGGATCAAACCCGTGCTCCCTGCAGTGGAAGCATGGAGTCTTAACCTCTGGTCTGCCAGGGAAGTCCCTCGGGTCCCATTTCTGAGATCTCCCTGCACACAAATTAAATTTTGTTTCTTTTTCTCCTATTAATGTCTTGTGTCAATTTTATGATTAGTCCAGCCACAAGAACTCAAGAGGAGCAGAGGTAAAATGTCCCCCTTCCCAACAGAGGTTCAGAGGCTGACTTCCCGTAGGGAAGGATGGGATAACTCCAAGAGGGTTTCTTGGAAGAGGGGGCATTTGAACTGGGTTATAGGGGCGGGTGGGTGGGATTTGTCTGGGCAGAGATGGGGTTGGGAGATCAGGAGAGACGAGGGGCACCCGATCCCTATAAGAGACCCATGGGCAGGTCAGGGCCACGCTGGGGCTGTGATGAGATGCCTTCCAAGCTTCTCCCAGACACAGGCCTGGCATGAGCTGTTCTAGGCCCACAGCTCCTGCCCCTGCAGTCTTGACGTCTGGTTTGTACCCATTTCCTGTGTTTGGTTGCTACACAGGGAGTGCTGACTGCGAGGAGATGTGGCGGGACCCCAGGAAAAGGTGACTCAGTTGCCCTAGAACTCAGTCACCTTGACACAGGGTCAACCCAGAGAGGACCCCTGAGACTACACAACGACAGCTTCTGCTGTCACGGGATGCCAAAGATGTGGCCTGATGCCACAGAAACACATGGGCTATGAGCAAATTTTTCTCTCTGCCCTTGGCCTCATCTGTAAAATGGGAACAGACACTTGTCAGAGTTGCTGGGATGGTGAAATGAGTCTTTTGGTTGGCAAAGTGGTTCCCTGCCCCAAGTCTCCTCATGTGAGTCATTTGAAAACACTGCAGCATGGGTCCACTTATTGTCCCCATGACACAGACAGGAACACTGAGGCTCAGAGAAGGGCCCTGACCTGTTCAGCGCTACAGAGCCAGTGAGTGGCAGACCCAGGACTGGAAGCAGGTCTCCTGATCCTCAGACTGTGTGCAGACGGATGAGCAGGTACTGACAGAACCTGGAAGGTGTGTGACCAAGGATGCAGATGGTGGAGAATGAGCTCCTCATGGGAAGCAGGGTAATGCCCTTGGCTATCTCTCTGCCCATACCAGCACAGTGAGGGCTGTGGGCTTGTACACCCACATCTGGCCGGGGAGGTCACCTTCTTTCAGATGTGGCCAAAAAGGAGGAAGAGGCCAACTCCGTTCAATACAGAGGCCACAGTGAAGACCAGAAGGGGCTTTATAAGGTCAGTAACTTCAATTCCCCTCTGCATTTGGATATGGCAAACATTGACTTAGCCCTTACCATGTACCAGCCACTGTTGGAAGCACTCAGCATTTTCTCATTTAATCCTCACGGATTGACACTGCTATCACCCCCATTTTGCCGATAAGCAAACCAAGGCTAAGGGAGGCAAGTGGAACTGGGATGCCTCACCCAGGCAGTCTGCTCTAGAGCCCGACGCCCAATCACAGCGCTGCTGCCTGCCCTGTTGGCAGTTTGTTTTTTTTGTTTGTTTGCGGTACACGGGCCTCTCACTGTTGTGGCCTCTCCCGTTGCGGAGCACAGGCTCCGGATGCGCAGGCTCAGCCTTCCGGACCAGGCACGAACCCGTGTCCCCTGCATCGGCAGGCGGACTCTCAACCACTGCGCCACCAGGGAAGCCCGGCAGTTTGTTTTTAAAAACGTGAGGAAGGTCCTGGCACCCAGTAGTTATTCTGCAAATATCAATTTAGTGAATGAATACATGAACTAGTAAAAAATGGCCCACATGAATTAACCTGTGATTAGAAAATGATTTTAGAGATGACTGAGTCCTCCTCACAGATGTGGCAGGTGTCTTCTCTGCAACACTCCAGCTGAGCACCTCCTTGGTTCCCCCTGGGGACGGGGAGCTCACTCTCTCCGTTGTGGGCAGCACTAGCTCTCAGAGGGAGCTTGAAGACCGAGCCTGAGGTCCTGCTAGAGCATGAGAGGTCACAGCTGGAGCCCTTCACACCCCTCCACACTTCCCCCTTAAAGGAAAGGGTCCGCATGTCCTGAGGCTCCCCTCTGAGTGGGGGTGGGGGGAGCAGAGGGAGGCTGGGCTCGCCCAGGGTCAGATAAAGGGCCCCAGTCCTGGATCAGACTGCCTGGCTATGACCTCAGATGTGTTACTTAACACTCTCCCCCACCCCAACCCCGCCTTTATCTGTAAAACTCACATTAAAAAGTGGCTCCTGCCTCATAGGGTGTAGCGAGGAGTTGATGGGATAATCCACAGGTCCTGGATGGGGGCTCCTACATACCAAGCCCCCGGCCCCACAAATGCTCCTCAGACACCTGCTCTGACAGGTGTCTTTCCCAGGGCACTTTCCTGACCCATCTATCCCTTTTCCTCCCTTGGCCTCTGGAAGACAAGAAGGGGAAGGCATGTGTTTTCATTTCATAGATGACCTGAGGCACAGAGGTTAAGCAACCTCCCCAAGTGCACCCAGCGAATGAGGGCCCAGCCCAGGGCTGCAGCCCCAGCCCCTCCTGCTCACCTGACAGAGCCTGGTGATTACATCACTAGCCAGGGCCCTGGGGGCAGAGTGGCATAGGGTAGGGGGATGGAGTGTGGGTGTCAGGAGTGGGGGAGTCACCAGTGGGTATACAGGAAGTCAGTGGGACTCCCTTGGTGTCCTTACTGGGGTGGGTGTCATCTCTGGGGCCATGGGCACAGCTCTCAGGACCCTGGGGAAACTCCAGGGTTTCAGGGGTCAGGCCCTCTCCCTAAAGGCCTGTTTCTCTCTGACACCCCACTTCTCTCCCGGTGCCCGCATCTGTGCTCAGCCATGGGGGTAGGGGCACAGCTTCCTGCTGCGCGGAGCAGGCACCCATGCCCATGGGCAGAGCAGAGGCCATATCAGCAGTTGGAAATTTCCCCAGGTGAACTGGGGAGGTGATCTAGGGACAAGGAACTGCAGTGGGATCTGGGCTAGCCTCCAGGAATAAGTCTGAGCTGTGGCCAAGAGGCAAACCCTCCCTCAGGGGGCTGGAGCTCTCAGATCCAGATCCACCACCCTTGTTCCCATCTGTCCATCTGTACATCCATCCTTCCTTCAACTCCCTGGGCTCTTCTTTACCTCGACCCCTTCATTCAGCCATGCCCGGATCCTCTTTTTTCCTTAAACACACCAAGCAGCCACCTACCACAGGGCCTTTGCACGTGCTGTTCCTGCTACCTGGAATGCTCTCCCTCCAGACATCGCAAAGTCTACCTCCCTTGTCACATCCAGTCTGTGTCAAGTGTCACCTTCTCCAAGAAAATCTAAACCAACCCTCTCTCCTCCATCCTTCTCTCTGCCTCCCTTGCTTTGTTTTGCTCCATAGTTCTTACCACTGGATATATTTCATATTTATTTCCTTATTTAATTTATTATCTGTCTCCCGCAGCTCTAAGAGAGCAGAGATTTTTGTGTTTTGTTCGCTGCTGTGTCCCCAGTGCCTAGAACAGCGCCTGGTACACAGTAGGCCCTCAATAGGCACTCTCTAAATGCATGGCTGAACCTGTCCAGCCTTCTGTCCATCCATCATCCATTCCTTCTCCCCACATTTTCTCCTTCACCCACCAGTCACCCAGAATTTCTCCACACCAGGCCCTGGGCTGGGGCGTGGCTTTGGTGATCTGGCAGGGCACACAGGCTAGGAAAGAAATGACTCTCACACTAGGGGATGGGCCCCAGGTGAGGGGGAACCCAGGGGACTGTGGGAGACACGGTGTGTGTTGGCAGAGGAGGCAAGGGAAGGCTCTCAAGGTTGCCATTATGCACCTCAGTGCCTAGCCTGGGGCCGGCCCACAGTGGCTCCTGGTACAGGCTTTGCCAAATGAATCAACAACTGCCTGGATGGCTTCTTGGAAGAACGGGTGGCTCAGTTCTTAATACTATGGGTACTGGTGGTGGGGGTGGGAATCAGAGCCACCTGGGGGAATGGGTACCTGGAGTGAGAACTTGGAAAAGCTCCCCAGGAGAACTACTGGTCTCGGGTGAGGCCTCAAGGGTGATGCAGGGGCTGGGCAGGCAGGGCTGGTGGGGCGAGTGGTCCAGGAGGAGGCTGGGAAGGGTGTACTCAGAGGCTCCGAGGGGACGTCGTGCGTGAAGCAGAGCCTCCCTGGACCATGCCCCCCTGCACCCCGGGATACCTGGAGCAGCTGCCCCCAGTCCCTGCCAAGGAAGAAGCTTCCACTCTTGCCCCTCCCTTCGTCTGTGTCGTCAGCTCAACATTCTGACAGCGGGGACCGTGCTCCCCGGACCCCGTCACACCCCCGCACTCCACCCTTCCCTCCTGCCTCTAAGCAGATGCTGGTTGCTGGCTTGTTTATCTTGCAGGCAGGTGAGTCTGGGGCCAGGCTTCAGGTGGGGCCTAAGCACGGAGGAGGCAGGTGGAAGCTCGCAGAGTTGGTGATTGCATATGGCGGTGGGGGCAGCCACGCCCACCAGCCCTGGGGAGGGGGGCACTCAGAGCCCTTTCGGGGGCCACGCTGGGCCAGCAGCCCAGGGGTCCCTGGGTAGGGGTGCCGAAAGCCCATTGAGGGCTGAGGTGAGGGTTTGGGGCATGCAGCACCCAAGGGGCCAGGTCCGCTCCTGCAGGGAGAGGCAGGAATGAGAGAGGGAGGCGGGAGCTGTGAGGCCACCGGAAATCGGGCAACACGGGCAGGCGGAGCCACACCTGGGGCTGGCGGGCCCGGACAAGCTCAGGTCAGGTGCCTGTGAGCCCTGGGAGGAGGTGGAAGCGGGACCGGCAGTGCAGGCAGAGTCCGGCCGGGGCCTGGCCAGACCCGAAGGTAAGAAGCTGCTGACCGGGCCAGGGAGGAAGAGGATGGGGGAGTGTGGCTCCCAGCCTGGCGTGCTTGACTGCACGACCCCCAGGTCTCGTTCCACGCCTGAAGGCGTGTGTGAGGCCCGGCAAGGCCTCAGGCTTCTGCGCTGATGTGGAGGCCCAGGCTGTCGCGGGGTCACCCCTTGGCGCTCCGAGTGTGGGCCGGCCATGCTCACGTGGTGCTCCTGTTGGCACAGGGAAGGGCGCAGGGTGTGAGCTGTGCTCCCTGTGCTCGGATGAGGAGACTGCCGAAGGGAGGGGCCTGAGGGGAGGCTGCAGACCTGGGTGCTTGGACGGGGAGGCGGGAGGCGTGCCCCCCGGCGCCCAGAGCCTGTTTCCACCAGGGGTCCCACGGAAAACGGGTTTGGGAGCTGGTGGCGCAGGTCGTTTGGCTTTTGACAAGGAGCAGGAGGGCGGCCTCCCCAGGTGAAAGGGAGCAGGGCCCAGGCCTGGGGCTGTACCTGCCCCTCTGGCCAACACGGGGTCCCTCCGCCTCTCCGCGGCTCCCCCAGCCCGCAGCGCGGCCCTCCCGGCCTTGGCTGCCAGAGGCCGGAGGCGAAAGGCAAGCGGTTCCCCAAATGGCCGCTTGCTGCCCCGGGCCAGGCCTCCGTCAGGCGACTCCTAGGTGGCGGCCCAGGACACACCAGGGTGAGGGCAGCCATCCTGAGGAAAGGGCCGGCCCTGCCGGTGCCCGCTGTGGGAACTTCAGCCAGGCCTGCGGTCTCTGGGCTGGTTCCTTATCTACCTGGACAGAGGTGGCGGGAGCAGAGGTCTGAAAACAAAGACGGGAGCGGCAGCCTTCCAGCCCCACCTCCGCCCCCACACACCCAGGCTCCTGGCTCCACTCGGCAGCCAGACAGAGATGGGTGGCTAGGGCGGGTGTGGTGGGGGGCTGGCGCCCGGCCAGCTCTGCTCCTACCCACTTGGCTCCCTGGGGCATTGCGGTAGCAAAATGGGCCCCCCGTGTTCCCTCTGTTGCTTAGGCCTCCGCTGCTAATGAGTGTCTGTCATCCTTGCCACATTAAGCCTCCTAAGCCATCTGCGCCCCAGCACTTATGGGGAGACCCCGGGGGCGCTCCCTGGCTGCCGGGTGAGACGCACAGGCGGGAACAGGCGCTGGGGGTGTCTCTGGGGGCGAGGCTGGCCTTTCCACAAAGTATACGCGACTCTTTATTTCACCAAAAGAGAAGTGATGGCCGCCCCGGTTGCCAGGTGAGCACACTGAGGCACACTCTTTATGACTCCTAGGTGTGTCTCCTGTGCCGGGCGCCAATGAATGTGTGTGTGTGTGGGGGGGGGCGGGAGTGGCAGTGGGACACATGGGGACAGCAGAGTCGAGAGCCTGGGCCCTGGGAAGCCTGTGACATTCAAGCGAGAATGTTTTGTCACCCCAAGACAAAACAAGACCTGCCATCTTTGCCCACTGCTGTGCCACCTGGTGGGTAGTTGCTCAACTTCTCTGGGCGTCATTTGCCTCCCTTGGCATGGGCGTGGCGGTGCCTCACCCCTGACCAGAGCCACCTGGCCCAAGTCTTGGGCGTCTGAGCAGCTGCCACCCAAACCTCAAGGGCCAGGGCTGGGGTGGGGGGCACTGACAGAAGGGGCACAACCACGGAGACGTCAGCGGCAGCTGGGATGGCCTGTCTGGGCCCTCATGTTCAGGAAGGGAGGCTCCTATGGAAGAGTTAGAAGCCTCTTCTGCTCCTCCCACGGAGGGCATCTGCATTGAAAGGAGAGCCTGGGATAATGACAGTACCTGTTACTACCCGGAGGCCCTGGCTGCAGACAAGCCTGCGCGGCCCCCATTTACACCCTTGGACACTGAGGCTCAGAAGCTCAGATCTGGACAATTTGATGCCAGGTCCCATGCAGTGCTGTTTGGAGGACTTTGGGGGCAATGCTGGGAGGAATCTGGGGGGGCGGGGCGGTGAGGGGCAGTTTGGAGCCTCCCAGTCACCGGGTCTCCCCCAGGCAAACCTGCCTCTGAGCAGAGCCCCAGGGGTCCCCTTGGGAAGAGTGGTTCTCCCAGATGTCACACCCCAAGGAAGGGCTGCACTTTTAGCTCCAGTGACCGAGTGGTGAACCACCACCCAGCCCGCGGGCTCCAATCCCCTGAGCTGCAAAGGGGCACCCTGTGTTTACGGATGGTTAGGGTCTCACCTGAGGAACCCAGGCCTCTGGGTACCCGGCTCTGTGCCTGCTTCCTGCAGTAAGGGTGGTCCAGGCCAGTGGCATGGGAGTGGGGTTGTGGAGAGGGCTTATGGCCTGTCGTTGGTGGGCCTTCCCTTGCCCTGGGATCAGGGGCTTCTAAAGGCTGGGAGGCAGGAGTGTGGCCTGTTCTGGCTGGATTCAACCTTCCTGCCAAGTGTACTTGAGGGGCCTGGCTGAGGTCAGACATTCCGTCATACCTAGGAAGAGCAGGCGGCCACCCTGTCTACCTTCTATCTTGGGTAGCTGGGCACCCAGCCATGCCCGCCTCCCGGAAAGGTCAGCAGGGGTGGCCCTTGGAGACCCAGCCAACCTGAACTTTGTCTAAGGCCCTGAATAATGTTCCTGGGCAGGAACAGGGTGACCGTGGGGTTTGGGGGATGTCTGTCTGCCTGCCTGTCTGGGGCAGGTCCAAGGACACTTCTTGTAGGCATGTGGTCACTGGAACCAGGAAGAGGGTATTGGGGGAGGAAGAAAGCCTTGAAGTCAGATCCTGTGTGACCTTGGGCTGGGCGCCCTCCCTCTCTGAGCCTGTCTCTTCCTTCAGCAAAAGAGGCAAGGCTTCCTGGGCAGGATCATGGGAGAAAATGCAAGTCACTTACGTGGTACACAGTAAGAGCTCAACAGTGGTGCATGGGCTGAGTCTGAAGCCTTCAGGGGGAAGGGGTGGAGAGAGGTCAGTGCTGGGGACAGGAGCCCAGACCACAAGCCCCAGTACTTTTGAAACCTGATGCAGGTAAACGCGGGTGGGGCACCTGCCTGGGCTCCACCCCCGAGAGAGCCAATGGGGTTGAGTGTGTCCTTGGAGCTCCAAATAAGGCCTCAGAAAACGGGCTTGGACCTGGGCGGTCTCTGCCCTTCTGCTTGCCTGGCCCTTCATTCCATCAGCGGGGCTGGCACCAGCCTCCTGCACCCCAAGCCTGGGCTTGAATCTCCATTAGACTTGTCCTGTTGGATGATGGTGCCTCTAATTCTCCCTGCGTCTTGGATATGTCAGGCTCCCTGCCCCTTCTGCAGCTGGGGGATGGGTGGTGGGTAAGGGCGGCAGGCCTGAGGCACTGGGCACACAGTTCCCTTTGTGAGGGCAGCTGAGTCACATGGGCATTGCCATCCCCCTGGGCCTGGGATGGCTGTGATGGTGTTATCATGGGACTGTGGCTGCCCCCGCGCCTGCGGCCAGGAGGCTTTCCCACGGGAATGTACTGGGAGGTGGCTGGGAGCATTGGCCACAAAGCACGTAGTCTGGGTCACAAGACAAGGGTTCGAATCCTGGCTCTGCTGCTGATGTGCTGTGAGGCTTTGGGAAAGTTCTCTCTCTGTGCCTCGGTTTCCATCTCTGTTAAGTGGGATCAGTCATCACAGTTTGTAGAGGAGACACTGGCCATGAAAGGGCTTTGTCAATGGTGGAGTGCTGGGCCCTTGACATTTGTGTTGACTTGATGATAATCATGACATTGGCCAACACTTGTTGAGCACCTACTGTGTGCCAGGCGTGGTGCTCAGTGATTTACAAGGCCACTCAGCTTGCAAGGGAGAAGCCTGAACTCGAACAGCTCTTGTCCAATGAAAACCCACCTACACACAGGCAGTGGTTGCCCATGACTCTTCCTGCAGGTGGGCACAGCTCTTCACTGGTTGCAAGGCTGCCCAGGCTGGACAGTTAGAGATGGAAAAGGGTGAGGCCTCCAGGAAGAAGCCCTGCTGTGTCCTCCCACTTGCCCAAGCCTCTGTCACAGTGGCCACCACGGATGTCCCGTCCTCCCTCCTGTCCTGGGGAACACGCCCTCCCACCTCCCTGGCAGCCCCCTCGCTGTCTCCTCCTCAGGCTGCTCTGAACAGCAAAGCCCTCACAATACATCAGAGCATGCATTTGTGCCAGGGCTAGGCCATGAGCTTTACGTACGTGGCCTCATTTTTACCATTGGTGGTGCTGTTATTATCTCCACTTGACAGTGAGACAGCGGATGGCTAGAGAGATGTTGCCTGAGTCACCCCGGCTGGCAGAGCCAGGAGCAGAAGCCTGTTGGCCTGAGCCCAGATTCTGAACCAACCTCCAGGTGGTAGCATTGCCCCCTGTCCTCCATCCCTTCAAATGAAGACCTTTCTGCAACTTTCTGCACTCTCCACCCCATCTCTGGTCACCGTCACCAGCCAGTAATGTCTATGACCTTCCCTGGGCTTGGGGGACCCCAGCCCTTCACCCTTGAGTCCTAGCGATGTGTTTCCAGTTGCCTTTTGGAGGGTTCCCCAATATGTCGCAAGGGTACCCCCATGCCACTGTGCCTGTCTTCCAGATCTGTACCCCGTCCCATGCCCCCACATACTTGAGGGCAGTTTCTGACATCTTATCCCCTCTCACATGTGAGAAGAGGTCCTAGCCCTGCTTCTGGTTTCTTGGACCAAAGTCTCCCCGCTAGCCTCCCACCCACCTCCATCATCTCCAGTGCCCCCGCTGGGCCCTGGCCTCCCCTCCACATTCCCATCCCATCATTGCTGGTGCAGCCCCTAGAGTAGACCACAGTTTCTCCTGCTTTAACAAATGCTGGGGGACTTCCCTGGCAGCCCAGTGGTCCATGCTTCCACTGCAGGGGACACTGGTTCGATCCCTGGTTGGGGAACTAAGATCCCACATGCCACGCGATGTGGCAAAAAACAAAAAACAGATGCTGGAACCACCTGAGATCTTGTTCAAATACATATTCTGATTGAACAGGTCTGGGACACACCTGAGATGCTGGATTTCTAACAACTTCTCTGGTCATGCTGTAGGTCTGTGGACCATTCTGAGTGCTTCTCAGCAACTTTGACGAAATACCATCAAAGGCAAACTCCATGCTTTCAGAATCTTCCATCTGCCCTTAGCCCCCTAATTAGATCGTACTTCCTTCCAAGGATGTCTCCCATGTCCCACCTCTCCCCCTCTGTTGATGCTGTTCCCTCTACCCAGAGTGCCCTTCCTGCTGGTCTCTGTTCACTGAAACCGCCTCTTCAAGACCCAGCAGGGCCTCAAGGGCCGACGAGCCTGGTTCAAACCCTGGCTCTGACCCTGGAAGGTGAGGGCAAGGTCCTCGCCCTCTCTGTGCCTCCTTCCTCTTCTGTGGAGCAGGATAGCAGCTGTCGTGAGAGGCAGAGGAGACGATGAATGTGATGAATCTAGCAGGGGCCTGGCACCTGCTAGGTGCTTGGTTAGAGCCCACAGGTCTGGAGGTCCAGCCACAGACCAGCTGTGTCTCTGACATACCAGTGGGACCAGCCTACAGGGTTGGGAGGATACAGTGAGAAGGATCCACAGAGAGCAGAGGTCTTGCACAGTGAACCTTATGGACACAGCCCCTGTTATCAGTCCCATAGACGTATTGAGGCTGATTAGAGGTAGTGCTGTAATTAATAATAACTTATTTGGTTTCTCTCCTCTGACTCTCAGAGCCCTCTGGGGCTCTACGGTGCTGATAACTGACTGTCTGGTGTCTCCACCCCCTGGAGCCTAGCACAGTGCCCAGCAGCCTGATGGTGAGAGGGCAGGCAGAGCTTGGCAAGCAACTCCTGCCCCAGCCGGGCCACCGCATAGGCTTTTCCTGGGTGGCCAGAGTGGCAGCTGGCTCCAGGCTTCTCCATCCCTTGCTTGGACATCCAGCTCAGCAAGCCCGTGCCAACCGCAAAGTGGCGCCACTGACCCTCCATCTGTGCCCTGCAGGCCAGCACCCTCTGTGGCATGTGTGTGTGTGTGAATGGGTGGGGGACTGCTGTCTGGCTGGCCTGGACCCCGGGGAACAGCTGAGGCTGCCCCAGTGAACAGCTGGCCCAGCCCTGAAGGACAGACCTTGGGGAAACTGAACCTTAGAGGTGGTGACTTGCCCAAAGACATGCATGTTAGGGAATCCCCATCCTTTCCTGGATCCTTTCCACCCCATCCTTTTTCTGCTCCCTTGTTTCTTGGTCCCCCTGGGGAGGCTAAATTCATGAGTGGTTAGGACAGCTGGCTGTGGAGCCAGACCACCTGGGCTCCCTTCCCATCTCTGCCACTTCCCAGCTGTGTGATCTTGGGCAAGTTAACTCCCTTCTCTGGGCTTCATATCTCTTCCTTCTGCATCACCACATTCACCATGAATATTGACTGAGGGCTCATCAAGTGTCAGGCGCTGGTCTGAGCAACACGTTTTCCTGTGGCACTGTGGCGACAGTGCCAGGGAAGGGTCTGGAATGTAGTAAATGGTCAGTGAATGTAATCATTATTATTATTACTCTTGTTATTGTTGCTGTCATCGCTTGTCCTCATTAGGTTGTGAAATCCTTCCAGCATCTGTGACTTGGGAATCATCTGTTCACGTTGGAGGGACGAGGGAAGACGGGGATCCCCGCTCCGAGGAGGGTGGGGGGGGCGCCCTGGGCCATCCGAAGCTTCCTGACTCCCAGGGTGGCCATGAACCTTAGCAGTGGGAGGGAAATGCTGACAGAGGCCAGTGACCAGAAAGGGAATGGGGGCGTCGGCCCATTTCCAGATTTCTCTCTTTGAGCTTTTGGAACCACCAGGAATGGTTCCTCACCTGGGCCTCAGTTTCCCCTTTGGCCCAGCAGATGGACTGGGCGGCCATTTCCAGAAGCCCCTGGAGTCTCAGAATCCAGATCTTGAGTCTTGGAATGTTGAAACTGTGAGTGCTTGGGGGAGCACTGAGGTGGATCCCTTTGCCGGGGGGACTAACTGAGGCTCAGGGAGGAGTCGAGGTCAGGTGGCCAGTTGTGTGTGGCCTGGCTGGCCGCATGCCAGGCTGCTTGACACCCCGCTTCCCCAGCTTGCCTTCCGCCCTGCTGGTCAGCGCCGGCTCCTGCCTGCTGCCAAGGAGGCTGGACTTTCTTTCAGGAAAGGGCAGTTGTTGCCGGGCCTGGGTGCGGGGTCGGTGGAGGGGGGGCAGCATCGGGGTGGCCTGTTGTCATGGCAACCCTGGCCTCTAGGCGGGAACTCTGTGGAGAACAGCCCTGGGGAAGTAACAGATGGAGGGCGAGGAGGAAGACTTATCTCCGACCAGCATCCGTCCATGAAGCCTGGCACCTGTCTGCCTGGATCGGGGGCGGGTGAGGCTGAAGTGCCCCCTTGCCCAAAGCTGAGTCATGGGCATCCCCCAGTGTCCCCGCCTCGGCTCTCTCGGCCCTGCCCCCTCCCAGCCTCCCTCTGAGAAATCTGTGACTCACGTATGGTCCCGTCATCCCCAGCCGAGCCGGGAGGAGGGAGGAGCCCAGCTGGGGCAGGAGGGGGGTGTCCCCCGACCCAAAAACACAAGCCGGCGCTTCTCCGGGCTCCACACTGGCTGCCTGCCTTGCCCTGCCTCAGGAGAGGGGCTGGGAGCCTCCACACTCACCAGCTCTCTCAGAAACGGGACCGCAGCTGGCAGGTTAAGCCTCGGAGGGGGATCTTGAAAGGCGG
>NW_006796201.1:404594-406758 GCF_000442215.2 Lipotes vexillifer
GCCCGGCCCCGCGCAGGACCTTCTACCCAGGTACCAGATCAAGGGCATGATGGCAGGAGGGAGGAGGGATGGGAGTGTGCGCAGCAGAGGGTGGGGTGGCAGTGGACCGGGGCGCCGAAGTCTTGGTATCTGGGTGGGAGCTAGCCCACAAGAGCAGTGCTGTGCGGGGTCTCTAGAGTTGGGGGTGGATGGACGGGGAGACGCCTGGGAAGGGGACGGGCCTGAGAGGATGGAACCTCTCAGAGCCACTAGCCATTTGTTAGCTGGGGAAACTGAGGCTCAAAGTGATAGAGTCACTGGGCGCTGCAAGCTGGGTCTGCTCCGAGGGTGGTGAGATACTGTGCTCTCCTGCCCCCACTGTACAGAACCAAGCTTGTGAGAGGACGGGGGGCTTACCTAAGGTCACAGAACAAGTCTGGGGATGGAAAGCCAGCCTCCAGCCTCAGGGAGGAAAGGATGCTGCAGGGGGCTGAGAATGGGCACTTGAGGGCAGCCTAGCCTCAGCTGCGCGGATGCTGCGTCTGGGGCCCCCCAGTGAAACAGGGGCAGTCTGGCTCTTCATGGCCCAGGCCACCTTTAGGAGGAGATGGTCCTGGCAGTGAAGTCTGAACATGGGGGACCTGGGATGAGAGAGAACGTCCAGGAAACCAGCAGCAGTAGATGGGGAAGCAGCGGCCGAGGGCTGGAGCGCTCCCTACTTGCTAACCGCCAGACCCCAGGCCCCCGTCTGCCCGGTGCTGATAGGGTTTCCCCACCTGGGAACTGCTGGTTCCTCTCCTCCCCGCCTCCCCAGCCAGCCTCCTTCCTGTGGTAGCGAGTTGGGGTCTCTCATGGCCCCATGGGAAGGGGCTGGTGTTCATTCTACTGTGGCAGTGGGGGGTGGGGCGTGAGTTAAGGCAGGACCCTCTCACCTGCCCCACTCCCATCCTGCCTGGAGCAGCTCTGGCCTGGGCTAGGTGGGGTGGGGAGGAATAGCCTCTGTGGCTCTAGAGGGCCAAAGAAGTTTTTTTAAAAAAATAAATTTATTTATTTAATTTATTTATTTTCGGCTGCGTTGGGTCTTCGTTGCTGTGCGCAGGCTTTCTCTAGTTGCGGCAAGCGGGAGCTACTCTTCGTTGCGGTGTGCGGGCTTCTCATTGCGGTGGCTTCTCTTGTTGCGGAGCACAGGCTCCAGGTGCACGGGCTTCAGTAGTTGTGGCACGTGGGCTCAGTAGTTGTGGCTCGCAGGCTTAGTTGTTCCACGGTATGTGGGATCTTCCCGGACCAGGGATTGAACCCGTGTCCCCTGCGTTGGCAGGCGGATTCTTAACCACTATACTACCAGGGAAGTCCCAGAAGTTATTCATATAAACAATTATTGAGCACCTACTGTGTGCCTGGTACTGTTCTAGGGAGGGGGGACACAGCAGCGCATGAGACAAATGGGGTGCGGGTGGTCCAGAGCCAAGTCCCTGCCCCCTTGCTGCAGATACCCTGAGGGCAGAGGATTGATTCCTCTCAGTTGGAGTCTGAGTGGGGAGAAGCGTCTCGGGTCAGTGAGAGCCACCAGCTGCTGAGTTGGTTCCCCAGAGCCCAGGCCAGGGGTCCCGTGAGGTCTTCCCTGCCAATATCCAGGGCAGGACTAGCTCTTGGGACCAGATCTGAGCCCCATTACTGCAGGGACTCTAGGGACCTGAGATGCAGCCCCACCTTGGTCATAGCATCACCGTGGCCGCCTTGCCTTGCCTCTCTCTCTGGGCCTCAGTTTGCCCAGCTGCTAAGTGGGCATGTGGGGTGGGTTAATAGCTGCCCTGCCTGCCGTGGTCCCGGTCTTGGCTCCGAGAACGTCAGGGTCATGAAGCACACCTCTCCAAGTGTGGTGTGGGAGGCGGAGGCTGTGCTAGGCAGGCTGCACTGTTGTGCTGGCTTTGGTGCCCTGGGCCACTGGGCAGGACCTGGTCAGCCTGGCTGGGACACCCTCATCTTGCCAGGGACACAAACAAACAAGGCAGGATCTGAGGCTGACGAGTGAGATAAGCTTGCTGGTGGAGGAGGAGAGAACCTCCTGATCTGGGAGGACCTGGAGGCTCTGCAGAGGGCACAGAGCCTGGCCTTGGGTGCTGGTGGGGCGGGGGAGGAGGGTTTGATGTACACGTATGGGGATTGGAGGGAAGAGGGAGGCGGG
>NW_006796201.1:406945-440466 GCF_000442215.2 Lipotes vexillifer
CCTGGCAGAGGAAGCTGCCTGGGAAAAGGTTTGGGAATGATGAGAACTGCGGCGATGGCACTGGAGACCTGGCATGGGTCATTTTGGGGACCTGGAGTGCCAGGCTGGCAGGTCCCAATCTGCTCTCAGGGGAAGGGATGGCGGGAAGACTTGGGTGGTACTGCAGCCAGGCCAGGTGGGTGCCAGGTGGGGTCTGGGTGCCCAGGGTGCCACCCCAGCTGGATAAGGAGGGCAGGGTTGTGATGCAGGGCTGACCTGGTTGCCCCAGGCCTGAGGCTTCTACTTGGAGGGCAGCTTCATGGCTGTGGGGACAGAGAGGGGCAGTGGTCGCCCAGCCCAGGAGAAGGGCAGGTAATAGAGGCGGCGGGGCTGTGGCCGGGTCTGTGTGTAGTCGGGGTGGCCTTCCCAGCGGGGCCCGGCATGACAAAGATGGGAGGGGCAGGGCAGGGACAGCCATGAAGGGGGCCACACGGATGGTGCTCTCACTGACCCGGGCCCCAAGTCACTTCATCCTCCGCGAGAGCTGCGTGTGGGTGATGGGTGGTGGGACTGCGCCCCTTTCAGGGATGCAGTGAAGAGTCAGGGGCAGGGCTGGTGAGAGTGGTGGGGGAAATGTGACAACACAGCCCAAATCTCAGTGCTGCCAGCCCACCCTGAACCAGAGCAGTCTCAGCACCCCAGCCCCGACCCGGGGTGGCCCTGTGGATCTGTCTTCTGACTCATAGCAGATGGGGCATCACATGAGCAAATGCAGCAGCTGGGGGGACCAGGACCCCGCGGACCAGGCAGATGGCAAGTGGGGGCAGGGCGGGGCTGGCACAGAGGGACCTCTCAAACGGGGTGGGGTGGGGTCCTGGCTGGGCCCCAGCCTCCCAGGCTTGCCCTCCACCAGTCTGGTCCTCACACCCCATCAGGAGTTCCTTGAGACCCATAAGAAACCCTGCAGATGTCAGGGTCAGGACAGGGCTGCTGAAGGGGAGAGCTTGGAACATACATTTTCTGATCCCTGCCCGGTGCCTGCGCTGGCACCGGTGGGTTGAGACACCCCCTGCAGGCCCCTCAAGCCCCCAGCTCTCCCTGGTTCCCTGGTGGCTCAGCTGGGCTGGAACAGTGCTGAACCCTCCCTGCCCTCAGACTCTGCCGGGCCGCAGGCTCAGCGCTTTGCACACATGTTTTTGTTTTTTTGTTTTGTTTTGTTTTTTTGGCCATGCCATGTGACCTGTGGGACCTTGGTTCCCTGAACAGGGATGGAACTCAGGCCCGCTGCATTGGAAGCACAGAGTCGTAACCACTGGACTGCCAGGGAAGCCCCTGCACACACAGTTATTCCTGCCAGGCACAAGCTCCTGATGTGCCCATTTTAGAGATGAGGACACTGAGGCACAGGAGGCTTACCCAGGAGTGACCTCTTATCTCCAGAGTCTGGGCTTTTTTCACTGTACTCTCCTGCCCTCCTCAGTGGGGAGGGGGCTCCTCAGCCAGGCCAGAGTCTATGCTGGGGGCCCGAGGACATGTGCCCTTGTCTTGAACCCCATCCCTGCCGCTCCTAAGCCCATGCTCTTCTGGGGAGACAGGACCCACAG
The DNA here is from genome assembly GCF_000442215.2 of Lipotes vexillifer. Lineage (NCBI taxonomy): Eukaryota > Metazoa > Chordata > Mammalia > Artiodactyla > Lipotidae > Lipotes > Lipotes vexillifer. The sequence continues at coordinate 408,529 of NW_006796201.1, forward strand.
AGATAGCAAGGCTGCTTGTCTGGGGAGAATTTTGTTCCTCTCGGGTTGTGTGGACGTGGGCGTCTGCCTCATTTTCCTTATCTGGAAAAAGTGGATGACATAGTGTCTACTTGAGGGGGCTGTTTTGAGCATCAGGGTGTTAATGCAGTAAAGTGTTTACAACAGCACGTGGCCCATATGTTAGCCTTTACTATTATGATCTCCCCCTTGCGCAAATGGGTGCACTGAGGCCCAGAGATAACGTGTAATAACTTGGGGGCACTTCTTCCTGCCTCCCTGCCCTAAGGGAGCTGGAGCCACCTGGGCATCAGCAGGACTCTGCCCACCCCCACCTGCAGCCTGACTTGGGCTTTGGTGGGGAGGCCAGGGTGGTGGGAGTTGGGCTGGCACCGGCTCAGGCTCAGGCGGTTTGTGGTGCACTTGGCAGTTCCAGGCAGGCCGAGATAAAAGCTGAGCCCTGGAGGAGCTGGCAGGGCTTCCAGGCACCAGGGAACAGACCTCTGCATTAGAGGAAGATGGCCTGGGGGTGGGGGCCTCTCTGTCCGGGAGCCAGTCCCGCTCCAGTGCCCTGAAAGGCCAGTGGTTAGAGCAGAAGGCATGCGGCAGGAGGGTGTGATGGAGGAGTTGGGAAGGGGGATGCTCACCTCCCAAATTATCAGGCAGCCGCTGCTGCCCATTGCTCTCCCTCATCCAACAGGCCTGCACCTGGTAGATGTGTGCCTGACCTCGTTGTGGCACTTCCCTCTCCCACACACCTGCATGTGGCATCGCCTGGCGAGAGCTGCGGGCAGTGGGCAGGGCCGGAAGGAATCCTTGTGCGATTTCCTCAAAGCTGTACTTATCCTTTGTCCATGACCATACCTGGTGCACTCTCATGGGGCTATGCACACACCCCAGACCAAATGGGCAGAGTCTATTCTCCGGCTCCTTGGCTGGCAGCCAAGAATGTGCAGGTCCCAATACCTGGCCCGGGCCCTGGTGCAGCACACATCTCCATTTGTACTGGAAAGGACAGCCAGTATCTCCTCAAGGAAACCTTGCACTGGGTGTCAGCACACCCAGGAGTCTGGCCTCTGCTCCCCCAACCTGGGTTTGGGGAACCAGAGTTGGGAGCTGTAGTAACTGTTGTCCAGGTAGGATGGGGATGTTTGCAGACCCCATGAGCCTAGGGATGAGGGTCTGGCTCCTGGGCTGCGATGCCTTGGACCCATGGCGCATCCTCTTGGGCCTCATGTCATTGCCTAGAGAGGTTGTCACCTCTTCTCCACATCCTGCAGATTCCAGCGCTGCAGATAGGGTGCCATGCGGGACAATGGGGGCAGCATAGGCAAAGGAGTACACAGAGCTGGATGTGGGTCCAGTTTTACCAGTTGTGTGACCCCAGCTGGGAGAAGCCAGCTGGGAGAGTGGCTTCTCTCTGAGCCTCAGTTTTCCCAGTCGTAAAATGGGCGTAATAATGCCCACCACTCACAGAGTGGCTGTGTGCATTGCAGGAGGCCAGGTGCACATCGTGTGGTTCGTGCTCCTGTGTGGTTCCCGTCACTGCCCCAGCTCCCTCATGAATCTCTGCAGGCTGGTTCTTGGGATACACCTGCCCCCAGGTGCCTAGACCCCAGGATCCTCCCTGGTCACAGGCACGTGCCATTTCCCCTCCTTGCTCCACCTTAGGGAGCCCACGGGGAGTCCAGACAGAAGCTTTGGCATTTGCAGCAGTGGGAATGTGACCCACCTTCATCAGCAAATCCCATGCTGTGCCTCCTCTAGCCCTGGGCCCCAGGAGCAGGTGGTTGAGGGGCGTGGCGGTGGTTACTTTGCCTTCATGTAGAGAGAAAACTCAAATTTTGATCACATATTCAGATGGGATCTCAGACCTCAAATAATCCAGCACCTGCAAAAGTATGTCTGTGGTCCCATTGGTTTAGGAAAGCCTTGTGTGCCCAGGCTTCTGCACTGCAGGACTTCTTAAGAGCCTTTACCAGGTGGCTCTGTATTGGACGTGAAGTTTCGGGTCCTGTCCTGGCTCTTAGGCTGTGCACAGTCTTGGGAGCTCCTCTCTGGCCAAGCACCTGGCAAAGGTGTATGTGCCCCTAATCCAGTCAGAGGCTGGGGAGTGGGGACAGCTCAGTGCTGGAATCTCCCTGCCCTGAGCATCAGGAACTGGCTCCGATTGGGAAGAGGCTTGGAGCCGGCCTGGCCTAGTCAGAGTCCCAGCTCTGTCTCATTCACTCATTCATTTATTAACTAGTTGTCATTGAGCATCTACCGTGGACCAGGCACTGTGGTACTAGGTACTGGGGATATGAGTGATGAGCAAGATGGATGAGACAGAGCAAACATGGAGAAATGGATAACAAGCACACTGCAGGGTCATTTCAGACAGTGTGAAGTGCTATAACGTTTATAAGATAAGGTGACATGGAAGAGAGTGACAAATGGGGAGGATAATTTTGGTTGGGTGGACATGGAAAGCTTAGGAGAGGGGACATTTGAATTAAGACCTGAGAAGGAACCAATCAGGGAAAGAACCCCGAAAGAATGTTCTATGTTGAAGGGAAAGCATGTGCAAAGGCCCTGAGGTGTGTCTGAGGATAGAAAGAAGGCTCGTGTGCTGGAGTTGGTGAAAGCAAGGAAGACATCTTGTAGGGTGGCGTTAGGTGGAGGGAGTGGAGGGGGGTCGCTAGCTTGTTTTTTTGGCAGTCGTGCTGCTCCCTGAGCGTCACTTATCTGATTTATGAGGCTTATCATTTTGTCCCTGACCTCCACGCTGGTCAGGAGCGTTGTGGGTGTTAGGTGAGGATAGTCAATCTCTCTGGCAGAGACTTGGTTCTGGGCAGCTCTGCGTTATTGTAGGTTTTAAAAATTATTGTTATTACAAGTGCTTAGTGACTATGGGTGGAACCGGGGATCCTGTGCCTCTGTTTCTCTGCGTGTCACTGCAGTTAGTGAGCGCCAAGTGTGTGTACAAGGCCAGGGGTGCCCTGTCTGTGCCCTCCCTCTGGCTTCACTGAACCACAGCCCCCTGCCAGCTCCTTTTAAGTGTAGGATCTTTTGATCCAACAGTGATTGCCTTCTCTGGCCCAGCAGGCCCTGGAATCCTTTCCAGGCAAAGGTTCCACTGAGAACAGGAACTCCTTTCTTTGCTTTCTTTTCCTCTTCCTCTGGGGCCAAAAATAGTGCCTGAATAGGACACAGCTCTGGGCCGGCAGCGAGACAATAGCCGCCTCCTGGCTCTGGTCCATCGATGGGGGAGGAGGTGATGTTGGTGCACGGGCACACCATCCCAAGGACCCCAGCCCCTGCTGCTTTTCCCATGGCCTCGGCCAGAAACCATCCCAGAGCCCCTTGGAGTGTGATTGCCAAGGGGATTCCTGCTTTTTCTGGGGAAGTGCTCTGAAGACCCTGGGCCCCTGAGCAGCCCCACTCTACCTCCTGATCTGCTGCTCGTCTGGAGCTGAAGGCCTCAGTGGGGGCGCCCGACTGCCCTGGTTCTCTTCTGGGCCCTGGGTTCTCATGGGGCCACCCCATGGCTTTGATGTCCTTTTCCCTTTGACTCAGTGGCTACGAAAGACTTTTTAGAGATCAAAGGGCTGTGTCCTCTTCAGATGAGGTGAGCTCCCTGTCACTGGAGGTGATCAAATAAAGTTTGGATGTGCACTGAATGGGGGGTGGGATTAGTCAAGCATCAGATGGATATCGGGTCTTGATGTCTTCATGTCTCAGAGGAGATCATGAGTTGAATTCCATACACCGCTCTTACCAGCTGGGTGGTCTTGAGCAAGTCACGTCATGTTCCTGAGCCTGTCTCTCCGCATCTGTAAGATGGGTTCAACAGGGCTGACCTCGCAGAGTGGTGGAAGTGGATCTCCAGAATGCTCAGTGTAGTGCCTGGCACACAGGCAGGGTTTCAGAAGCTTTGCCTCTGTTCTCCTCCCTCCCCAGACTGGCACTCACTCTGGGGTACAGAAAGGACCCACTCTTGGCCCCCAGGGAACTCTGGAGGAAAGCCAGGGGGAACCCCCAGCCCCAGGGCTAACTCAGAAAGAAGATTCCTGGTGGATTGTGCCAATCTGGGAAGGCTTCCTGGAGGAGGTACTCCCCTAAGATGCTTCCAGGGAAGTATTGTGCATATTCTGTGCTCATGGCAGCCAGTGGTGGAGATTAGACAGGTGTCTAGTGTGGGTCAAGGCCAAGGCCACAGGCTGGCAGCCTTCAGGGGCAAATGTAGCTGATAGTAGGCATTTTTCATCACAGGGGTAGCCCCCACTAGTGTTCTGAAACGATTTGGTTTTAAAGTCAATATTGACAAACATAGGCAGGTGTCCCCCAACGTACCCCATAATCTGGTGTCCTAAACTCTGCCTTTCTTCCTGCCAGCTCCCTACCTGGCCAGCATCCAAGTAAGGGGACTTGGGCCCAGGACAAGTCAGGGCCTGCGCTGTGCTGGGTTGGAGCTGGGCAGTGACGTAGTCCCTGCAGCTGCCAACGGTTGCCAGGGCAACGGTTGCCAGGGGCTGCTGTCACCTGCGCCCCTTTTCCCGGGTTGGCGGCTGGGACTTGCAGCCCGTCTTCCCAGGCTGCCCGCTTTGTCTGAGGCTCCGGTGAGGGGGGCGGGGACCGAGGCTGGGGAGGCTCAGCTTCAAAGTGCCCCTCTGGCCTCTTGAAGTGGGGAGAAACTGACCCGCCACCCCAGCGGGCTGCATCCTGCAAACAAGGCGAGCCCTTGGCCCACTCATTCACGCTCCTGATGTGTTTATAATCCGCTTGATGACACGAAGGAGGAATCCAGGTATGATTCCTCCCCTCCTCCCGCCGTTGCTCTCGTTCGCCCCGCTCTCCTCTCCTGCCCAGTCCCCGCTGCTAACCCCCCCCTCGTCCGCCCCTCCCCCTCCATCTCTCGTCCCCTGTCTCATCACCTTCTCCCTCCATTTCCCCTCCATCCCCCTTCCTTTCCTCCCTTCTTCCCAGCACTGAGAATTTAGCGGATGGGTAAGGGGCGGGGCTGGGGCTGGGGTGACACTAGGGACCCTGGGAGAGTCAGAGATGCTACTCTGAGGGGACCTGGTCAGTGAAGCAGGCAGCAGATCAGAACCACCAGGAAGTGGTTGGGGGTAAGGGCCTCACACCCGTTCCCTCCGCCACACTCCAGCTAAAATTCAGTTTCCGGGCTGTACCCCCATCGTCAAAGACAAGCCTCTGAGGATGCTGGGAGGGGAGGTCTGGGGCCTGCAGATGGCTGAGAGTGTGGGAGTGGGGCTGGGATAGGGTCCTGACAGAGCTCCAGGTCCAGGGTCCTCAGAGGAAAGTGTTCAGCTAATCTCGAGGAAACACATTTTTGGAAGCATCTTTTACTACGAATTTTAAAGAGAAGCCCTTTCTAACAGTCAATTAATGTCAAGGGGAAATGGGCTGCAAAATCAAGAGCATGGGTTCTGGAGTCAGGCCCTGAGGCTGTACCTCGAGCTGTGTGATCTCCGCCAGGTAACTTGATCTTCTAGGGCCTTATTTGTTAAATGGGCATAATGGTACTCATAAGATTTGGGGAAGGATTAAATGTGTTCGTTTGTGTAGAGAGCTTAGAATCAAGTCGTGCATTTTCAGAGAGCTTCATTAATGCTAGCTTTGTGACCAAGATCTATTAGTGATGGCATCATGGGTCCGCGACATTTGTTAATTCTGTTAGAGGGCAATATAGAATACTACATTTCCACTTTTTATGTTAGACATCCCAAACAAATTTTATATTGTACTCCAATAAAAATTAATTAAAAAAGGAAAATAAAAATGCTAGCTTTGTGGCTGGAGGTGGTGAGCGCCCTGTCTGTGGGCGTGTGCAAACAGCAGTGGAGGACCCGGTGAGGCAGCGATGTGTGCTCAGAGAGCTGGGATGGGATCCTGGTCTGTGCCTCCGCCGACCTTTCCCGGAGGGAGCCGGAACCTCAGCCTCGCCCAGGCCCACTGCCCTCGTGGGGGAGGACGCCTGGCTGTGTGTCCTGTCCACCCCTCAGCCAAGGATCTGGGACCCAGAAGAGAAGATAAAAAAGGGAGGGCTGGCGGCTGACCTTGGGAACGCTAAGGGTCCTGTGCTCCAAAGGCGGGCATTCTGCCAGGCCCGGGGGAGTCGAACTGCAGCCCCCTTAAAATGAGCAGGGAGGTGACTGGGCTGACCTTGTAAGCCTGGCCTTGGGCGGTTCGGGAATATAGATACGGAAGGGGAACTGCAGCCATACAGCTGAGGTCCGTCTGTGGTTTGAGAGGGAAGACAGGCTGGCCAGGAGAGGAGATGGCCAGCATCTTCTTTTCCCCTTGCTGGCAGCTGGGAGGTAAGCCCTGCCCTTCCCTGGAAGCATCCCGAGGCCCTGGGCTATGGAGAAGACAGACAGGGGACAGGGATCATAGTCACCTCCTCGACAGAGGAAGCAGCTGAGGCCCAGGGAGGGGACAGGCTGGTCCAAAGGTCTCAGGGCCAGTTAGCTGTGGAGCTGGTCCTGGACGCTATGCTCCCCCTGCTCTGGGAGTCTGCATTCCTTGGGCAGGTGCTGACTGGTGAGGGTCCTGGGGTCCAGCCTCAGCTGCTCCTCTTCGGGAGGGCTGTGGGGAGACTTGGCTGTGGGCTGCAGGCTGCCCCAGGGGCGTGGAGCTGGGGCCGGCGCCACTGTCCCGGGACTGCTCGTGAGAAGTCCTGCTGCCTGAGCCCCACTCCAGACTGGGCCAGACCTGGGACCCTTCCTAATCCCTCCTCTTCCCTGAGATTCTAGGTCTTTTCCATCCACACTCAGATTCTGAAAGGCTTTGATTCTCAGCTCCTAGAAGCTCTTGCATCCTGATCACCTCTTTCTCTCTCTCTTTCTTTTTCTCTCTCCCCCTCCCTCCCTCCCCTTCAGTCCCAGCATTCTAAGTGTCTCAGCTGCTTGAGGTGACTGTGGCTGACTTTAATGGAATAGCCAATCTGGAAACAGGGATGGTAGTGCCCCTCTCCCCAAGAGCTGGTGCTGCCGGCCAAAGGGAGGTGGGATGGGGCCGAATATAACCCAGGCTCCCCCAGGACCTCTCACCTGGAAGTGTCAAAGATGGTGATGAGTTGCCCTCGGGAACATCACAGCCTAAATGGCTCCTGCAGCCCGTCTCATGCTGGTTAATGGCCTCTGGGACAGCTCAGAGGGGAGGGGAGGGGAGGGGAAGGGAGGGGGCTGGAGGCTGGGAGGGAGGATGCTGACAGGCTTCTTTTCTATGTGGTGTCAAGATTTCTGAGAGCTCTTTTTTTCATGTTGGTAACAGGTGTCCTGCAAAAGAGGATGCACCGTGACGTTGGGCTGGGAAACTAAGCCTGACCAAGCTCTGTAGATTTTCTTTCTGCAGGACTTATCAGAGCCTTTGATGTGTTCATTCACAAGACCAAGTAGGGCCTGCAGTATTTCTCTAACTTGGGAACTAGAGCTTCTTAGGGAGTGCTTAGCAAAGTTGCGTCTTGGTAAAATCAGGGAGATAGCCCCAGAGAAGGGAAGGAAGGGACTCCGGAGACCACAGTGGCTAAAAGCACGGGCTTTGAGATCTGGTAGACTGGAGTTTGAATCCTGGCTTGGATACTTGCTCTGTGATCTTGGGTATCACTTAGCCTCTTTGGACTTTCGTTTCCTTGTCTTTAACGTGGGGGCAGTAATAGCATTTGTTTCACAAGAGGTAAGGTGAGGATTGAACCATCATTTGGGAAAAGTGCTTTGCACGGTGCCGGGCGCAAAGTGAGCGCTTGCTGAACGGAAACTGTCATCCCCCTCACTCTTCTTGTATTCCAGGGCCCTTTTCACTGTGCCAGACAGACCTCTGTTTATTCCCACTCGCCATCTGCTGTTCTGCCAGGCAGTGTGAGCCACGCAGTGTGGCTGGAGTGTGGGGGGCAGTCGGGTGAGGATGTGGAGGCCTGAGGCCCAGGGTGTGGGGACCTTCACAGACATGTCACAAGGTTGGCATCCCAGTGAGGAGGACTGGTGTGTGCAGAGCCTTGGAGGTGGGAACACTCAAGCCCAGGCTCATCTCTGGTGACTGTCGGTTGGCCTCTCTGAGGCCTCGTAAGCAAACACTCCAGTTCCAGATAAAGCAGGCCACCAGGTGGGTGGCTCTGGATAGCTGGCTTTCCGGGAGAACCCAGCGTCCTTTCACCTGGGCAGGTGCCCCATTCCTCCCCTTCCCCGGTCTCCCTGCAGGGCCAGGGCCCGTCTGGGCACGCAGAGGGAGCCATGGCCCAGGGACTTGGCTGGACCAGAAGGCGTGGGATGGTGGGCCCTGCGCGGGCGGGGCAGCCCTCCAGCGGGTCTGGTGCACGAATGTGGGACCCATCCCGGCAGTGAGCAGGCCAGGCCTTGGCATCCGCCAGGCCCTGCGGGCAGGCAGCTAGCTTAATTTTTATTCTCTTTTATTGTAGAAAAATTCCTGAAACCTGAGGTCACTCTGTTTTCCCCAGCCAGGCCAGAACACCCTTCCTGTGGGGAGTTCTGTGTGGTCACCTAGCTGGGGCCTCGGTCACCCGGCTTGCAGAGCAGGACGAGAGGGAGGAGAGATGGGCTCCGTGTGTGCCAGCTGTGCTGCCAGGAGCCACGGGCACAGCTGAGAGGCTGGCGGCTGGGCTGCGAGTGAGGCGTGGTCCGGGGTCCCCCCGGGTCTGATGGGGGCACCTCATTTGTTTGTTGGGTACGTGGTGTTTCTAAGTTAGACTGACGTTTACAGAAGAGTTTGGAAACGGCTGGTGGAGGGTCCTCTCCACCCCCGACACCACTCCTGTGGAGGAAACACCTGCGGTAGAGCCTCCGCCCTCTTCTAACGTTCCTCCTCACTCTCCCACACGTGTGGTGCACGCACGCACACGTGCACGCACACCTACATCCACACTCATGTGCGTCCTTCTACCCTCAAGGACTTCACGCTCGCCAACCCCTCTCCCGGCCAAATCCTTCTTTCCTAAGGGGCTCGGGGGAGGGGCATAGCCGGCAGCTCCGTTTTGCCCCCTCTTCCCCTCCCCCCACTGGAGAGCAGTTGAGGATGGGGGCTGGAGCTGGAGAGCTGAGCTGGGTCCTCTCTCTGCTGTCCCTCCCCCCCCCCCCCCCCCCCCCCCCAGCCAGTAACGCTTCTTGCCTGTTCACTTGATGCCAGCTCCTGTATGCCAGCTGTTGTACTGTACTACTGTACTTTTCAAGGTACTGTACTGTAAGATTAAAACTGTTTTCTTTATTTTTTATGTATTATTTGTGTGAAAAGTATTATAAACCTATTACAGTACAATACTATATAGCCAATAGTGTTAGTTGGGTACCTAGGCTAACTTTGTTGGACTTACGAACAAATTGGACTTATGAACGTGCCCCCCCCCCCTCCCCCGAGGAGGGCAAGACCAGGCTCACACCTGAAGACCCACTCAGGCAGGGGCTCCTTCCCCCACCCACGCCCCCCTGCGCCCAGCTGTGCTGAGGGAGGCTCCTTCCAGGTTCCTGGCACCCTGCTAAATGCTGGATGAACCAGCCAGGGTGGTGATTCATCCTCACCACCAGTGAGGTTGAGAAGAGGTACTGCGGGGAAGCAAGCTGACCTTTTACCATCTGAGTGATTTGGGGCTGGGCCCTACCTGCCTCTGCTTCTGCCTCTGCCTCTGCCTCTGTTAAACAGGACTACTGGTGTTATCCCAGCCTTGTAAGCCGGTGGCTCTAAGCCCACGGAGTGTCAATCAACAGGACACCTGTTAAAGCCAGACTCCAGAGCCCCACCCCAGACCTGTAGCATCTGCTCCTCAGTGTGCAGGGGCCTGTGAATCTGCAAACCCGTGGGTGGGTTTGGGCACCTCTGATATTAACTCCTCATGGCAAAGGGGGGCACATAGGGTTGAGTGTAGGTCATGGTCGGTCCCCTTCCCTGAGCCCCACCAAGAACACAGAAGTTAAATCTGATGGCAGATGGGCACTTAGGCAAAGCTTCATGGGGAGGGTGTGTCTTCACTGAGTTTCAAAAGATGAGTTGGGTCATGGAGTTAGGGAAGGCATTCCAGACAAAGAGGCAGGTTGGCCGGGGGGTGGATAAGTTTGTGGTCCACAGTGTATGTTACGGGCAGGAGAAGGAAAGGTATGGGGGCCCAGGTCCAGGTCATCTTCCTGGGGAGGTGCCTGCCCAGGAAGGGTTAACCGCAGAGCTGCCCAGGTCCTGTCCACTCAACTTCCACCTCCATCCTCCGAGGAAATGGGTTTTCCAGGAGCCTGGACTGGGCCAGCGGTGACTCGCGGCTCTACACGGATGGCAGAGGAAGTGACTCAGGCCCCGGCGGGAGAAAGTGAGCCACGGGTCCCCTGCCCGTTTGCCTCTCCCCCACCACGAGGATGGGCAGGGCTGGGCCTGTGCAGCCGCAACCCCGGGGCCCTTCCTCCCGGGCCCAGCCAGCCCTGGGGATGGGCAGCTGGGGAGTCTTGGCTTAAAGGAGCTCTGGTCCCCTCCACTCTGCCTGGATCCTTGGGGACTCTGTGATGGTGGCCCCCATTGTGTCAAGCTGGGCCAGACTGTTTGGTTCTCTGTGTTTACGGAAGGCCTGAGGTCAAGGGCAGCTGCTCCAGAAGGGGAGCTGGGGGATGGGGGCATCCCTAGGGGGCTCGGCCCCCCCAAATCCTCTCTCCCAGGCTGGAGTTGTCTGCACTGCCTGTGGTCTTGGCTGACCCCGGCCCCACCATTTTTCTCTCCTTTTCTTTGGGGGTCTCCCAAAGCCAGGGGGGCATGCATCTCTAGAAACTGACAGTGCCAGCTCTGCAAGGAGTTCTCTAGGGTGAGACTGAGGTCTGTGTCTTGGCTCCACTGGTGGAGATCTCAGAACAGATGGCCCTTCCCTAGTCTCAGTTTCCTGATCTGTAAAATGGCAAAACAGTAGGACCAGCTTTACAGGGTGGCTCTGAGGATTTCATGATAACGTAGATGGTGCCCCAGTTCAGCTCTCCTGTCCTTTAGAGGCTTCTGGGGACAGGCTCAGTTCCAGGCTGTGAGGAGGGAAGTTTTCTGGGTGGGGTTTCAGTCTTCCGGGAAAGGAAATTCATGCTCTAAGAATTTCCCATCAAGGTGCTTTGGAAGTTGAGCTGGCTGTGGGGGCCCCGAGGGGGTTACATGGAGGGTGGGAGGGAAGGTGTAGGAGTAGGAACCTGTGACAGGCCCAGGGGTTGAGTGAGGGGCAGGCATGAGCTGGTCAGGAAGGATACAGAGATATCTAGCTGACACCTGTGGTGCCTGCCATGTGCATGGCCCTGCTGTAAGTCCTCTACAGGTATCAGTTCATTTAATTCTCACAACGACCCTTGCAGTAGTCTCAGTTTTTATTCCTATCTACAGATGATGAGAGTGAGGCTCAGAGAGGGTGAGTAACTAGCCCAAGGACACACAGCTATTGAGTAGGGGTACTGGGATTTGAACCCAGACAGTCTGCCTCCAGAGTCTACTAAGGGTGGGTTAAAGGAAGCCAGGCAGTCCCTCCCCTCAAATCCCAAGAATGTCCATAGGACTAGAGTTGTTCACCTTGGAGCGGCTATTCAAGTCGCCAAGGTAGAGTGGGGATGAGCCAGGAATGTCAGGTCATGCCATTGATCCCTGTCTGCTGGAATCCTGGTAGTTCACAGTGGTGCAGACTTACTTGTATCCCTCCAGTGATGGGGAGCTCACTTTCTGTTTCCACCTTTTTGCTCTCAAAGGAATCAATCCAGGAGGACTGATGAAAGCAGATGATTCTGCCCTGTCCTGGGCCCCGTATACCGATCATGGTAGCTCACTTAGAAGGTCAGTGGGCCGGAGAGATACATGGATTCTGGGCAGCTCCATCCTTGTTTTCTGTATGATGTCAGGAAATCGCTGGCTGTCTCTGGGCCTTGAATCCAAACGCCATAAGATGGAGAATTGGGGCCAAATTTGCAAGGTGATTGTGAGCTCTGAGTTCAGAAGTATAAAGCAGGGGTCAGAGCAGAGGTCGGGGGGGGGGGCTTCCTGGAGGAGGTGTCATTTGGATTGGGGATCAGATGTAGACAGTGACCGGCAGAAAAAAGAAGGAAAGAGAAAGGGTCCAGGAGAGACATGTTTCTGTCCCTGGATGCTGGGTTTCCTTTCACTGGTCTGGAGTGGCAGTTTCAAAAGGAGCCAAAATGGGAGACACCTGCTTTGGAAAGATCCCCAGTGTTCTCCTTACTTGCAGCGAGTAATAAATCCTTCCTTCTCCCTAAAAACAAAAACACCAAAAACCAAAAAAAAAAAAAAACCCCAAAAGGAGCCAAAATGTTCAGAGAGGACACAGAGTGAAACCTTAAATATCACAATGTAGGAAACAGCGACCATTCCCCCAAACACTTTCACATCCTTCCTCTCAGGGGGTCTTGTGATGTCACCAGGGCAGGATGATGAACCCAACTGACCAATGATTAGACTGACCAGGCCCTAGAAATCGGGGTTCCATTACACATGGTGGGACACTGGAGACGGGATCTAGCTTGAGGGGGCCAGCTTTGTTCAAGGAAGGCCCAGCCCAGGAAGGAGACAGTGAACTCCTGCATGGACCACCCCTCCATTTAATGCTGCCCTTAAATAGTCCATCCAAAAGCCACTTCTTCCTGGAAGCCCTCCTTGGTTTCGTCCCAAAGTCAAACTCCTCTCATGCCCCATGGTTGCCAGGCTTCCTTTTGTCTGGCTTGTGGCAGATGATTGCATCTGTCACCACAGCCATATGTAGTTCCTCACAGGTTGAGGATGGCTGTTCGTGACTGCCAGCACCCAGCTCAGTCGTAAGGCCAGCAGAGGGCCAAGCCACCCAGCATCTCTCTGTAAGTACCAGGCACGCAGGTTCCCTGCCAGGCACTACAGTCCTGACCAGGCAGGGAAAGCCCTTGGTGTCTGGAACAATCTTGGGCAAGTCATTTAATTCCTTGGATCTCAGGTTCCCCGTCTGTGAAATGGGCCAATGATAGGGCTGACTTCACAGGGTTGGAGTGAAGATTAATACAGGTATAGGGGTGAGGGGGGTGGGTCAGCACAGGCTGGCAGGTAGTAGGTACTCAGCTAATAGAGGCTGAGGGGGGCGCATTCTACAAGAGGATGGGGCTGAGGGGAGCTGGATCTCCCCCGACTTGGGCCACAATATGTCTCCTGACCAGACTGGGACGTCCCCCCTGCCTTTCCAGCTGCCCTGGGAACTGGCTCCCCCTGGTGGCCATACCAGGAAGTGCCTGTCTCCTCTATCCCCTGGCTGTAGAGGGCGCTGTGGCTGCACTGATCCTTCACTCCATTTCCCTCACGGTCCACCTGCCCAGCGACCTCCGTGCACACTAGGCCCTGTGCACAGAGATGGATCAGCAGCTCCCTGGGTAGCACCAGGAGGAGGGATGTACCATCCTGCACCTCCCAGAGTTGGCTAACGGGACCCTATGAAATAGAAACAGACACACAGACATAGAGAGCCAAAGGAGGCCAGGACTGACTGTAGAGGGAGTTGAGGAAGGCTTCCTGAAGGAGGTGACCTCTGAGCTGGGTCTTAGGGATGATGATGGTGAGGTTCCAGGAGGAGAGCCCTGCAAGCCCCCTTTTTCCTGTGTTCTTCAGGCCTGGAGGGGGCAGCGTGGTTGGGGTGGTTCCTGGTGGTGCTGGGGAGCCTCTCCCCCCAAGTCTAGCCTGATTACCCCATCACTACTGGATCTGGAGGGAGGTACTATTATTCGTCCTGTTTTCCATGGACCCTTTTACAGGGTCATGCAGCGAGCAAGAGGTGGAGCTGGGACTTGAACTCAGCCACTGCCTCTTTTTAATTTTTATATTTTAATTTTATTTTATTGAAGAATATGTGATTTACAATGTATTGATTTCTGCCGTACAGCAAAGTGACTCAGTTATACACATATCAACATTCTTTTTTTTTTTTTTTTTTTTTTTTTTTTTTTGGTTTTTGGGTTTCCTAGTTTTTCCCTTACCCATTTTTTTTTTTTTTTGGAAAAATTTTTTTTTTTGGGTTTTCTGCCCATTTTTTAAAACTTGTGTTATGCGGGCCTCTCACTGTTGTGGCCTCTCCCATTTGCGGAGCACAGGCTCCGGACGCGCAGGCTCAGCGGCCATGGCTCACGGGCCCAGCCGCTCCGCGGCATGTGGGATCCTCCCGAAACGGGGCACGAACCCGCGTCTCCTGCATCGGCAGGCGGACTCTCAAGCACTGCGCCACCAGGGAAGCCCTCAACATTCTTTTTAATATTCTTTTCCATTATGGTTTATCACAGGATATACTGAATATAGTTCCCTGTGCTCTACGGTAGGACCTTGTTGTTTATCCCTCCTATATGTAATAGTTTGTATGTACTAATCCCAAACTCCCAATCTATCCCTTCCCCATCCCCCCCTGGCAACCACAAGTCTGTTCTCTATGTCTGTGTGTCTGTTTCTGCTTCATAGATATGTTCATTTGTGTCATATTTTAGATTTCACATATAAGTGATAGCATATGGTATTTGTCTTTCTCTGTCTGACTTGCTTCACTTAGCATGATAATTTCTAGGTCCATCAGTGTTGCTGCAAATGGCCTTATTTCATTCTTTTTTATGGCTGAGTAGTATTCCGTTGTATATATGCACCACATCTTCTTTATCCATTCTTCTGTCGATGGACATGTAGGTTGTTTTCACATCTTGGCTGTTGTGAATAGTGCTGCTATGAACATAGGGGTGCATGCATCTTTTTGAACTATAGTTTTGTCGGGGTATATGCCCAGGAGTGGGATTGCTGGATCATATGGCAACTCTAGTTTTAGTTTTCTGAGGAACCTCCATACTGTTCTCCACAGTGGCTGCACCAACTTACACTCCCACCCACAGTGTAGGAGGGTTGCCTCTTCTCCACACCCTCTCCAGCATTTGTTATTTGTAGACTTTTTAATGATGGCCATTCTGCCTGTGTGTTGATAACCTCACTGTAGTTTTGATCTGCATTTCTCTAATAACTAGCACTGTGGAGCATCTTTTCGTGTGCCTGTTGGCCATTTGTATGTCTTCTTTTAGCCACTGCCTCTTGATGCTCAGCTCCTGGCAGCTCTGGGGAGGTCCACGGACTGTTTCCACACTTGCCTCCCCACCTCATATCCCACATCCACGCTACCCTGGCTTCTCCCTCTTCAGGGCTGGCACAGCCACCCTGTGGGTCAGGCCCTCAAGCCAACACTCCTGGCCTCTTTCAGGTGCTGACTTCTCAGGGTGACTTTGGGAAGGAAGATGGCTGCCCAAGTGCTGCTGCAGACAGTGCCGTTCCTGCTGGGTCTGCTTCTGGTTCCAGGTAGGCTTTCTTGGAGGTACCCTAGGACTTACGTTAAAATGCCATCCTTACATTAAGGATGTCTAGGTCAGCTTCCAGCACATCCACTAACCCCTTTGGGCAGGCACAGGCCTGGGGACACAGCTTAGCAAGTGGGTGATGGTACCTTGGAGAAAGGAACATGGACTGGGTTTTGGCCCTACTCACCCCTGTAGCCAGTGCATCCTTGTGCAGTACACAGCCTGCACAGCTCTCTGTGGCAGGCATGGCCTCATTAAATGTTTTATTGCTATTTAAAATATTATTTTGTCTTTGAAATTATTATTGATTTTGAGTTTGTTCTTTTCATATTTTGAAGCCAATAATCTTTGAATAGGGTAGACTCACATTTTTGGAGACCCTTTGAGGTATAGGTCCTTGGAATGTGTGTGGGTCCTAGGCACTGGGCTCCTGTGTTCTGGGCCCAGAGCCTGCCCCCGGGCCCAGAGTCCCATCTGCGGTCTCTGCTTCCTCAGGTGCCCGTGGCGGGGGCCCCCGGGAAGACTTCCGCTTCTGTGGCCAGCGGAACCAGACGCAGAACAGCAGCCTCCATTATAAGCGGACATCTGAGCTGCACATCTCCGTCAAGAACACTGAGGAGGCCCTCGCAGTGCATGCGCCCTTCCCTGGAGCCCATCTGGCTCCTAGGTCATTCCCTCATCCCAGGGGCCTCTACCACTTCTGCCTCTACTGGAACCGCCATGCTGGGAAATTGCATCTTCGCTACGGCAAGAGCGACTTCGTGCTGAGTAACCAAGCCTCTGACCTCCTGTGCTTCCGGCATCAGGAGGAGAGCCTGGCCGAGGGGGCCCCACTGTTCGCCACCTCTGTCAGCTCCTGGTGGAGCCCCCAGAACACCAGTCTGCCCAGTGCAGCCGGCTTCATCTTCTCCTTCCACAGTAAGGCGACTTCCAGGCAGAAGGAACAGCCTGGCCGAAGGCCTGGAGGCGGGGAAGGCCAAATGCGCGGCGAGGGGGTTAAAGCAGACGGGGCCGAATGTCAGGTCACGGAGCAGGGGCCCTGTCCGCAGGCAGTGGGGAGCCAGGGAAGGTGTCTGAGGCGTGGAAGAGTGTGATCCAAGGTGCGCTTTGGGGAGGTTTGTGGGAAGTTAGGGGTGAGGGCGGAGGGGCAAAGTGCCATCCAGCGGCTGCGGGGAAGGCCCAGGTAAAGGACGATGAGGCGTGAACAGGGTGGGAGCAGAGAGAATGGAGACACGGGACTGGAGGTCAGGAGGCGGAGGAAAAATTCTGCTTCATCAGCATCACCTAGATTGTTTATCCCCATTTCTCGGAGGAGAAGCTGAGGCACAAAGTTGCACAGCTAGTGAGTGAGGGAGCCAGGATCTGAACCCAGCAGCTGACTGGCATGAGGGGATGGGGCAGGGGTGCAGGGGAGAGCAAGAGGTCAGAGGTCAGGACGCAGCGAGGCTGGAGGCTGACACTGAGGTGTGCAGACTGTGTGTCTGGCTGGGGTGTGACAGGTGTGGTGTGGCCGCTGCCTTCTATTCGGTGCTGAGTGGGGGCAGGGAGGAGGGGGTGGCCCAAAGGAGGTGGAGGCTCTACTCAGGGTCTAGGATTTCCCTGATTCTGGGGCCTTTCAGGCAGCTCCAGTTTGCGGCGGGGCTGCCAGGGGCGGGGGCAAAGGGCGTTGAATATGTTAGCAGCTCTGGGCCCTTGGAAATGCTGGGGGGTGGCAGCAGTGGGCCCAGGTGCTGCCCAGGGCAGCAGACAGGGGCCGGGGCAGTAGATGGGGCTCCCCGCCCCGAGGCTGGGATTCTGCCCCAACCTGGGAGGCTTTAGGGCAAAGTCAGGCATAGCTGCAAATTGACTTCCTGAAGAGCAGATCTGGCCTGGCCTTATTTGGTCTGTAGAGAGTTTTTTGAAAACATGAGCCAGGGTTTTCAAATGATCTAAAAATCAGGCTTTCTACCTTATAAATTCAGATGGGACCACAGGGCCTGCCTTCCTTGCTGGTATAGGGCATGCCCCCTCCCCACAGGTCCTTCCTCCCATCTGCCTACCTCATCTGAGTCCCGTCTGAGCCCTGGAGGTGCCTGAGTCTGCAGCCCTTGGGTGCACGGTACCCAGGTGGAGGGCCTGGAGCCACCACACAAGCCCCCCGCCCCCCCCCCCCCGGCCTCGCTGGCCCTGGGGAACTGGCCCTCCCAGCTCCCTGTGTGTAGTCAGAAGCATACCTGGGTAGGTGTGTCCCAGCCCACCCTGCTGGGGCTGGAGTTGCTGGGGGCTTCACAGGACAGAGCCCCGTCTGTCTGGCTGCAGCTCTCAGTGACTTGGGGGAGTCCACTGCACCTCTTGGAGCCTCAGTTTCCTGCTCCATAAAATGGGGATAGAAGCTTTCAGAATGAGTGTGGCCGGGCACCTCATTCAACAGCCTTTGGTGGGTCTGTCCATCCCTCTCCCCCAGCTCCTCCCCTGAAGACCTCCCACAGCGCCTCGGTGGACACATGTGAGCTGAAAAGGGACCTCCAGCGGCTCAGCCAGTTTCTGAAGCATCCCCGGAAGAGCTCAAGGAGACCCCCGTTCACCCCCGTGGACCAGTAAGTGTGGGTCCCAGTGTGTGAGGGGGAAGGAGGAGGCATCCTCCAGACCAGGACAGGGCAGGGCAGGGACCTGGAGTGGGCAGCTGTATGGAAACCTCCCCTGGGGCTGGAATGTTCTCATCTTTCCATCTTCTGCGGGAGGAATTGAGATACAGCCCTGGAGGCCAAGCCCCTCCCCTGCCTGAGTCATTAAAAACAAATGTCACACTCAGCAGCCCAGGTCAGCCGCACCCAAGCCCTCCTCTCCACCAACAAAGTGAAAAGGATTGACCCATTTTACAGCTCCGCAGACTGAGGCCCAGAGATGGGTAGGGCTGCTCCGTTGCACAAAGTGGGTCGGTCCAGGCAGAACTGGGCCCAGAACCTGGTGGCCGAGTCCGAGGATAGGTCCCCACCCCACTCCTTTCCTGTGTGCTCTGACGCTCTGGCTAACTCCCTGCCACCCCCCGCAGGTCATTCTGTCTGCCCCACCCTCTTTCCTGTGTATCTGCCTGAATCTCTCTCCCTCTGTCTCCCTGCCTACTTGCCCGCCTGGATCCGCCCCTCACACCCAGCAGTCACCCACCCTCTCTCCCCACTGCCAGGCAGCTGCAGAGCCTGGAGTCGAAGCTGACCTCTGTGAGCTTCACAGGGGACACGGTGTCCTTTGAGGAAGATCTGGTCAACGCCACGGTGTGGAAGCTCCAGCCCACAGCCAGCCTCCAGGACCTGCGCATCCACTCCCAGCGGGAGGTCAGGGGTCAGGATGGTGGCCAGGGCAGGAAGCAGATGTGGAGGCCGTGAGCACTCCCCTCCTCTGGGCCTCCGGGAACCAGATGTGTGCTGATGAGGAAGGCCTCAGGCCCAAAGTCTACCTCAGTCAGTGGCTACCCGGTGGAACTGAGGACCCTTCCTGATACAGTGGTGGGGCCAGAGGTGGGGAGGGACCTGGTCCCTGCACAGGGGGCTCCTGTGGCACATCCTTGTGGACTGACAACCAACACCAAAATGCCTGTGCCTGCAGCCCTCTTGTGAGCCTGCCCTTGGTGGGCCTAGTTGGGGGCAGAGGGCTACACACCCTGCCTTTCTTATCCCCCAGCACACCAGGGAGCCATAGGCAGGGTCAGTGTCTGAAGCCCAGACACCAGAATATCACGTGATTCTCCTAGGCCCATTTTCCCCTGGGGCCCTGGGTCCTAACGACAAGGCACCCCAGCCAGCGCTGGTGCCAGGGAAAGGAGGGGTGAGGAGGGCTGTCGTGAGTCAGACCTGGCTTCCTGAAGGTGGTGGGCTTATAGATGGCAGCGTCCAGGAAGGCATGTGCTGGGGGGATGTGGAGGGGATCTGGAGGTCCACCTCTGGCTGAGCCCCAGTGGGACTCTGGTCTGCAGGGGGAGCAGAGCGAGATCCTGGAGTACTCGGTGCTGCTGCCCCGCGAGCTCTTCCAGAAGACCAAGGGCCAGAGGCAGGAGGCTGAGAAGAGACTCCTCCTGGTAGACTTCAGCAGCCAAGCCCTGTTCCAGGTATGGGGCTGTTGTCCTCGGGCCCTCCCCTGGGGGAAAGCAGCTTCTGTCTGACGCAGAGATGGAAGGGTAGGCATGGAGCCCAGCCCCTTCCTCCAAGAGTCCTTGTAAAGTCAGAAGTCGGACAGCAACATGCAGATCTCCCTGGGAGATTTAGACCTGGGAGAGTGTTATTCTCACTATGGTGTAAATGACTACCTGTGCAAGAATTTTTTTCCAGAGGGAGACTCAAAATCTGGGAGCAATGTGCCGGGCAGAGACAGGAGTCTAGAAGGTCTGGGGAACTTCTGAGCTTTTCTTCTCAGTCCTGAGCCCCCTCCCTACCCTCTTCCCCCACCCCACATACCTAGGACAAGAATTCCAGCCAGGTCTTGGGGGAGAAGGTCTTGGGTATCGTCGTACAGAACACCAAAGTAGCCAACCTTTCGGAGCCCATGGTGCTCACCTTCCAGCACCAGCCACAGCCGGTGAGTGTGAGCAAAGCAACCAAGGACACAAGGGTCCCCGTTGTCCATGTCCTCCTGTCCCCCTCTCTTCTGAATCACTTGTCTTTAACGAAATGATTGACTGGCTGAGGGCATCGGCCAGTCAGGTACAAAAGGGGTGGGGCCCCGGCACTGACTCCCTCAGCCTGGCTGGAAAGGAGTAGACTGTCGTGAGACCCACTCCCCTTCTTTCTTGTCCCTACAGAAGAATGTGACTCTACAGTGTGTATTCTGGGTTGAAGACCTGACATGTGAGTGTGGAGGGGCCTCTGAGCTGGGCAGGTACCTGGAGGCAGGTACCAGGGGGTCCTGGAAGGTGGGGGAGATGGAGTTAATCAAGGGGGGCTTCCTGGAGGAAGGTGGGCTTTGAAGAGGGAGTGATGTCAGGCTAGGGATCTGCTGAGGGGAGCAAAGGCTCAGAAGAGTGATGCAGTCGTGCATTTGTGGCGTATAGTGGGGTGCTGGGGTGCTGGGCTTGATCTCAGAGCCCCATGCTGGCCCCTCCTCAGTGGGCAGCCCGGGGAGCTGGAGCGATGTGGGCTGTGAGACCATCAGGAGAGAGACGCAGACGTCCTGCCTCTGCAACCACCTGACCTACTTTGCAGTGCTGATGGTGCGTGGCCCCCTCCTTCCCTGCTCCCATACACAGGCCGGGTTCTTGCTGTGTGGCCGCCACTTCTCGCATATATGTCATCCATTCCTCACAACAAGCCCCGAGGTGACTCCTGTTGTTGCCCCATTTTATAGATAAGGAAACTGAGGCTCAGAGAGGTTAGGCAATTTACTCAAGTTCACACAGCTAGTAGTAAGTAAAAGAGCTGGTCTCTAAAGGCCTTGTTCTTTATTCCCAAATTTTGGTGCATGATAAAAATGCAGGTTCCTGGTCCTAACCTAGGATTCTGATTCCACAGGGCTGGGGTGGGGCCAGGAGTATGTTTCTAAAGAGCCCTCAAGGGGATGCTGAGGCCCTTGTGTCGGACTTCAGTGCCCCCAAGATCTCAGAAGCTTTGTGTCCTAGGCTCATTCTCCCCAAATCTCAGGACCCTAGCATCTGAGGGACCGGAGTGGTCTTCCAGCTCTCTCTGGGCCTGGCGAGCTCACTGCCTCACAGGAAACTTATTTCTGTTTTAAATGCTACAGAAAAATAATTAGTGCCGGGACAGGAAAGGGATTCTCTGGTGGAGGGCTCTTGACCTTGGGGGGGACAGGGATCCATTTGAGAATGTGGTGAAAAATGCCCTCATGGGACCACACTCTGCTCAGTTTGGGGGGCAGGTGTGGTTCATAGGCGCCCAAGGCCATCCAGGGACCACGGGTTAGACCTCCATCTGGGCTAACCCTCAGTGTCGAGTTGGGGGCACTGAGGCCAGCCCTGACCTGCCTCGTGGACCCAGGTTACCTCTGTGGAGTTGGACGCCATACACAAGCACTACCTGACCCTCCTCTCCTACGTGGGCTGTGTCATCTCCGCCGTGGCCTGCGTCCTCACCATCGCTGCCTACCTCTGCTCTAGGTAGGACCTGGGAGCAAGAGGGAAGGGGGCAGGGAGAGCCTCCATTCTAGGCCCCCGGGCTGGGACCCCACGATGAGGGAGACCCACCCTGGAGATTGGCCTGACCCCGAAACGTGTGTATAGTGTGGAAGCCCTGGGAGGTGTAGCCAGCTGACCCCCAGGGGGGCATTTCCTGCTCAGATCTGTGGTGTTTGGGTAACATAGCATTTCCGGTTTACATTAACTGCCAACATTTAAAATTGGGAGAGTTGACATAAGAATCTAGATTCCTGTCTTTGAATAACCAGATGTGATACTGCTGGGGGCACATGATAATATGACAGTGATGGTAATGATAATGGTGAACACTTACATCAAGCGGCCCACATGCCACACACCGTTCTAAGTGCTTTACACGCGTGAACTTGGTTCATCCTCGCAAGGGCCCTATGGAAGAGTGCTCAGAGAGAGTAAGTGACTTGACTGAGGTCACACAGCGGGCAAGTGGTAGAAGCAGGCTTGAGCCCAAGCAGGCTGATGGCTCCAAGCCCACAAGGCCCGGGTCAGCGGAGCTGCCTGGCAGTGGCCGCTGTGGACAGGTAGAGCCTCCAGAATTTTCTCCAGCCCCTGTTCCCTAGTGCCTGTTTCGAGGCCAGATCCCCTGGCTCCATGGAGGCGTGTGTCACCCCAGTCGTTTGGGTGCCTGCTGAGAGAAGGGGCCGCCTTCGGTGGAGTGAAGAACGCCTCCACCCACCCTCAGACCGGCTGTGTGTGGGGTCTGGATTGTCAGTGCTGGGCTTGGCCTAAACTGAGGTCCACCTGTAGTTGGGCCCTGGACCCGTCTGGGTGGAAGGGAGACATCCTTAGTTCTACTGTAGAATGAAGACTCTTGGAGTGTGCTCACTGTTCTTGCGGGGACCAGGGAGGGTAGAGCCGTGTGAAGGCGTGGCCACAGCTGCACACGTGGTGGGGCTGGAGCAGGCCATGAGGAGGGACGGCTGGCAGGTTGAGTGGAGAGCTGGGGGTGAGGGCACAAGCCCCTCCCAGCACCTGCCCATTGATCACAAAAGTGCCCCGGGACAAAGGGACAGGAACCCTTAGGGACTGAGCACCTTATCTGTGCCAGATGCTTTGTATCAGTGTAACCCTCACCCCAACCCTGCGAGGGGGGCCGTCCTCCCACTTCACAGATGAGTAAACAGGGTGAAGGGGATGGGGCCAGCCTAAGCTAAGGTGGTGCCTCAAGTTAGGGGTAGGGTGGGCATGGGGATCCAGGATGGTAGGTGTTCTTCTGAACTCTCTGGAGCAGGCAGTGGATGGTGCCAGGCGGACAGAAAGGCTGGGGACAGGAAAGCTGACAGTGCCCTGTACCACACAGTATCTTGGGATGGGAGCAGGACGTACACACACAGACTTGCAAACTCAAGGACACAGGCCACACAGCATGTACTCACAGATGCACAGTAGTGCAGACAGACAGGCAGACACAGAACATGGGTGGCATGGATTCTCCAAAACAGCAAGAAATCCAGTCTTTCCCTTCTGACTTTGGGAGCATCTGGTTGATTGTAGTGGCTGATTTGGCTTCCTCACTGTGCTTGGTTAAATCTGCCGTTAAATGCACACATGGTGCCTAAGCCTGTGGGTGTTGGACACATGGAAGGTGCACGGGGACAGAGCCTAGCTGTAGCCACGGGAGGCCGTGTGTGTGTGTGTGTGTGTGTGCGCGCACGCACGTACACGCATGTGTGCACGTGTAACCTGGGAAGGCTGCCTGGAGGAGGAGGGGTGGGTGGGCACACCTCCCACCTCCCACCTCCCACCTCCCACCTCCCACCTCCCTGCCTTCCCACGCTGGCCACCAGAGTGACCGTGCCTGCCCTACCTCCACCCTCACCTGTGCAGGAGGAAGTCTAGGGATTACACCATCAAGGTGCACATGAACCTGCTGCTGGCTGTCTTCCTGCTGGATGTGAGCTTCCTGCTCAGTGAGCCGGTGGCCCTGGCAGGCTCCGAGGCTGCCTGCCGCGCCAGTGCCATCTTTCTGCACTTCTCCCTGCTCGCCTGCCTCTCTTGGATGGGCCTCGAGGGCTACAACCTCTACCGACTCGTGGTCGAGGTCTTCGGCACCTATGTGCCAGGCTACCTGCTCAAGCTGGGCATCGTGGGCTGGGGTGAGTTGGTGGAGGGGGTTGGTGGGCCCCCCCAGTGCCTTTTCCTCTTGGTTTCTGGCAAAACATGGGCGCTTGGTTCCACTTCTCCACCTACCCCTCTGACCATTCCCTCACTGCTTCCTTCATTCACCCATCCTCAGGGGTTGTTTACCTTGGCTAGGTCAAGGTCCTCTTTAGGAAGATGAGGTGATGAGCCCTGTCCCCAAGAAACACTTACATATTCTCTACATCTTTCACTCTCTTACAAGTGGGGTTTGCAGACGGAGCCACCATGTATGGATGTGCAGGTTGTGCACTGCTCAAAGGCACCCAGTTGTGGATGAGTGGGGCCGTAATTCAGTCCTCACCTGATGCAGCCAGGCTTATGGTGGCCCTGCCTGTGGATCCCCGTGAACCTCAGGTAACAGGTTCTCCGTGGCTCTGGTATTTGTTGTTGGCCAACAGCAACCCAATTCACCTGTGGCCCAGACCTGCCTTTTGTCAGACCTGGAGGCCCAGGGGCACACACCACAAGTCCTTGAACGTTGCACAGGCCCACCAACCTCCACATGTCCCCGACCCCAACTTGCTGCTCCTCCCGTGTTTCTCATTCAGCACTTTCTTGGTTCACTTCATTGATTTACATGAAATTCCTTCAGAGTTGGTTCTTTGTCAAAATCCAGGTGTTCGGTGGTGGGCAACCCTTCCAGGGAGCTCTCAATCTCCACCTCATGGACAAGGTCGAGGCCCAGGGCAGACATCCTCTCGGGGTATAACTCTAGATGTCCCCTGTTGAACTGTCCTCCACCCCACCAATGTCCTCTCTGCTCCTCCAACCTCTCCTTGTGACAGCCAGCCCCTCAGCAGGGAACTGCAGGCCCTTTCCCCTAGGGGGCCCCAGGATGCTGAGCGGTAAGGTCAGGGGAGATGGGCTCCCTTTATGAGAAACCAGAACTGGAAAGGAGAAGGGTGGGTCCGAGCTTGGAGGACCTGCCCCAGATGGGGCTGGGTAAGCTCTGGGACCACAGGTCTGAGAGGAGGTCTCACCAGAGGGAAGGGGAGGGCAGGCCTCAGAGGGTGGGAGATGGAGCTCCATGCTTTGTTGCCTGCAGGCTTCCCCATCTTCCTGGTGACGTTGGTGGCACTGGTGGATGTGAACAACTACGGCCCCATCATCCTAGCTGTGCACAGGACCCCAGAGAGTGTCATCTACCCTTCCATGTGAGTGGCTTGTGCAGTGGAGGCAGGAAGGTGGGCCTCATGGTGCAGAGGTCAGAGAGTAGCCTGGGCCCAGGTCACGCTGACCAGGAGACTCCTGGGTGCCAAGCTGCTGGGGGTATTGGGGTGACCCTTTTCTCAGGGAGGGTGAGAACGGGCCTGGATCTGCCAGTCACTTGCCAGATGACCTTGCACAGGTCCTAGCCCCTCTCTGGGCCTCAGTTTCCCCACGTGCGAGTGGGAGTATGGGTTGGAGCAGCTGAGCCTCCAGCATGTTCCTTTGCTGCACCCTTCTGTCTTCTTCCCCATGGAAAATGGGAAAGGCTGAGGCCCAGAGAAGGCAGGAATCCACACCACACTGCTCAAAGGCACCCAGCTGGGGGATGAGTGGGGCTGAAATCCAGTCCTCCTCCACTCACCTAATTCACCCAGGCTGATGGTGGCCTGGCCTCTGTGTCCCCCTGAGCCAGACTAGAATCCAGGGCTCCTGAGCCCTAGGCTAGGAAGGAACCCTTCCCATTCCTCCAGTGTTTTGAAAATTTCCGTTTTTTTACATCGTGACCTTGTGATTTTTGCCTCACTTTGTGCCATCTGTATTATTATTATTTGTTTAATTTTTTCTTTAAATCATCTGGCTTGTTAAATGTGTTTTTTAAAAAAGTCATATCAACTATAAATGGGAAATAAGCATTACTTGTCATAAACAGTGAGTAGTCATGAAAGCAAACACAGGAACAAGGAAACCCTGGTACTAAATTCTTGATGAAAGCCGTGAGCCTAAAAGTCTGGCTTTTTTTGAAAAGGGAGACTAGCAAGTGTTAGAAGTGTTAAAAACGTTTTAGGACCAAATTAAGTCTTTCTCTTGACTACAGAGAAGGAATAAAGGAGAATTGAAAGGAGAGGGACTTTTTGGCCCTTCAGTGAGTGGTGTTTAAAGCAGCTGCCCTGTACTCGGGCTCACTGTGGTGCTTGCCCATGGCCCAGGAAGCACCGTGCCAGCCCGGCCTTGCAATGACCCTTCGTGCCCTTGCCCACAGGTGCTGGATCCGGGACTCCTTGGTCAGCCACGTCACCAACCTGGGCCTCTTCAGCCTGGTGTTTCTGTTCAACATGGCCATGCTGGGCACGATGGTGGTGCAGATCCTGCGGCTGCGCCCACACGCCCAGAAGTGGCCCCACGTGCTGACCCTGCTGGGTCTCAGTCTGGTCCTCGGCCTGCCCTGGGCCTTGGTGGTCTTCTCCTTCGCTTCTGGCACCTTCCAGCTTGTGGTCCTCTACTTTTTCAGCATCATCACCTCCTTCCAAGGTAGGCATGGAGAAAACCCCACCCCCGGGCCCAGGCAGGGTGCCCATACATAGTGAACAGACCAGGGAAGGGATGACCCAGATGACCTGAAGGGCCTTCTTTGGACCTCAGCCTTCCCATTCGTAAAATGGGGGCATCCAGGCCACAGTTGACAAGTCTTTATCGAGTACTTACAATGCACAGGCCCTGTGTGAAGCCCTAGTGCTGTAGTTGTGAACTGGTCGGGCAAAGGGCCTTTTGCTTCCACAGAGCTCATCTCTACTGGGAAGGCCAAGTGTGACAAGCAAGGTCACAGACATCAAAGGGCATCTAGGAGAGGAGGGAAGTCATAATGGGCAATGTGATGGACAGTCTGAGCTTGGGTGGGGGACACTTGGGGGAGGGAAGCCTCTCTGTATAGGAGACGTTTGAAGACAACAGAAGGACCCAGCCATGGAGAGATCAAGGGCCCGTTACTCCAAGTGCGTTTCTCAGACCAGCAGCATCAGCATTGTCAGGAGCTTGTTACAAACACCGACTCTGGCCCACCCCAGACCTGCCGAGTCAGAATCCTCCTTGTAACAGACGCCCAGGGGATGCAGCTCACGTTACAGGCTGAGGAGACCTGGTCTAGGGGTGGAGTGCTCCAGGCAGAGGGAGAAGCATGAGCAAAGGTCCTGAGGCTAGAACTACGTTATGTGTTGGAAGAATAGTGAGGAGCACGGCTAAGGAGTAGTGAGTGGGGGAGGGGGGGAGGGGAGGGGAGCAGAGGGGCTGGATCATGAGGGCCTGGCTTGATGCCATCAGGGTCCCTTCCTGCTCTACCTGCACCCCTCTACCCCCGCCCCCCGACATCTCACACATATACACACACACCTACCTTTATTTTTGGCCATGCTGGGTAGGGAGGAGGACTTGGGCAGGAAAACAGGGAAGGCAAGGCCTCCATGGGGTCCCCATGCAATGGGAGTGGTGTGTGAGGGAGGTGAGTCTTTGTTTTCTCATCTGTGAAGTGATGAGAAGTGAAGTGAAGGGGACTCTGTAGGGATTATAAATGATGCCCATAAATTCACACATTTACTGAGCTATTAATAAATCACAGTATTATGATTTGGGGAGGAGCATATCACATGGTACTTACGCAGGTGGGCTCCGGAGCCTGACCACTCCTGCTTGACTCCTGGCTCAGTCAAGCCCCTTATCTTCATAGGCCTCAGTCTCCTCATTTGTAAAATAGAATAGTAATGATGAGGACTGATCTCAAGGAACCTGGAGAGAATAAAGTGAGATGATGTACAGGGCATTGCCCAGTGCCTGGCACATGGTAGGTACTCCTAGTAGGGATCACATCGGTGTGGGGAACCTGTTTAGGGAGGGGGGCAGGGGCAGATCTGGGTCAAAGGAAGGGAGCGGGGTTGGGCTGGGGCTGCCCCCAGCCTCTGAGCCCTGTGCCCCCCACAGGCTTCCTCATCTTCCTCTGGTACTGGTCCATGCGCCTGCAGGCCCGGGGTGGGCCCTCCCCTCTGAAGAGCAGCTCGGACAGTACCAGGCTCCCTATCAGCTCGGGCAGCACCTCGTCCAGCCGCATCTAGGCCGCCAGCGCCCCGCCGATGTGAGGAAGCAGAGTTGCGGTCTCTCTTCACTGCTGCTTGTGGCCCCTGCAGCCAGGCCAAGCCAGCCGGAGACTTGAGAAGGCCCAAGGACCTCAGAAGGATGGGGCTGTTGCCATGGCAGCCAGACTCCCAAGCTGGGCCTTCTGAATTGGCCGGGGGGCTACTTGCCTCTTGGGTGCAGCTCAGGGGGCTCAGGAATGGGACTGAAGGCTGGTCTTAATGCACCACCACTGGACTGGCCCTCACGGCTGGAATCTGCAGGCCTTGGACCTTGGAGGCTGGTGGCATCCTTGGCCCTGTGCCCCAGCCCAGGACAGGAATGTGCCATAGCTGTTCTGTCTCTGGTGATCACCATGAGGGCACTCTGTAGCCCCTGTCATTTTAATCTAAGGATGGCCCGCAGGGAAAATGAGTTGGGGCAGAGCTTTGAGCCAGACCCCTGGAGGAGGAGTAGTCCTCCCTGGAGCATAATGACAGCCCAGGGAGGGAGCCGGGCTGTCGTTATGCTGGCCCTCTGAGCCCAGGGCCATCACCCTTTGTCAGCCTCCCCAGCCCTCCCTCCCTCTCCCCTTCCTGGTCCTCCCTCTCCTTGGACCTCCTTAGCCCTCCACTCACAGCCCGGAGTCCCCAATTCCAATGCTGGATTTTGGGTAGTGGGTCCCAAGAGCTACCTGGTGCCTGCTGTAAACCTTTATCTACTGCATGGGCGTTTGCCTGCCCCTGACTTGGCTTAGTATAAACGTTCTGGGCTGGGCTAGGCCCATCTTCCCATCTGGGCCTCTCCACAGCTGCATCACCCTAGCTCACCACTGCCAAGCCGACACCTCACAGGGGCCCGCAGCCTCTCCCGAAGCCCTCTCGTGGCAAGAACTGTGGAACGTAGCAGTCCAAATTTGTTTCCACCCCAGCATTCCAAAGACTGAGACACGCCTCCCCTGGTGATGCTTGTAGAGCCTGACATGCTCCGTAGAACCCCTGCAGACGATCTTGAGCACACCTCGCAGCCCATCACGGTTAATTCTGTTGGACACAGGTGGCCAGACCTGGTCGCTTCCCCTGCGAGCTCTCAGTCTAATGTGGGAGGCATGCATGAGACAAGAACTCTTAGAGGTACAGGCACAGAGTTGGGGGAGCCCTCATTCCTGGCTGGGACTCCAGGAAGGCTTCCTGTAGGAGGCAGCATTTGATCTGGCTCTCAGCCTTAAAGATGGGGAGGATTTTCTTTGTAATTACCAGTTCATTTGTCTTTTCATGTTAAAAAGAAGTACACGTTCGTCGTAGAGAATTTGGAAGCGGTAGAGTACGTAGAAGGGTAACATAGAAAAAATAAAAATCAGCTGTTATCGCCCAACCAGCCGCGGCAAGAATTTCCTTCTGAGCTTTTTTCTGTGCTTAAGAATCAATGATAAAAAAACACCTGGGGGCCAATCAGGAAACATGAACAAGAGAAGAGGGCCATGCATGAAGGACATCTGCTGGAAACGTTGTCAAGGCAAAGGTGGGGGGAGGAATGGCAACTGGGTGTCAGTGCTGGGGGAGCTGCGCGTGGTCTGTGGTGAACTGAAGGTTACGAGCCCCGTGCAGAGAATGCAGCTGCTGCTCCGCTGCAGCCGGTCGCCACCTCGGAGGGATGAAGGCCCGTGTAGCCAGACTGCCTGCCTTTTAATGACAAATAAGAAATCCAGATCGTGCTGGTGTAAAATCCCCTGATTCATAAAACTTGGCTAATCCAAAATATTCTCTGGTCAAAGAAATCACGTCTGAGGGCTGAATTCAGCCCTTGGCTGGTCGCGGGACCTGTGTAACCAGTTTATTGCCCGGTGTGAAGTGGATGGGCTGCAAGAATGAAATGACTGGACTTTTCTGCCATCGCTGCCTTACAAACTTGTCCCGGCAAATTTCCCCTCTCCATCCTGTGACACAGGTGAGGCAGGTCAAACAAGTTTCTGTCCCCCTTCAGTTATGGGAGCAGTCTTGTTCGATCACGGCTCTCTGTGCCCAGGTCTAAAGGTCCAGCACAGGTCCAGCCCAGGCCCACACCTGAGCCTTGCGCCCCTGCAGTCTCCTCCCTCCTCTCCTGGCTTGCTCTGGGGGAAGTGCAGGCTGGGGAAAGAGGCAACTCTCTGGAGTTGGACGGGAGGGGTGTGAAGTGCCTTGGTGGCTAGGAGTGGGCTGGCAATCGTGTGATGAGCGTGAATGTGGGATCTTTGGGGACCTGCAGGGACCTTGGCACATGGGAAGCCCCTGCCCCCTGCCTCTCTCCCAACCCCTCCTCCTGCTGCTTCCATTGGCCTCTGCCTCCACCTTCTCGAGGTGGTGGGCTCCTCTTGTGCCCCAACCCCTGAGGACAAACCTTCCCCACAGTGTCCCGGTTGAGCAGCTGGGTGGGATCAGAGCCAGCTCCACTCTCAGAGACCTCTCTCGGGTCTCTCGGACCCCCATCACTTGGCTAGACCTGAGGGGATACCTACCCCATCCTCAGAGAGGTAAGGAAGGGACCCAGCCCGCTCCCCCGGGAAGGTGGGACTCCCCTCAAATTCTCCCACTTCAAAGAACTCTCTTGACACCTACTTTCTGTTTCCGAGGGCAGCTCAGGTAGTGGGGCTGGGGTGCTGGGTCGGGTCCCATCCTCTCGTGACCCGCCCTGCACGGGCCACCTGACAGCTCCGTGGTGCTCCTTGACACTGATGGTTCTTATCATGCGCTTCTCTGGGCTGTGGGTCTTTGGACAATAGAACCAGTCTTCCCACCAGGACGTAGCCAGGTTTGTTTCCCCTTTGGAGTGGGAAATGGATTGGAGTGGCCAGGGTGTGAGTGCTGGCCAGGCCTGGCCAGAGTACTGGAGGCCTCGCACCTGGAGACAGGTGCCCACCTGGAGCCGTATGGACAAGCTGGGGGTGGGAGGTGGCAGAAGGGGAAGGTTTCCCCTGGAATTTAGCGGTCCCAGGGCTCCAAGTGGCCCTCCCTCTGGCTCTGCCGGACCCTCCCTTGTCACTTTGCCAAGTCCCCGGTTCTGTCTTCCCAGGTGTGCTGCACACGATCCGGGTCCTGGTCTGCAGGTCTCCAGCCTCTTCATTACAAACAGGCATCCATGAGCCCCTCTGGAGGGCCCAGGGGCCGGGTGGGTCTCCAGTGGTGGGCCTAGCAGGTCACAGTTCACAAAGCCGTCCACCCTCTCCCCTTGCCGGGACATGCGGCTGGGTGGGAGGAGGGGCATCCACCCTCCCAGCCTTCCCTGCAGAGGAAGTGCCTGGGGCCCATGTCAGATTCCCATCTGCCGCCCAGGCCCCATGTGTGGCCCTGACCCTCCCCAGGCCCAGAGGGCCTAGCAGGAAACTAGGACACTGTGTGGGAGGAAGGGGAAATAGAGGCCAGTCAGGGCTGGGCGGGTCCCCGTTAGACCCCAGGGTGGAGCAGGGCCAGCTCTGACCGTGCGGCCCCGAGAGCGGATGCTGGTGATGATGTCCTTCCTTGGCGGTGCGCCCTTCACCTTCTGATCTCGAAGTAGCCAGCCAAGGGCCCTGGCCTCATCCACGTGGCTTCCTTGGGGCCACCACAGTGGGGGCCTCGGTGGTCAGCCCTTCCCCTGCCTACATACTGCACCCCATATGTGTTTGCTGCCCCACTTCCCGTCTGGGCCACCTGTGACCCGCTGGTGATGGTGATGATAATTTCACAGTACTGATAATCATGATAGTGATAATAATGGCCACGCTCACTGACTGAGCCATTGCACAGGCATCATCTCATGAGTTCTCCCCATGCCTCCTGAGAAACTTGCCTCCTAGCAGAGGTCGGCTCACGCAAACAGGCCGCCAGGAAGTGGCCAGGACAGATGTCAGCCCAGGCCCGACCAACCCCCAGGGCCCATGCTCCTGTCCCCCGCCATCCTGCCCCTCCTGTTATTCAGTCGGCTGGATGGGGTGCGGGGCCTCCAGGCCTGACTCCTCTCCTTCCAGGACCTCAGCAGGCGTGGGCTTGAGCCTGGTCTTGTTCAAATCACAGGCATGAATGAGGGAGTGCGAACACTCTCCACATCTTCATCCGCATCCCTATAGCCAGGCCCTGCGCCCGGCACGCTACCGGTCTCCTCAAACCCCAACACAGCCCTAGGGGGCAGCCGCATTGCTATATTCGCTTTACAGAGGACGAAACTGAGGCTCAGGAGGCTCAGAGAGGCCCCCAGCTTGTGAAAGGAGGATCCGAGGCAAGGGTTCCTGACTCCAAAGCCTGGGCTCGCCGTCACTCCCCAGGGGCCTGCTTGGGTGCAGAGGCCTCTGTGGCCGCTGAACCCCAGCCCCGCAGCACCCAC
>NW_006796201.1:440524-444221 GCF_000442215.2 Lipotes vexillifer
CCTGCCGAGTCGGGCCCACTCTGCAGGTGGTCATGGGGCGGGGTGAGACTAGGAACACTGCCCGTTTGCCCACACTCACCTTTCACAACCCAACCGACGGTGCTATGGAGCAGGAAGGGCGTGGGCGGGGCCACAGGAAGCGGCAACGCTGCGGCCGCGGCGCGGGCGGGGGGCCGGCTCCGCAGAGCCTGGGAGCGGCGGGACGTGCAGCTGCGGGGCTCCGGCCGGCGTGGACCAGGCTGGCCAGGGATGGTGACCCGCGGGGCCCTGGGAGTCCTGCTCCTCCTGCACCTGGCCTCAGGTGAGCAGCCAGCCCCTTACGCCCTCCGGCCAAGCCTGGGAGACCCAGGGTCCGGGACAGGTAGGGCGTGTCTGGAGCAGGTCCTCCGAGGAGCCCAGCTGACGGCTGCAGCACCTCCTCTGTCGTCGGGGTCAGTCCTGCTCTCCCGATAAACTTTGGTCAGCACTGGTCTCAGGTCCCCTTTGCTTCCCCACAGCGCCCTGGAGATGGGAGAGCATCGGGGGTGCGCCCACACTTCGTCCCTCAGGCTGCGGCTCCCCGACAGGCCTGGCTCTGGGACACGGGTGGGCCCAGGACAAATTCTTCTCCAGCTGGCCTCTGAGCTCCAGGGGAAGGCGGCTGGGACCCTCGAGGCTGAGGCCAGGCCGGGCCTGCACGGCCCTCCCCCCACCCCGCCCACCCCCCTTCCCCGTCACGCCGGCTCCCCTCCGTGTCTCCTCAGCGGTCCCCTGGTCCTCAGTCACCCAAGCCAAGAACAAGGCTCTCCCTGCCCCTTCACTCTCGGCCTTGCCCACAGCCAGGCAGGAGGTGGTTCTCCAGAGGCAGCTCCCTTGCCGTTCCGCTCCCAAGAAAGCCGGCCCCACCCCTGGCCCACCTGGCCAGCTCTCCCTGGCGCTCTGTGCCGGCTGCAGGGATACCCTCGGGCAGAGGAAGCTGCGCCCTTCCCGTGCACCCATCTCCGAGCCTTGCCTGCTCCTGCAGTTTCGCTCTTGGTTCAGTGAGTGGCCTGCGTGCCTGTCCCCCACCCCTGTGTGTGTCCAGCATGCGGTCACACGGCTTTGCGCGTACGGACCGACCTCTTTTGGGGGCTTAAAAAAACCCTCGTCTCTTCAGATGTTGGGAGATTCAGGGAAACGCAAAGTTCAGTCTGTGGCTCCAAAAAGTGTGAAAAATGGCCGGGCCGTCCCGGCGGGATGGCGGCAACACCGGATGGATTAATTAACTTCATAACCGCTAGTGGCTCTTGCTCGATCTCATAAGGACCCTGGGCCCCTCACAAACGATGTAATTTTCTGGTCGGGCCTTGAAGGCTCCCCCGGGTGATGGAGTTTACCCTATGGTGACGGGTGCTCTGGTTCAACTGTTTAAACAGTGTGAGGAGCCCTGAGAGGTTTATGTCTAGAGGGAAGGCTCTTTGTTTTTTAAATTTTTAATTAATTGATTAATTAATTTTTGGCTGCGTTGGGTCTTTGTTGCCGAGCGTGGGCTTTTCTCTAGTTGTGGCGAGCGGGTGCTGCTCTTCTTTGCAGTGGCTTCTCTTGTTGCGGAGCACGGGCTCTGGGCGTGCAGGTTTCAGTAGTTGTGACACATGGGCTCAGTAGTTGTGGCTCGCAGGCTCTAGAGCGCAGGCTCAGTAGTTGTGGTGCACGGGCTCAGCTGCTCTGCAGCACGTGGGATCTTCCCAGGCCAGGGCTCGAACCCGTGTCCCCTGCATTGGCAGGCGGATTCTCAACCACTGGGCCACTAGGGAAGCCCGAGGCTCCTTCTTTCGTGGACTTTTTGAGGCAGTTGCCATGTGTTCATTTGCTCTTTCATTCATTCATTCCAGAAGCGCTGGTGGAGCCCTCTACTCAGTGTCAGGCCCTGTGCTTATATACCATGTGGTCCCTGCCCTCAAGGGACTCACAGTCTAGCAGAGTGATGGGGTGCTTCAAAGGAGTCCAGGGCATGGTGGGGGCCCAGAGGGAAGCAGACACGCTCTTTAATAAAGGGATACTTTACCAAGGACATGTCAGGGCTGGCACAAGGGACAAGAAGCTGTGGCTGTTGGCAGAGGGAAGCAGGCCACTGGTGGGGAGCCTTAGGGAGGGGTGAGTACTGCCCTGACCTCTGACCTCCTCAGCCCCCCCCCCCCATACGAACCCAGATCGAGGTGGTCCTTGGGGGCCAACCTCTGGGGCAGAGCGGGCTAGAGGAGAGTAGGGTGGGTCTGCAGGGCCTCTCGCACACAGGCCTGGCTCAGGCTCTCCCCGTCTGGGCTAAATGCTTCTAACGCCTTCCAAAAATAATTGCAAAAACGAAGTTTCATAATCTTGTCTGCACCAGGTACTTGCCAAGAGCTTCACAAGCCCAACGGCCCTTGTGAAATTTCATGGCAGGCCAGGAGGGAGGCTCTGTTCACACCCACCGAGCTGCCCCCCGCACCCAGCACCCATGTGTGACCCCTCAGGCATACAGAGGGCTGGGAGTACAAAGAGGCTGGTGCCTTCCCTGGAGCTGACAGTTTCCTCCACCTCTCTGCTCTTCGTCCCTCTTTTTCTCTTTTTCTCTTTCTCCTTCCTTCCCTCTTCTTTCTATCTTCCTCCTTTGTTTAAAAAGCAAACATGCATGTTATTATACACATGCTCATCCATCATGTGATTTTTCCCATTAAACAACGTGTTATGAATATCTTTACAGTCTAACAGAAAACTGAAGTTCCTTTACAAGCTACTCAAAACATTGTCACATATATAGGGCTAATGATTATAAGATGCACTTGAAAATGTTATTTTTTTACCTACGTTTACCCTAACTTTGGTCTGCCATTATCTTTACCATGTTTTTTATTTTTGTCTAGTTTCATTTAATGTGAAAGTTAATATTGTGCATAATTTTTTTTAAAAAAATCAAACACTGGAGAAGGGTGTGAAAAAATGAAAAGTAAATGTCTCCCTGCCCACTTCACCCACAGTTCCTGGTGGGCCAGTCAGAAACGTAAAGGTACAGATTGTCAAGATCCAGCCCCACTGCCCGCATAAAGGGTGCAATAAAGCCGTTCATGGAAAAAGACATACAAATAGATGCTCAAACCCCTTCTTAAATTAAAATGAAATTCAATTTTACCCCTCAAACTGGCAAAGGTTTGAAAGTTTGGTAAAGTCTAGGACTGTGAACACGTGGGTAAATAGTCACTCTTGCCCACTTTTGGTGCGAGTGTAAATAGGTGTAGCCCTTTTAAGAAGGAAATTTGATAATACTTAGCAATTTTTAAAAGTTCATACTTTTTTTTTTTTTTGCGGCACGCGGGCCTCTCACTGTTGTGGCCTCTCCAGTTGCGGAGCGCAGGCTCTGGACGCGCAGGCTCAGCGGCCGTGGCTCACGGGCCCAGCCGCTCCGCGGCATGTGGGATCTTCCCGGACCGGGGCACGAACCCGTGTCCCCTGCATCGGCAGGCAGACTCTCAACCGCTGCGCCACCAGGGAAGCCCAGAATTTTATATTTTAAAGGACGAGGAGGTAGAAGTGTTTGAGTTCAGTGGGTTGGGAGACTGAGTTATTTATGATACTGGTGATTCTAGTTTTTTTAGTGAGGAAGCTATAGGGATTTCGGCATTATATAGTTATGGTACTTGGTTGGTGATTGTTACTGGCTGGGCGCTGTTTATTGGTGTTGTGGTTATTATGGAGATTACTC
>NW_006796201.1:444249-449527 GCF_000442215.2 Lipotes vexillifer
CTCAACCGCTCGCCACCAGGGAAGCCCAGTTTATACATTTTGATACAGAAATTCCAAGGATAGGAATGTTTTCTAAGAATTCTTAACATAAGCTGACAAAGATGTAAGTAGCATTATTCAAAATAGTAAACGAAACAAAACAAAAACACCCTAAATGTTCACCAACAGAGGACCAATTGACAAAGCATAGCAACACCCATATACTGAAATAGTAATGCAAGTATATAAAGAATGAGATGGGTATGAGTCCAGCTCAGGTTCACACAGTTAGCGTGGATGGATGGAGCTGCGGTTCTAGTCCACACCACCAGACTCTGGAGCCTGAGCTCCCCTACCCGCTGCCCGTGTGGCCCCTCCCCATGCAGCCCATTCACACTTTGCATCCCTCTCTTAGATCAGAAGAATTCCGCAGCCGTACCTGAGGAGTCCAGACAACCCTGCAAAGGACTCATCAATGCAAACCGGTTTGACGACTTCGGCCTTGAGGACACTGCTAGGTGCTTCTCAGCGTGTGCACAGTCAGGGAATGAATCCTGCAATCTGGGAAACTTGCAGAGGTAAAGGGCCCTCTGAGATGGAGAAGGAATCTGGGGGCTCTGGCAGGGGTGGAGTAGGGAGGCCGTTAAGAAGGGATGGAGCTATCAGCCCTTTTGGACCCAGAAAATGCTGCTCTCATCTCACCCTTCCACCTTGTTTGACACCCACGTTCCCCCTGACCACCAAGACTCTATGATCTAGGGGATGCAGCGGGGAAATTAGCCCCTGTCCCTGTCATTGGGAGTTGTGGAGGGAGAGACATGGCCCCAAATGATGGTGATTCTAGAGTGCGATCATACAGAGGGTAGACAAGGCACCAGGTTAGCTCAGAGGAGGGAAATCTGCTAAGGCTTCACAGATGAGGCCACCCATGAACGGGTTTTGAAGGCTGCATAGGAGATTTCCTATGGAGATTGGACTCAAGCAGTGTTAGGGGATACAGGGAGAGCTACAGTGCTTTGAACTGTGAAAGAGTAAAGTGCTGGGGATGGAGGCAACAATGGTGAGGTTGGGTGGGGGGGGTTGGACTGGAAATCTAAGCAGGGACCAAAGTGTGAAGGGTTGTGTAAGCTCTTCCACTGCGGGAGGGGGCAGGGCAGTGATATATTTTAAATACAGGAAGAGCATAGTCAACTTTGCATTTTAGAAAGATGGCTCAGGCTTCAGGGAAGGATATGAGGGTGGTGATGTGCCAAGAGATGTGAGCAGGTAGGATGCAACCGGGGTGGTCTGGGTAAGAGTGACGGCTGAACCACCACCAGCACCACCACCAACTGGCACCGTGTACCTGGATAGGAGCGATGGGTCAGAGACATTGAGTGAAATAGAACCAGTGCGATCAAGAGACTGATAAGACCAAGAGACCAAGAGATGCTGGATTGAGGGAGGGGAAGGGGTTTGGAATACAGCATCTCCAAGAGTCACCTTCAAAAGATCTTTGCCTTTCTCCCCTCCTCTCCCTTCCAACCAGAGTTACCCATCCTCTTCTGGGATACTCAGGACAGGCTTGTATGCTCTCAGTATATATTTGTTGGAGAAAATGAGTGAAAAGTTTATGTTCTCAGACTTGGTGTTAGCACAACCATCTGATTGAGTGCCATCACTTCAGTGGCCTGAAAAGGCTCCCATGCGTGCCTGCAGCTGCTCCGGGAGCTTCGGATCTCCAA
Source organism: Lipotes vexillifer (assembly GCF_000442215.2). Taxonomy (NCBI): domain Eukaryota; kingdom Metazoa; phylum Chordata; class Mammalia; order Artiodactyla; family Lipotidae; genus Lipotes; species Lipotes vexillifer. Next base: position 445,953 of record NW_006796201.1, read on the forward strand.
GCAGCTGTTCAGGAGGCTCCTCTTTGTGCTGCCTTATGGAGGGCTTAAACACCTTGGGGAAAGTAGGAGCTCTGAGATGTGGACTTGGTTCCCAACTCCATCACTTCACCAAGTTATCTCCTTTACCTTTACAACCCTATGAGGTAGGTCCTGTTATCAACCCTTTTTTCAGATAAGAAAACTAAGCTCCCATAGGTTAAATAACTTGCCCACGTTACACAACAGGTAGGTAGCAAAATCAAACATGAACCTAGGTCTGGAGGGCAGTAGGGGAGGTGTACAGTAACACAGACTAGGGTCAGACTGGCAGTGCTCAAAAGTGGAATTGGACTTTGGACAGGTTAACTTTCAGTTTTCTCATCTGTAAAATGGGGCTGAAATAACACCTGACTTGTAGAATTACTGCAAAGATTAAATACATAATTCAGACACGTTAGCTGTTATCATTATCTTGCCAGCATTGTCATTTCATTACTGTTCCAAAGCCTTTATTCTTGATCTCTCTCCTATACCTTCCTCCTGGTGTGGTTGTTGAGATTGAAGGAGATTATGCATGGAAAAATTATTAGCAAATAATAGGAACTCAATAAATGTGAGTGTTATTTTAATGACTCTTTCTGATTATAAAAGTAATTTTATTTTTAGATTTTATTTATTTTTTAATACATTTATTTTATTTATTTATTTTTGGCTGCGTTGGGTCTTTGTTGCTGTGTGCGGGCTTTCGCTAGTTGCAGTGAGCGGGGGCTACTCTTCGTTGTGGTATGCGGGCTTCTCATTGCAGTGGCTTCTCTTGTTGCGGAGCACAGGCTCTAGGTGTGTGGCCTTCAGTAGTTGTGGCACGAGGGCTCAGTAATTGTGGCTCGCAGGCTGTAGAGAGCAGGCTCAGTAGTTGTGGTGCACGGGCTTAGCTGCTCCGCGGCATGTGGGATCTTCCCGGACCAGGGCTCCAACCCGTGTCCCCTGCATTGGCAGGCGGCTTCTTAACCACTGCACCACCAGGGAAGTCCAGTAATTTTATTCTTCATAAAATAGTTAGAAAGTAGCTATAAGAAGGAAAGTGGAAAGTTCCCCTTCTTACTATCCAGAGATAATCATTATTTTCATTTTGGTGTATTTCTTTAGATAGATAGATAGATAGATACATAGATACATAGATAGATAGACAGATATGGATGGATATAGATAGCTATAGATATATCACATACCTCATTTATCCATTCTACTATGTTGATGGATAGTAACATTTGGGTGGTCTCCAGTTTCTGGCTTATACAAAGAGTGTTGCTGTAAATATTTTTGTTCGTGTATTTTGGTGAATGTATGTATTTCTGTAAGGTATATTCCAGGAGTGAAATTGGTGGGTCATAGGGCAGGCATGTGATTAGCTTTAATAGAAACTGCCTAACAGTTTTCCAAAGTTCTTGAACCAAATTTCACTCCCACAATCAGTGTATGATAGTTCTAGTTGATTCACATCCTTGTCAACACTTGGTATTGTCTGATTTTTCATTTTAGCCGTTCTGGCAAGTTTGTACTGTATCATATGGTGATTTTAATTATATTTGCCTGATTAAGTTTAACTTAATCTTTCATATATTTATTAGACATTCTGATATCCTCTTTGTGAAATGGCCTTTTAAGTCTTTGGCTTCTTTTATGGGGTTGTTTGACTTTTTCTGAGTGATCTTTAGGGGTTCTTTATATATTCTGGTTACATGTCTTTGCAAATATATACACATGAATATGTTCTCCTTCATTGTGGATTGCCTCTTCATTCCCTTAGCGTTGTCTTTTGACTACAGACAGACATTCTTAATTTTAATGTAGTGTAATATACCAGATTTTTACTTTATAGTTAATGCTTTGGGGTCTTATTTAGGAAATGTTTGCATCTCCAGGATCATGAAGATACCCTTCGATGTTTTCTTCTCAAAGATTTATTGCTTTATCTTTCACGTTTGTCTCTATGATCCACTAAAAGAAAGTAAAATACTGTGGAAAACTCCTACTTTTCAGAATTTTCGGCTTAGCTAGTGCCTCTCAGGCTATAGAGTCTCACAATTCTGAAAAATGTCTGGAGGAGAAATCAGCTGCACATTTGAGACCCTTCGAGTGCCCGGGTTTATTTCTTCACCCTCCGCACCACCCCAACAGCACCACCAAGACCACCAAATGCCCTGTTTATACTTGACAAAGTGCTCTTGTGCCTGTTTGCAATCCAAACCCAGCCGCAGTCAACCACTGATCTGTCTGGGCATTTTATATAAGGAAACCATACAACATGTTGTCTTTTGCATCTGGCTTTCTTCACTTAGCACGTTTTTGAGGTTCATTCATATTGTGACAGCAGGGCATTTTTATGACCAGCAGTGACCTCTATTCAGATGAAGCTCAAATTCCCAGCCTTTCATCCATGCTCAGACGAAGAACATGCTTAGAATGAGCACATGTCCCCGGGGGGAAAAAAAGCAACAGCAGATTTTCAGTTCATTTCTCTATGATGCTCCCTCTGCAGAATTTTAGCCCCTCTCTGCTTTAGCAGCTCTCTGATGCCCTTAAGCAAGTTATTTCTGTATTATATCTAGCTTTTCTATTTGTTCTCAGTGAGAGCATTGATCCATCACAAATAACTCCACCCTACTCAGAAGCAGAATTCCAAGAAAATCTATTTTGAGGTATTATACACACACACACACACACACACACACACACACACACACACACATATGACAGCAAAATGCATACATGTTAACTGTACAGATCAATAAAATTTTACATATTTATATATGCATCCTTTAACACCCACATTAAGCTATAAAACTTTTCTAGCCTCACAGAGGGGTCCCTCATCCCCATCAATAGTGCCACATCAATAGTGCCACGTCATGGTAACCATTACTTTAAGTTCTATAACCAAGTAATGATTTTTCCTGTTCTCAAACTTCCTATAAATAGAATCACATAGTGCAGACTCTTTTGTGTCTGGCTTCTTTCCCTCATCTGTATGCCTGAGTTTCATCTTTTTTTGTTGTTGTTGTTTGGTTGGTTTTTTTTTAGTCTATCAATAGTTTGCCCTCATTGCTGCCGTTTAGTATTCTGCGGTATTAATATACCACTATTTATTATCTCTTCTACTGTTGATGAGCATTTCCATTGTTTCTGATTTGGGGCTGTCTTAGTTCAGGCTGCTGTAACAAAGTACCATAGCCTGGGTGGTTTAAAAACAGAAATTTATTTCTCACAGTTCTTTAGACTGGAAGTCTAAAATTGGGGCTGGGTTCTGGTGAGAACCCTCTTCTGGGCTGCAGACTTCTTGTACCTTCACATGGCAGAAAGAAGGATGAGAGAGCTCTCCGGGGTCTCTTTTATAAGGGTACTATCCCATTTATGAGGAATTACCTCCCGAAGTCCCCATTTCCTAATACTGTCATGTTGGGGGTTAGGATTGCAACATATGAATTCGATGGGGCAGGGACACAAACATTCAGTCCATAACAGGGGCTATTATGAATAAAGCTGCCAGGAACATTTTTTTTTTTTTTTTTTTTTTTTTTTTTTTTTTTTTGTGTGCT
>NW_006796201.1:449596-449827 GCF_000442215.2 Lipotes vexillifer
GCATGTGGGATCCTCCCGGACCGGGGCACGAACCCTCGTCCCCTGCATTGGCAGGCGGACTCCCAACCACTGCGCCACCAGGGAAGCCCCATGAACATTTTTGTACATGATGAATTTTGGTAAGCACTGACATGGTGACTGTATCCATTTACACTCCCACCAGCAATGTGTGAGAGTTTTGAGTTATCCCACAGCCTTGTGATACTTGAGTCTTTTTTTTTTTTGCGGTGC
>NW_006796201.1:449960-450213 GCF_000442215.2 Lipotes vexillifer
AGGCGGACTCTCTCAACCACTGCGCCACCAGGGAAGCCCCTTGAGGCTTTTTAATTTTAGCCATTCTGGAAAGTATGTAGTGATATCTTATCTGTTTTTATTAATTTTGATAGCTTTATTAAGGTACAACTTATATACCTGTACATACATTGTGGTATATTTATGCAGTGAGTGGAACCGTCATTACAGTCATTTTAGAACACTTCCATCACCCCCAAAAGTACCCTTGTGTCTTTCTGCAGTCCATTCCTGC
>NW_006796201.1:450223-462122 GCF_000442215.2 Lipotes vexillifer
GCCACAGTTAACCACTGATCTGCTTTCTACTCTATAGATTTGCCTTTTCTGGGCCTTTTACATATGAGAACCATACAATAAAATATGTTGTCTTTGGAGTCTGGCTTCCTTCACTTGTCATGTGTTTGGGTTACATTCATATTCTAGCATGTATCAATAACTTGTTACTTTTTATCATCGAGTAATATTCCATTGTAGGGACATACTTCACGTTTATTCATTCACCAATTGATGAACATCTGGATTGTTTCCAATTTGGGGTTATTACAAATAATGCTGCCATGAATATTTGAATTCAAGTCTCTGTAGACATATGTTTTCATTTCTTTGGGGTAAATACCTAGGAATGGAATTGCTGGTATATATAGGAAGTTCATGTTTAGCTTTATAAAAAACTGCCAAACTGATTCTCAGAGTGGCTGCATCATTTGCTTTCCCCTCAGCAGTATAAAATACATTTTTGCAATATTGTCAGTATTTTTGGTTATAGCCATTCCACTGAGTGTGGGTAGTATTTCACTTTAATTTGCATTTGACAAATGACTAATGATGTTGAGCACCTTTTCATGTGCTTATTATCCATTGGTGTATTTTCTTTGCTGAAATGATTATTCAGATCTTCCCCTCTTTTTAAAAATGGGGTTGTCGTCTTATTATTGAGCTTTAAGAATCCTGTACGTAATCTGGATACAAGTCCTTTATCAGACGTATGATTTGCAAATACGTATTTTCTCCCAGTGTATGTTTCGTCTTTTCATTTTCCTCATAATGTCTTTTGAAGATCAAAAGCATTTAATTTTGATAAAATCCAGCTTAAATTTAAAACATATCAAAGAAATGTTCATCTAGCCCACGGTTACAAAAGTTTTCCTCTAAGTTTTCTTCTCTATGTGTATGGTTTTAGCTCCTACAATTAGGTTCATTTTGCATTTGGAGTTCATTTTCTGTGCACAGTGTGAGGTAAATGTCTAACTTTATATTATTACTCTCATTTTGCATTTGGATGTCTAATGGTTTCGGCACTATTTATTAAAAAGACTATGCTTTGTTCCTTGAATTGCATTTGGGAGGGCATTTCACTGAACAGCCAAATACAAGTTCCTGGAATGTCTTCTTCCCATTGAGATAGTAAACCAGAAACAGACGACATTGCTGGGGGGAAATGTAGAGATTAATGCTGCCGTGAAAGGCTTTAACGAAGCAGGAGTGATGGTGATACCTATTAACTCCACTTAACTCACCAGAAGTCAAGTGGATCTTGGAGAATTGGCCATGGACTGTCATTAACTTAATCAGGTGGTGAGTCTAATTGCAGCTACTGTCCCAGATGAGTATGTTTACACAAAGAAATCAACACAGCCCCTCACAATTGGTATACAGCTATAACGTGGCTAATGTTTTTTTCTCCATACCATTTTTCAAGGACTGCCAGTAGCAGTTTGCTTTTACCTGGCAGAGCCAAGAGCATAGAGCCACAGTGTTCCCTCGGGGTTACGTCACGTCTCATTGCTGTCATAAGGTAGTTCACAGAGAACTCATTTATCTTGACATTCTACAAAGTCCACTGTATTGACAACATTATGCTGATTAGATCTGATGAGCAGAAAGTGGCAAGTTGTGAAGATGCCTTAGGAAGACATATGTGAACTAGAGGGCAAGAGACAAACTTCACAAGAATTCAGGGTCCCATCACCTCAGTGAATCTCCTGGACATTCAGAGGACTAGAGAATATCAATATATCCCCTCCAAGGTAAAAGACAAGTTGTTGAACCTCACACCACTTACAGTGAAAAAATGTATCATGCAAACGCGAACCAAAAGATATCTGAATAGCTAAATCAGTATCAGACAAAGAAGATGATCCTTAAATTGGTGTCAACTTTATAATTAAAAATGCAACTGTAGGGGCTTCCCTGGTGGCGTGGTGGTTGAGAGAGTCCGCCTGCTGATGCAGGGGACATGGGTTCGTGCCGCGGTCCAGGAAGATCCCACATGCCGCGGAGCGGCTGGGCCTGTGAGCCGTGGCCGGTGAGCCTGTGCGTCTGGAGCCTGTGCTCCGCAACGGGAGAGGCCACAACAGTGAGAGGCCTGCGTACAGCAAAAAAACAAACAAACAAAAAATGCAACTGTACATCCATGGTTTAAACTTTTTGAATATATGTTACTTTCACAACTAAAACAATTTTTTTAAAGTGCTCTGAGAACCAGATCAGGAAATCTTCCCTTAAGAAGGTAAATTCATGGGCTGTTTTGTAAGGCCAAGGAATTTTTTAAGCGCATGAGGTGAACTATATGTATTGTGAAATACAATTCTCTATTTTATTTGGTAATAATAAAAATCACAATACTTCTTCATTTAGATTTTTAAAAGATAAATAAAAAACTAGTATCAGTTGGTGTAGCTCAATCAATGGTTTTGGACAGTCTCATCCCACTGTTTCTGGATGAATGTTCTAATTGCCTGAACCGTCCAATCTCATTTGCACATATTTGCATGGCTTACTCTTTATATTTTACAATATTTTTTTTCCCTGTGGTTTCCTTGGAGTTTTATTCCTTGGTAACTGTGTTCAAAAAAATGATGTCAAAATAAAAGCCTCCCTTTGGCCTCCCTGGTAAGCCCTCCATAGCTACTCCTTTCCAATAGCCTCGATCTGGCTCTATCTGCTCTTGTTCCCCTTCTATACCATTGCTACCTCAGCCTTCACCTGTTTAAAATTGCTTTAAAAAGGTGGGCAGCAAGTCTTAGGACCCCAGGCTTGGGAAAAGGGACTCTGACCAAAGAGAAGTTTCAGCACCACGGAGAGCGCCAGGATAGGGACGTGGGTGGGAGGGGGGACTTTGCTCACCCTAACTTTCTAGCCCCTGGCAAGGGGGCTGCGGTAAAACAAATGGCAATTAAATTTGTGTTTATGTTATGTGTAAATTATGTGTTTCCAAGACCAGCTCAGTTCCCATAAATCAGTTCCCATACAGCTAAGTCTTCAGCGGCTGAATTCCCAGTATTCATCTAGCACTCAATAAATGTGAGTCAGCCCTCACACCACACAGTGATCATCCCACAGGTTCGAATACTCAGAAGAATTTCTGTAAAGAAGATTTACAGAGACCAATAAGCACATGAAAAGGTGCTTAACATCATTAGTCACTAGAGAAACGCAAATTAAAACTGCAATGAGATACGACTTCACACCCACTAGGATGGCTATAATTGCAAATGAAACAAAACAAAGTGAAAAATATCAAGTGTTGGCAAGAATCTGGAGAAACTGAAACCCTCATACATTGGTGGTGGGAATATAAAATGGTGCAGCTGCTATGGAAAACAGTTTAACACTTCCTCAAGAAGTTAAACACAGAATTAACACAGCAATTCTACTCCTAGGTATCCACCCAAAAGAATTAAAAACAAGTCTTCTAACAAAAGCTGTTACGTGAATACAAGCAGCTCTATTCACAATAGCCCCAAAGTGGAAACAATCCAAATGCCCATCAATGGATAAATGTATAAACAAAATACGGTATATGCATACAAAGGAATATTATTCATCCATATAAAGGAATGAAATACCTATACATGCTGAAACGTAGATAAACCTTGAAAACATGCTAAGTGAAAGAAGCCAGACACAAAAGACCAGATACCATATAATTCCATTCATATGAGATATCCAGAATAGGCAAATTCATAGATTAGTGGTTGCCAGAGGCTGGGGGGCGAGTAACTGCTTAATGGGCTCAGGGTTTCCTTTTGAGGTGATGGACATGTTCTGGAACTAGATAGCAAAGACGGTTTCACGCGCTGTGAATGTATTTAATGCCACTGAATTGCACACTTTAAAATGATTAAAATGACAGACTTTACATTGTAATGTATTTTGTTACAAAAAAGAGAAATACATAAAATACTCAGAGGGGCCACTGGCTCCGGAACCCCTCAGAACCAGCATGAATCACTCCCGTGCCACCTCTCTTCTCCTGCAGCATCCCAGGGTCTTCCCTTTGATATTCCGGGTCACCAGGAGCCTGGTGATTGCTGCGCATGGTATCTCTCCTCCCATCATCCAGGTGAGAGTGGGTAACTCAGCCTGCAAGACCCTGTCTCCCCTTGTAGATACTGGCTGAACTATGAGATCCATCTGGTGGAGAAGAGTCTGGCAGAGGCAGTGAATATGGGCTTTTTGAAGGCTCTTGTCAAGAACATCAGCACCAACGTCTCAGAAGACCTGCACTTCTCTCTGACCCCCTCTCAGGTGAAGGCTTCCCCCCCATCCCCGCTGGCTGGTCCTGGTCCTACTTTCCTCAGGCACAGTTTTCTGAGAGAGTCATGGTCTGTGCTTGGTGCCCATCAACAGTTATCCTTCCCACGTCCCGTTTGGTAGTTCTCTGCCACCTGGCTAATGGGTGCTGGTGAGTTAATTGGTTGAGTGGATACCGGTAATATATTACCCAGGGTGCTAGGATGAGACCTCCGGAAGATCACCGAATCGAGGGTCAGGATTCTAGCCCTGGACTTCCCACCACCTGATTAGGTGTCCTCCAGGAAATCCTCTCCCCTCTCTGGGCCCCTGAGTCCTCATCTGTAAAATGAGCTCCAAGGCTCCTCTAAAGTCTGAGGTTCCCTTGAACTCTTCCACCAGGGGACACATTAGAAACCAGGTAAAGGCACTTGTAGAGGTGCTGCAGAGGGTTAACGGGCAGACCCTGGGTTTACCTAGGTCTGGATTCAAATCCCAGTTCCGCCCCTTACCAGCTATTGTGATCTTGGGCAAATTACCTAACTTTCCTGAGCCTCGGTTTCCCCATCTGTAAAATGGGGATGGTGTTGCCCACTCTCAAGGTTGTCAGAGGGAGCAAATGAGATAACTCACAGGGAATGCTTGGTGCAGCGAGGGCACAGCCTCCCTTAAGGCGTAAAGCTGAGGGTGGAAGTTTGGGCAGCAGGGAAGTGGTCTGTCGTGGAGGGATTTTAGGTCTGCCTGGAGAAGGGGAGATGGAAGATGGGCGGGGCCTTTCTCAACCCTTTATCACGTCACCCCAGCAGCTGAGCCCTCTGCATGGGGTAGGCACCGGCCTGTGAAATCAACCACGCGTCCTTTTGACAAGGTTCTGGATTGGGAAGCAGAAAGTTGAGGCTCTCGGCTACAACACTTAGCGCCCCCTGTTCCAATGCCCATGGGATGCTTTTGAGGCAGGACCAGGTGGGACCAGGCTGCAGTCCCAGGGGGAGCAATGAGGTCAGAGAATGAACAAAACACGCTTGGCAGCTATCAGTAAAATTTATTTTGACCATTCTTAGCTTTTACAAAATGTGTTGTTGTTGGGTGGGGGTGGGTATCACATTCAGTGTGAATTCTTGTGTCCTCCCTCTCGGCCCTTGCTGTCTCCCTTCCTGATGGCCTTACGCTCTCCATTTATCCCTGAGTTGGAAAATACACACTGTCTCCATAGCCGTATGTCAGCACAACGGGGGTCAGGACCCTGGCCAAAAGCACCACAGCTGACCCTCCCTCACACTTGCAAACTGACCTGTCCAGGTGTCACCCCTTCACAGCCCACTTTCAGCCTGATGGGTGGCCACGCTGGCATCTTACTGGCTCCATTCTCCATATTGGGAAAACCGAGGCTCCACAAGGGCTATGATTTAGCCAGGGGCTCACAGCCTGGACAGAGCAGGGCTTGGACCGTGCCCCCAGGTGTCCTGCCTCTCAGTGCTGTCCTCGGTCCTCAGTGCTGCCCCTCCACCCAGCATGCTTGTTTCTCCTTCCATCTGGGGGAGGTGGGGGGCAGGACCTGTGTTGCGGGCTGGGCTCCTCAAGGAAAGACAGAGCGGCTGGGTCTGTGGTTGCAGATTCCGAAGCAGGTGACAGAGGACGAGCACCGGCACCCTGACAGAGTCCGGCTGCCCAGGAGCCTTTTTGGATCCTTGCAGGGAAGCAGGCCAATGGTTCGGTTGGCCATAACCATCCTGGATGTTGGTTCGGGGAATGTCTTCAAGGTGAGGAGAGGCTCAGGGTGGCTGAGGTTCCATGCTTGGTTAAGCAGGACATGCTTGCCCTCTCTGGAGTCTTTGCTGAGGGGCCCGATGGGGATGGAGGAGGTGAGGAACCTCCGGAGTGTGCCTAAAGCAGTCGAGGCCGTCCCAGACCCCTGTCTCTAGGGTCTGTGGACCGCAGGCTCACGCCGGTTATTCACACTCCGCTGTTTGGACTGCTCACACCTGTGCCCTTGGACTCCTGTGTGTGTATCCCAAGTGTGTTCATGACCCCTGTGTGGCCTTGTGCATGCACAAACATGTATCTCCTTCCTTATTCCTGGTGCGCACATAATCACGTGTGCTGGTGTGACCATGTTCACATGAGCAAGTGTACCCAGGCCCTTGCAAATTTGTACCGGGTATGTCCCCAGAGGTGTGTCTCCGCTCCCATGGGGACATGTGTATCCCTGAGTGCTGGTGTGGGCAGGTGCTCCCCACCTGTAGGCACCACTGCCCTCCGTTTCCCAGCTGATCTTCCTTCTAACCCTGCCCTCCAGTTAAGAGGGTGGAGGAGGCCTGGAGACCAGCAACGGAGAGCCATCAGGTACACGGCTTGCGGCCGTTTGGCCTGGAGGGTAGGGCCCGCCCTGGCCCAGCTGGAGCAGACCACGGAGAGCAGCAGAAAGAAGGTCGCCCATGGCTCCCCGCCCCCTGGTCCCTTGGCCCCAGACTTTGCCCTCCAGGCAAGGGCCACAAGCCCTAGAGGCTCCCAGGAGCCCTGACCAGGGCTGGGTTGGGGCAGCCCCTTGTGCAGCCTGGCCTCACCCATGTTCCTCCACAGGGCCCCCGGCTCAGCCTAGAGGATGGCAGCAGCGTGTTGAACAATCACGTGGTGGGCTTAAGTTTGGGTCATATAAACGTCACCGGTCTGGCTGAGCCTTTGGAGATCACCTTCTCCCACCAGCACCAGCCTCCTGTGAGTCCCCCACCCTGGCCTGGCAGCTCCTGAGGGGCAGACATGTGGGTGGGCACCCCTGGGTATATGGGCAGACACACACGGACTCTGCACACCCCACGCTCCCACATCCACCTGGGAGAAGCCATTAGGACCAGACACACAGTTGTGCCCCAGGACACATGCCCACCCTGTGCACGCATGTCTCCACAGGCCTCCCAGACACCACCCCCCCCCCGCTCCTGTGCTCACAGAGGTGCCCAGGGGACGTGGCAAACACACGTGCACGTGCACGGCTGCCCACACACACGCTCCCCTAAAGGCATGTGCCCGCAGACATGCGCCCCTGCCAGCCACAGCCCCGAGCCTCTCCACACCCCCGACACGCCGACCCAGGATACATCAAACTCTTCGCGTTCCTGTGTGACCACAGGCTGAGACTTGCTTTACCTAATGCGTGCCTGTGCTGAGACCCAGAGCACACTGTCTTCTCCCCCTCCCCGTCCTACCCTCCTCTCCCCTCTCCCAACTTCCCCTGCCTCGCCCCTGACTCCCAATCTCTGGTTTCAGAACGTGACCCTCAGCTGTGTATTCTGGGACGTGACTAAAGGTAGGGCCTGGAGGATCTTCCCTGGGTAAGATGGGCGGAGGGTAAGGGCTCCTTAGGGGACAGGACTCCAACCGCAGGGCCCCACCCCTCTTTCTTTCCTCTCTGGACCCCTCCCTTCCCTTTCCCTGCCTTCCCCTCCCCTCTGCTTCCCTATATTCCCGGCCCCGCCCCTAGGCTCCCTCTCCTCCCCAGGGTCCTCAGGAGACTGGGCTTCCAAGGGCTGCTCCACAGACTTCGGAGTCAATAGGACCATCTGCCGCTGTGACCACCTGACCTTCTTTGCCCTGCTGCTGGTAATGGCGCACCACCCCGCCCCCCGCCATCCTAGCAATCCTGGAAGCGCCAAGGCTCCCGGCCCAGGGAGGAGGCTGCCTGGCCTGGTCTCCAACTGATAGGATTCTTATTTGGGGGATCGTCCACAGAGGCCGATCTTGGACCAAGTCAGCGTAAAGGCCCTCACACGCATTTCCCAGGCTGGCTGCGGAACCTCCATGATCTTCCTGGCCTTCACCATTGTCCTCTATGCTTTCCTGAGGTGGGTCACCCCATCCCCACTCCACATCTCCCTCCTGCCCTCAAGGGCGGCAGCAGGGCAGGGTGGAAACCGGCAGGGTAGTGTTAGTCGTGCAGCACCACACTGATATTTTCTCCAAACCTCCGTTTCCTCACCTATAAAATGGGATTGGAGGTTGAAATATGTCTGGCTATTTCAGTTACAAGTGGCAGAAGCTCAACTCAAATTGGCTTAAACATAATAGGTAATGTGTGGTTCACAGAACTGAAAAGCCCAAGGTGAGCTCACTTCAGGTGATGTTGGATCCAGGGGCTCCAAAGATGTCCCCAGGACTTGGTGTCCCTCTGATTCTCAAAACTTTGCTTTCTCCTTTCTCAGTCATGTCAGGCAACTTCTCCATACTCAGGGGCCTTGGGGAGCCCCAGGCTTGCGTCATAGCTTCTTAGCTGCCTGGACAGCTAATATTCTAAACTAAGGCCCAGAATTGAAGTTTCTAAAAAAACTTTAATGGACTTCTCTGATGGCACAGTGGTTAGGAATCCGCCTGCCAACACAGGGGACACGGGTTCGAGCCCTGGTCCGGGAGGATCCCACATGCCACGGAGCAACTAAGCCCGTGCGCCACAACTACTGAGCCTGCACTCTAGAGCCCAAGAGCCACAACTACTGAGCCCTCATGCCACAACTACTGAAGCCCACGCACCTAGAGCCCATGCTCCGTAACAAGAGAAGCCACAGCAATGAGAAGCCTGCGCACCACAACGAAGAGTAGCCCCTGCTCTCTGCAACTAGAGAAAGCCCACGCGCAGCAACAAAGACCCAACGCAGCCAAAGACAAAAATACGTAAATTAATAAATTTTAAAAATTTTATTTTGAAATAATTATAGACTAACAGGAACTTGCAAAAATAGTACCTAGAGTCCCATGGTTCCTTCATCCAGCTTTCCTCAGTGATGACGTTTTCTATAACTGTAGTTCAATATAAAACCAGGAGCTTGACATTGGTACAGCACTGCTAACGAGACTACAGAGCTCATTCAGTTTTCACCATTTTCCGCACGCACTCAATTGTACGTGTGTGCGCATGTCCACACACGCACACAGGACTGGCTATATCATTTGTAGGGCCCAGTCCAAAATGAAAATATGTAGCCCCTTGCTCAAAAATTATTAAGAATTTCAGGATGGTGACAGCAGAGCATTAAAACAAGCATAGGGCCCTTCTGAGTGCAGGGGCCTGCAGAGGTCATACACCAAGGAAGCTGACCCTGTGCATGTCCTGTGTGTGTGTGTCTGTGTATATGTCTATGCAGTTTTATCCCATGTATACCAGAGTTGAGTTATACTGGTCTAACTTAGACCATGTGCCCATGACTGAACACGCCACTGGGGTGAAAGGATGAATTACACTGATTGGTCAGGCCACCCAAGTGCCTGCCCTTGGGTTTGAGAGTGCATGGCTGAGAGTGGGGAAGGGTGCTCCCAAGGGAAACCTGGGGCTGTTTCTGGAAGAAGCAGGAGCAGAAACTTCAGAGGCTACTGCAGCCTGTGCCCAGGCCCCGGCCATGGCGGAGGGAGCCACAGGAACTGCCAGCCTAAAGGAGCCTGTGGGAGCAGCCCCACGGCTGGCCTCCCGACCCATGCACGACGGGCCTGGAGCAGCCCTTGGTCTCCTGACTCCCAGTCTGGGGCCCTCCCACTGCCTTCCTGCACATGCTGGCACTGTTTGGCCCTGGGCTGAGGCCCCCACCAGCCCCACCCACTCCATCTCGGATCGAACTGTGAGTGTAAGTGGTGCCACCCCTGCCCCCATCCCCCGAGCCCTGGCCTAATAAGCTGAGCATCCATCTGCAATAAGCTGAGCATGACTTGCCAGCTGGCTGCACTGCTGGACCCTGTGAGACGGGCTTGGAGCACCAGGAGGAACCGTCAACATCTCCCAAGGGTGGGGCCTGGCATCTCAGGTGAGGTGGACATTATCCCTCATGCCCACTCCAGGCAGCCCTGAGCTCCCACCCCTCCAGTGAGAGTCCTTTGGGAGCTGATTTGCTAGGAATGCGCAGTGGGAACTCCACAGAGGGGGAAGTGAGCCCTGGGAAGAAGCCCTGGACGGGGAGTCTGGTGCCCCTGCCCTGCGCTGTGACTCTGAGTCCCTGTTCCTCTCAGAGCCTCACCCTCCCTACTAAGTTCTAGGCTTCATACGTCCATGCCCTGTCTGCCCACTCACTCAACCAATGCAGGGCTTCCTCCTGCTTATTGTGTTAGCCCCCAGGTCAAAGCCTGGGGAGAGACGGAAATAAGGGGTGGGTGGAGAGTTACACTGCGCTCACTCCTGGGAGACTTCCAAATAAGCCTGGGATAAGTGACATTCAGAGACAGCCTTCCCAGAAAGCAACACCCAAGGGGGATTTTGAAGGTGAAGCAGGGAAAGGCATTGAGAGCAGAGGGAAGAGTGTGGGCAAAGTCCGGGAGGCGTAGAGAAGCAGAATGCATTTAGGGAATTGCAAATTAGGTAGTTTGGCTCAAGCATGCAGTCAAGGGATGAAGCCAACAGGATCCAGAATCCACAGGGCCCTACGGGTCACGAGAGGGCTCGTGGACTTGAACCGGAATGTTCTCACACGCTGGTTGCTGGCAGGAATGGATCAGAGGTGATCGGACGGAGAGGCCTGGGTGCCCCCTTGCAGCCTCTCACTGGCCCTTCTCGCCCCAGGTTTTCCCGGCAGAGGTTGAACTCCGAGGACGCCCCCAAGATCCATGTGGCCTTGAGCGTCAGCTTATTTCTCCTGAATCTGGCGTTCTTCATCAATGTGGGGCATGGCCCGAAGGGGTCCGATGCTGCCTGTTGGGCCCGGGGCGCCGTCTTCCACTATTTGCTGCTCTGTGCCTTCACCTGGATGGGCCTGGAAGCCTTCCACCTCTACCTGCTTGTCATCAGGGTCTTCAACACCTACTTCGGGCATTACTTCCTGAAGCTGAGCCTCGTGGGCTGGGGTAGGTGCCGCTTGGCCAAGCAGAGGGGATGGCTGACTCTGGAAGAGGCAGCAAGGGGACCAGCCTGGGGCGAGGGAGGGGAAGCTCCCTTTCTGATTGGCTCAGAGCTCGAGGGATGGACAGCTGGAGGGGGATTTGGAGGAGGACGTGCCAAGGGAGCCCCAGCAATGCCATACCTCCTCCTCCCCTTGCCCCCAGGCCTGCCTGCCCTAATAGTCATCGGCGCTGGGAGCGCCAACAGCTATGGCCCCTATGCCATCCGTGACAAGAAGAACACCGCCACGCTGGAGCTGTGAGTGCTGGCTGTGGAAGCTGCGGTGGCCTCAGGGTCCTGGGGGCCAGAAGGAGGTGGAGGTGGGGAGAGGAGGGAGTCCTGGGAAGAGAGACGAGTAAGTCAAGGCGATCCAGCTAGCTCACGGCCTGCAGGGGTAAACTGAGGCCCGGAGAGAGGAAGTACAGTGAGAGAGGGGGTGAGAAGGAGAGAGAACCGGACCAGGAGGCAGGATGCCTTGCCCTAGCCTGGGTCACTACAGCCTATATAGCACCTTTGGGCACATTTTAAAAGGTACCCCCCCCCCATCCCTCTGGCCTGCCATGCCAGGTGCTCAGCCTGGTGAGTGGAGGGTGAGTTGGGTCTCAGCCTCCACCTGCCCCCAGCCAGGTGCCCTTGTGCAGGGCACAACCTGCCCAATATTTGCAGCAGCCCTGATTCCATCCAGACTCTGTCTCTGAGTAGCTGTGTGACCTTGGGCAAGCCTGTCCCCTTCCAGAACCTCGGTCTCCTCATCTGTACAATGGGGGACTGATCCACATGCTTTTTTGGGCTTTCACTCCTGCAGTGTAGGGA
>NW_006796201.1:462244-465674 GCF_000442215.2 Lipotes vexillifer
TTTCACTCCTGCAGTGGAGGGAACAGGGGAGCTGAGCTGAGCCTTTCCCAGGGTACCTGCCTGAGGCCCATGGTTCTGTGCTAAGAAGAGCTGGTGGGGCCTTGGTCCTGTCCCCGGGGCCTCAAATGCAGGGCCCCAGGGGCCAGGCAGGGAACATAAGTACATGCAGCGGCCTGGGTGGGCACAGCGACAGACTGGCAATCACATGCCAGTCTAATGGGCAGCTGACTACTGTCCCTCGGGAGGGCATCCACAGAGCTGCCAGCTGTATGGTTTTATAAGAGAAGCAGAAATCTGGATGTGTAAGGAATTCTTTGGCGGTCCAGTGGTTAGGACTTGGTGCTTTCACTGCCAGGGCCTGGATTCAATCCCTGTTCAGGGAATTAAGATCCCACACGCTGTGTGGCATGGCCAAAAAAAAAAAAAAAATTTGGATGTTTATGCCAAACATTTCACTTTTAAAAGGTGGTCATTAATCCTTTTTTTTTTTTTTCTTACAACATAATGTGGGGTGAACGAAACATGTCTTTGGGACAGAACTGGCCTTTTACACTCACAGGTCTAAAGAGACAGCAGCCTGGAGCCTTGTGACAGCCCCTCCCCCGGGAGAGTGGGGAATGGATGGGTGGAGATGGGAGAAGGCATCTTTTTGGTCAGAGAAGATCAGGCAGGGAGACAGCCCAGGGCTTGCTCTCAGGAGACTTCCTGTGGTCCTAATGGCCATCCGCCTCCTCCAGGTGCTGGTTCTGTGAGAAAACTGCCATCTCTGCGCTCTACGTCACTGTCCACGGCTATTTCCTCATCACCTTCCTCTTCAGCGCCGTGGTCCTGGTCCTGGTGGCCTTGAAGATCTTCACCCTGTCGAGTGCCACGGCGGGCAAGGAGAAGCGGCAGCACTGGAAGGGGGTCCTCACCCTGCTGGGCCTCTCGAGCCTGGTGGGCGTGGCCTGGGGGCTGGCCATCCTCACGCCCCTAGGCCTGTCCACCACCTACGTCTTTGCACTGTTCACCTCTCTGCAAGGTGAGGCTCCTGGGACAGGGAGGTGACGAGCTGCCTCGCCTGCACCAGGGGGTGTTGGGGGGCTTTGCGGGGAGGGGGTAGATGGCAAGAAACAAGATTCTACTCAGGCTCGCTCAAATCAAGGGTAGTGATCTTAAATATCCAAGGCTCTCCCAAGGACCCCAGGGCAGGAAGGCTGGCTGACCTCATGGGAGCTGGTAGCAGGGTCAGGAAAAGCCACCAAAACCAAAGCAGATACTTTCCCCATCTTCTTCTCTGGAGTCACACGGAGTCTCTCACCTTGTCTCTGTGGAAGCTGCTTCAGTCTTCTCTCCACTGGCCCATTCCTACCCATGGCCCCCAGCTGGCTGCCCAGCATGGCCCCCGTCATCCCTGTGTGACCTTCTAAGTCTAGTGACCATGGTCTGCTTCAGTCTCTTCCATGTTCTTAGGAGAGTCAGGGATCTGACTGGGCCATCTTGGGTCAGGTGTCCATCTCTGGTCCAATCATCTGTGACCAGGAGGGCGAGATCATGTGACGTGAAGGCCACGTGACACGAACAGACTCTCTAAGGGGCTGTGAAGGCAGGAAGCAGATGGTTAGTGGAGGAAATGCTTGCTACGTCTGCTCCCTGCTCCCGTGGGGTTCTTTCTCTGATACCCAGCAAAGGGGCAGGCGCCCAGGGTGCATGTGGGACACGGTTTCCCCGCCCGCACCTGTCCTCTTTGTTCCTCGTACCCCTGTTTCATACACTCAACTTAATGAAGCACCACAGCCTGACTGTGAGGCAAGCAGCTAAGAGAGGAAGGACGAGGAGTTACTAGGAGCCGAGGGGTCCTAGATCCAGCAGGTGCAAGCCCACAAGAACAGGGCTGGCTCCCAGTGCCTCACAAGACTACATGGCACCACGGTTGGCAGCACTTGGGGACAAGCAGACCGGCGTTCAAATTCCCACCTCCACTCACCACCCCAGCAAGTCACTCAGCTCCTCTGATCCAGTCACCTGTACAGCTGGGATAATTCCAGTACTTTTCTCGCCAGATTTCATGATGAATAACTGAGATAATGTGTGTGTGTAATACAGGAGGCCTTCAATATGTGGGAACTATGTTAACAACAGAAGTCATTATTATTAGGTCACCGGAGACTGTCCCCAGATGAAGAATTATGAGTCCACCTCTGAAAATTCCCAGGGGTTACGGCTTGGAGAGGGATGCACCTTGAAACTGCGGATTACGTCATTATTCTTTCTGAGGTTACCCATCATAGTTAAGTCTGAACACTTCACCGCACCGAGTTATTTCAACTGAGTGTAACTCGGTATTTCTCTCTTCTTCCCAAACAGAGCCCTCAGCCCCCTTTAACTGCCCTTGAACTCTTCTAAATATTTTTTATTGTCATGTAGGGTTTTAGTTCTACATTTCTTTTAAAGAAACACAAAGATTTTTACTTTTCTATCAATCTCTGTACTTACTACAATTTTCATACCTCACATCTTCCCTTTTCTTCTCGCTGAAGCACATCCTGGAATAATCCTCTATAAGAGGGGCAGTGTAGTTGTTTTGCATGTCTGAAAATTCCTTCATTTCGGTCTTTCTTTTATGAGATAGCTGGGTGTATAGATTTTATTTCGAGGACTCTGGTTTTCATTCTCAAGTTATCTGTTTGGTTCTTTTTCAGGGGTAGGTTTCATTTTTTTGTCTGATTTTTCTATACATTCTTGAACTTTTACAGTGGAGCGATTTCTCCTCTGAGTGGCCGCCAGCCCAGGCCCCACCCCAGGCTCACTGAGGCCCTCTCCTCCCTGACAGGTGTCTTCATCTTCTGCTGGTTTGTCGTTCTCTACTTCCCAAGCCAGAGCACCGTGACCTCGTCTTCCGGCACTGCCCGGGCTGACCAGGACCTCACCGTGTCTCATGAATAGTAGGCTGCCGTGTGGCCAGGCCAGGGCTGGCCTGCATTCTGGACTCAGCTCTGATTTGCTGTGTGACCTTGGTGGGAGGGAAGAGGTGCTCCCTGCTTCCTTCTGGGCCTCAGCGCCCTTCTCTGTACAATGGGACTTGGGAGCAGGGGGATGGGAACCAGGTTGGACCATGTGGCCTCAAAGGTCTTATCCAGATCCACCTATGGGTCTGAGAGTTCACAGATCCAGGATGGCAGGAGTCTCAAGTCCCTGTGATCCTAAGACCCTGCCGGCACGCCCACCCGCTGCCTTCAGAGCAAGGGCCTGAGCCCAAATAAGGAAGTCTGTCGTTGGCCTCTTGAAGGAGCCCCCAGCCTCTCCCCTCCCTTCCTTCCCCTTGTCAGCGCCCTCCCACAACTCCACCCTCTGGCCGGGCACCTGGGGGGCCGTCAGGGCCACCATCCCCTCAGGCA
The DNA here is from genome assembly GCF_000442215.2 of Lipotes vexillifer. Taxonomy (NCBI): domain Eukaryota; kingdom Metazoa; phylum Chordata; class Mammalia; order Artiodactyla; family Lipotidae; genus Lipotes; species Lipotes vexillifer. Next base: position 465,622 of record NW_006796201.1, read on the forward strand.
CTGGGGCAGTTGTGGACTGGAGTTTTGTTGCCTGGTTCGGGGGGGGGGGGGGG
>NW_006796201.1:465833-494459 GCF_000442215.2 Lipotes vexillifer
GGGGGGGGGGGGGTGGAGTGGGGTTTGGTCCTCCCACCCAGGCTGCCCCTGGTCTCAGCGACTCTCACCAGGGCCCATCCTCATGGAAGACTCCCTACCTGGCAGGGGGCTGCCAGCCCTCCAAGTGTTGGGGACACCGAATATCAAAGAACGCCACTTACTCAGTAGGTGGGATACCTCAAGCAAGCCCCTGTTCCCCACTCTGGCCCGCCCCACGGGTGACCTGACTTCTTATCTGTCTCAGGTGGGGGAGGGCGGGGCGGGGCGCTGCACATCTGAGGCCTAAGGAGCCAGGGCCGAGGGCAGGGGGGTGTGGGCTGAGCAGAGAGAGGGTGGGCATTTCTTCTGAAGTCTGAGCTCCTATAGAGCAGGCGGGCTCTTTGACAGCTTTGCTCGCTCATGCTCACCGGTTCAGCCCAGCCCGAGCCTGGCACGTTTGGCAGGCCCTGAATAAATATTAGTTGGCCCTCGATGGAGGTGTGAGTTTGGCACCAGCCTGACAGGGCCCTGAGCCAGGGGAATGCCTCAGGCCAGACCCAGCTGGGTTTGTCACTTCCAGTGGCTGGGCTTGGTTTCGAAACCACTGGTTTCCTCAGTAGGAAGCAAAAAAGAGGCAGAGACAGTAGAGACAGAAGTAGGGATACAGAGATAGAGAGATGGAGAGAGAGAGAGAGAGAGAAAGAATTAACAGGTGAACTGCCACAAAGAAAGAAAACAAAAGGAGAGAGACGGACAGATGAAGAGACACACTGGCCCCCTGGCCTGGCCCAACCAGGAGGGCAGGGCACTGGTATCCATCCCCGTCCCCATACATCCACCGTGCACTTCAGCCCTAACTTACTACTGGGACAGCTCACCCTCCCTCCCCAAACCCCACCCTTCCCAGTGTGCTTTGCAGATGGTCAGGCACCTTCTACAGGTGAGAAGCCTGCCTCTTACCCCCAGATGCCCTGGACTGGATTCCCCTTCTCCCTCCTCCCACCTAGCAAACAGATGAAAGAAAGGAGGCCCGGGACCCTTGGTTTATGCAAGTCACTGTGTTCCGGGAAGGGAAATCTTAGAGTGTGGACATTGCGACAGTTGAGCCACATTATCAGTTTTTGTGGGCAAACTTGGTGGGTTTCGGGGATTATCTTCACAAACAGCCGTTTCTCACACTGAAGTTCTCAGCAACCTTACCCCAAAGTCTCAGGTTTACTAACCTGTCCTCAGAACACTGCTCCAGTGTCTGACAGGCCTGGGTTCAAATCCTAGCTCTGCTGCTTAGGGCCTGTGTGACCCTGGGCCTGTCACCGCACCTCTCTGAACCTCAGTTTCACCCTATGTAAGATGGGGCTCATTGAGTCCTTGCCTTATCCTGAGAGCATTAAGTGAGGTGACAAGAGTAAAGTGCCCAGCACTAAGTCAGCAGGAGTTAGTTTGCTCCCTGAGGACCCCCCTTGGCTTAAAGAAAACCTGGGTGTAAAGCAGACTGTGAGCTTCTGCAACCTGTTTGTAAACTGGGAGGGTGTGAAGTTTAAAGCTCCCTTCCAGATTCTCTGCCAAGTGGACCAGCCCTGGGTGGGGAGGACGAAATGGAGGCCAAGAGAGGCCCAGGGACCCACCCAAGACCACCCTGTAAGCTGGGCCAACACTAGAGCTGGGGTCTCCATGGGTTTAAGAATTATCACCTCATCCCTGACCCCTGAGTCTCAAGGGAAATCCTGGGTGGTGGCTTTTTCTTGCTTCTTCCTTGCTTTCTCATTAAGACGCGCTCAGTGGTATGTGCGACCAACAGAACAACAAGTGCCGGATGGGCTGCGTTTCCAGGTGCAGATGCGGAGGGCAGACGGGGAGCGTAGCTAATAGTACGGATGTCCTTTTCTCTGCCTGGCTCTCCACCCCAGGGCCAGGCAGGGGCAGAGGGGCTGGGGTCCCTCATTGCCTGAAGTCACTGCAAAAGTGGCTCCAAGTGCCAAGTGGAGCACGTGCTAAGGCCAGGGAGGGCTGTGGCAAAAATACACCCCAAGGTCCAGCGTGGATAGACAGGGTTCCCCTGTCACTGAAGCATCACAAGAGCAGCCTGGGAGGTGGATAGCACCATGGTTAAGAGCATGGACTCTTAGGTCAGCCTGCCTGGTCCAGATTCTTTGCCTTGGACCAATTCCCCACTTACTGAATCTGTAAAGCAGGGATGGCAGTAGCTGCCTGACAGGGCTGATGATTAAATGAGATACTGGCTAAGACGGCTGCCCACCTGGCCCAGCGTGAATGTGACTAAGCCAGAGCTTGGCCTTGGCTGACACTTTATCAGGCTCTGGATTGCAGTGGTCATCTGTGTGCTGCAGGAAGAGTGTCCCCTCACCGTGGTTCCCTGCCTGGTTCTCTCTATTCTGCCTCAATTTCTTCATTCCTAGTATTTTTTCCATTACAATCTAACAAATAGACAGGAAATAAGAAGACCTACTTGCTCTGTGCTTTCAGAGAGGTAACAATATCAAAAGATAAGAGTTCTTCACAAATTGATCTATGAATACAATGTGATGCCAGTAAACATTCTAAATGATATTTTTAGACTTTCTAAATCTTATTCTAAAATTTATATTAAGGCATATAGTCCTCAAATAGCTAAGTCACCCTTAATGAAAAAGGACATAGAAAGAAGAACTGACCTGCAGATATAAAGATTTTACAAGGCCATAGTGGTAAATTCACCATGGAGTCTGTGCAGGGATAGGCATGAAGACCAGTGGAACAGAACAGAGGGCTCAGCGGCAGACACGTGTGCACCTGGGGGATTTAATACACGACAAGAGTGACATCACAAAGAAGGGACGAATGGTCTGACGGTGGTATTGGAAAATTAGCTCATTGTATGGGGGAAAAATAAAACAAAATCCTTACTTAACCCCACATACAGAGATGGGCTCCAGGCAGAGTAAAGGTCTAAATGGGATGGCAGAATTATAAAGTTAACATAGGAAAATATTTTTGTGACTTAAGTGCAAGGAAGGATTTCTCAAACAAAATTTCATAAGCACAAAACCAAATTTATCAAACCAAAACCTGATAAATTTAATTACATCAAAATTAAGGTTTTCTGTTTAATGTAGGTCAGCATGGGCGATGTTAGAAGACATGTGGCAGAATGGGGGGAGGTATTTGCAGCATCTGAAACCAGGGATTAACATCTGGAAGTCCTGCAATCCAAACGATACTTCCCCAATAAAGAAAAATGGTCTGAGGTTTTAAAAGACAGTTTCAGAGGAGGAAACGCCTAAAACTAACACATTAGCACATGAAGACACATTTAAAATCATTAGTAATCAGAGAGAGGCACGTTAAATGACAGCGAGATCTCATTGTCCCTCTATGAAACTGGCAAACATCAGGAAGGGAGAGAATATCAGCTGCTGGTGGGGTCAAGGGTACCAGGCTCCCCCGTGCATTGTGGGAGGTGGGGAGCGTGTAGGTTTCGCTGCCTGGAGAAAAGTGAGGTGCCGCTGCTGAGCCAACCATCCCGCTCCTGGTTATTTACCCCAGGGAAACATTTACTGGTCTAGAAAGGACTCCACCGATGACATGTGTTGCATTATCTGTGGATAATGGGAGTTGGTGGCAAAGCAGGGTGTCCACTGCTGGGAGAGTAGAGAGGTAATTATTGTGTGTCCATGGACACACAGCAACTGGGGTGGATCTTAAACACACAGCTCTTAGTGAAAATGTAAGAAATAGAGATATTAATACAATATCATTAACACAAATTAAAAACACCAGGAGTATGCCAAAGAATGCTCATTTGCGGGGTGGGGGGGAGCGCATCAGAATGATGTCTATGTGGGCAGGGAATGGGAGTGGGTAAAGGGGAATAAATCACTTTACAAAGGAAATTAGGTGTTGCATGGGAAAAAAAAGGGGCAGTGAGGCCTATGCTCCATTCCACCAGCCTAACATATCACATTTGCCTTTTCCTCTTCCCTTCCTGGCCTCATCCCAGGTGAATTCCCCACAGAGGTAATCCCAGGGCGAAATCCAGGACTGATGTCCACATGCCTTCTCTGGGGATTCCCCTTGGTCTAATTTATCCTTCACACTTTATTTTTCATGACGACATAATGTTCCAGCCAGAAGAAAAAATTATTCTTTATTATTGAGAATGAGGTGATTCCTACATTCTCATCAATAACAGCAACTATATAACCTTGTCAGGACATCTGCAGTATTTCTCTGGACCCCGCTGCCCGCTACAAGGCAGCATTACAAGTTTTGTGGGCCCTTTCCTTTAAAAACAGAACAGAAAAAATTATATTTTGTGACTGCGTTGGTACAAAGACAATTATAATCCTGGCTGGATTCATAACTATATATTCATTATCAGTCTATTCATTTTTTCTTCGGAATTTAAAATAAATTAAAATTTAGCATTTTCATGGGCCACTAACCTAATGGATAAGTTTTCTCTGTCTCATGAGTTATATACTAAACCAGCAGTCCAGCCTGGACTAGAACCAAGACTCGGGGAGCCTGGCTCTGTCCACTGTGACCGGCAGCCAATGCAGGACCCACACTGGTTTCCATCTGTTTTGAAGGAGGCCGCATTGACCATGCACGGAGCAGAAGCCGTGGTGTCCTGGTAAATGTTTAACAACTACCTGATGAGAGAAAAAGCCCTAGTCTGTAGCATTTGCCAATTTCTGTGGTGTAAATAATCTCATGCCCAATTTTAAGCTATCAGTGTAACATCACTGAAGCTGGAAAAAGATTCAGAGTAGCTCACACTTACGTAATATTTTCGTTGTAAAGATACAAGACGCATAAATGACCTCAAGAGCTTAGATAATAATAAAATGCAGTAAAATAATTAGGAAGTGATGAGTTTTGAGTATTTATTACCTTTGTTTTTAATATGATCTATTTACTTATACGTTTTTATAATTTAAATGTTAGTAATGGCTGTGTTTGTCAATGGGCTCACAAACATTCCTGAAGTTTTAAAAATCAGCTCTTGCAAGCTGGCACAAGCTGGCTCCAGCCCACCACTGGCTGAGGGACATGCCACAGTGGGTCTTCTGGACCCAGACCTGAGTAGTGACAAAAGACTACATTTCCCACAAGCCTCCTCTCCCAGGACCGAAAGATGTTACCACGGAGACGAGCTAACAGATTGTACAGGCTGTCCTCAGAAGGGTGAGATGGGAGCAGGGGTCTGGGGTGGCTGGACCCTGCCTGGCAGCCTGGCAGGGGGAGGGCGTGGGTGCAGGTGGTAAGGGGACTTCTTCCATCTGGGGGGCTTTCAGCCGCAAACTTTCTGGGGAAGTTTTCAGCGTGCGTCGGGTGGGGGTGGGGCGGGGCGGAGGAGGAGGTTCCGGCTGGGGAGGAGGATCCAGGGAAGGGCTTCTGGGAGGGGAGAGCCTCTGGGCAGAGTTGGGGAAACCGTAAAGCAGGACTGCCTTCCCCGAACTACGCTGTAGCTGATGAGGCAGCCTGGTTTAAGGAATAAATATTGCAGGTTCTGGCCCAGCTCCACCTCTGATGACGGTGTTCTGTGACCTTGGGCTCAGGGCCCATCCTAGTGGCTGTCCCCCTCTGTCCACTGACACCTCGGCCTTCTCCCCTTCTGTGTCTTTCCTTACTCACCCTGTCTCCAACAAACCATCCCTTCTAGAACTTTCCCATCTCTTTAGGCCCTTAAGTGCATGGGTTTCAGAGCCAGAAATATACAGGTTCAAACCCCAGGTCTGCTACTTGCTCTGTGACCTTAGGCAGAGCACTTAACCTCTCTAGGCCTCGATTTTCTCCTCTGCAAAGTGGGTATTATAATTATATCTGCCCCATAGGGTCTGTAATGGAAAAAGTCAGTTCAGTCTCCCACCTTCTGTGTTTCTCCTTTACTACTCACACGGAACCCTTCACTTTTGACACTTCTGGTCACCAAATGTGTAGGTTTTTCCCCCACCAAGCAATTCTCCATGACACTAGCTGGGTGTCCTGCAACTGAACTCAATTCTGATACTACCTACTTGGAGATAGCGTCAGATCCCCCAGGTTAAGGGCTTAGTCCCACAAGCCTCTTCCCACCCCACTTCAGATGCCAATGGCAAGTAGTCGGTCCCCAGGTTACCCAAAACTTCTGTCCGGCTTGGCTACCATTTGGGGGTTCCCATGACTCCCTCCTCGGGTTCTGTTAGTTTGCTAGAGAGGCATACAGAACTCAGGGAAACAATTACATTTACCAGTTTATTAAAGGACTGGTAGAGGATACAAATGGACAGGTAGATGAAGAGATACACAAGGGAGAGGTCTGGGAAGGTCCTGAGAGCAGCAGCTTCTGTCCCTGTGGAGTTGGGATGTGTCATCCTCCCAGGACATCACCTTCCCAACCTGGAAACTCGCTGAATCCCCTACTATTGGGATTCTATGGAGGCTTCCTCATGTAGGCTTTGGTCAATTACTAATTCCATTTCCACTCTTCTCTCCTCTCTGAGGGATGGGGGAAGGGATGAAAACGCCAAGCTTCTAATCATGGCTTGGTCTTTCTGGTGACATATCCCCATCCAGGAGCCATCCAGGGGCTCACCCAGAGTTGCCGCAATAGGAAAAAAGATGCGTCTGGTGTTCTTATCACTTCAGAAATTACAAGGGGACTGGATCTTTGGTCCACCATAGTGAGGCTGGGCTCTGAAAAGGGCTTCCCTAGGGCACACAAGCACATATGGTATTTCAGTGTGTCCCGCCACACAAAGGTCCTCTACCCTGAGAGCTGACACAGGGCTTGGCCAGGAGAGTGAGGCTGTGTCACTCCCACCTGCCCCTTGTCCAGGTGCCTTAATGGCAGCCCCACTCTTGCCCTCTCTGTGTTCCAAGTTTGGTGATGTTACCTCTTTTTTTTTCTCTTCCTTACTATTATGAATAATTTTCTTTAAATTTAAACTTACTGGACTTCATAAATATATTTAATAGGAAACTTCATAATACTACAGTTATCCATCACCTGCCAGAAAGAGAAGGTCACTGGCAGAATAAATATACAGAAAACAAAGCAAGGTTAGTAAGCCTGAGCTACCTGCTCCTGCGCTGACAATAGCTCTCAGTCTGTGACCTGCGTTGTCAGATTTAAAGGGCAATTTGCAAATGTCAGAAATGTGTTACAGGTGTGCTAGCACCACGTGGAGATTTTCTCCTTGATGGAAAGGAAGTTTAGGAGGGACTTGCCTCCTCCGCGATCTAAACCACCTAAAACCTCCGCCCAGGGACACAGGTGATGTTGGTGGCTCCTTCCTGGTCTGAAGTCGGCCACTCAGAGTGCATTTATTCCTCCTACAGAGACCTCATCTCTAGACAGTTGGAGACACGGCAGATGGAGGTCCTGAAGGAGAAAGTGGAGGAGGAAGAGGAGGCCGAGCGGGCCGAGAGGGCCGAGAAAATGATGAGGCCATTGGAGGTGCAGAAGGAGGACACCACCAGGACGCAGGAGATGCTCAGAGACCTGGAGAGGAAGCTGTCGGAGATTGAGGTCTCCATCCCGGAAAAGCCCTCGTGAGTGCCGGGGGTGGGGAAGGTGGGGGCTTTGGCCCAGCAGCCCCAGGGAGAGTCAGACCAGGGCCGGGCAGCGGGAGAGCCGGGCAGAATGGTGGTACCTGGGCTGGGAGGCAGGACCAGGACATAGAAGGAGGTGGTTAGGAGTGAGGGCTGTGCTTTCAGGTTGCCTGGTCCAAGTCCCCACTCTGCCCCTCCCTAGCTGTGTGACCCTGGGCAAGTCACTCAAACTCTCCGTGCCTCATTTCCCTCATCTGTTTAAAAGGGCAGCTGATAAGAATGATACTTTCCTCCTAGGTAGTTGTGAGGATTTAATGAGGACGGGATAGAGCAAAGGCAGCTAAAGTGGATGGAGGGCTCCCTGTGTGCCAGGCCCAGCCTCACGCACACTGATGCCACCCCTCTTATGGACACAGGACTTTTACCAAGGATGCTATTGACACCTCCAAGCTGCCCCTTTCCTACCAAAGCAACACGCCCAAGGAGGAACACCTGTTGCAGGTGGCAGACAACTTCTCCCGTCAGTACAGCCACCTGTGCCCAGACCGCGTGCCCCTCTTCTTGTACCCAGTGAACGAGTGCAAAGTGCCTGTAAGACTGGGCAGGGCCAGGGGCTGGAGAGCAGAGGGTGGAGGGAGGTGGGCCAGGCACAGACCTCTCGTGGGTCAAAGCTTATATTTCAGGGGCAGCATATAAACTCAAATGTCCACAGGCCCCAGGAGGCCTGCTGTGAGTCACCCCTGGGGGCCTGTGGTGGCTTGGAGCCTGCACACCCTGCCTAAGGGGCAGCCAGACACGCAGTGCGGTCTCCGGCCCCCGAGGCCAGCCCTATGCAGGGAAAAGCCGAGAAATAAGACAAAATGGGCCAGGACCCAAGCACTGGCCTCCTTCCTTCCCGCCCTGTGACCCAGGGCACATCCCTGAGTCTCTCTGGGCCTCAGTTTCCCCACCTGTAGATGGCATGGCAGGGGATAAATCCAAGGGTTGCAAAGCAGCAGCCCATAGGCTGACAGGGACTCACAGACTGTTTTATCTGGCCCACCTGGTGATTTTTCACCCTGGTATTAGCTGCCAGCATTTGAAACTCAGCCATTCCCGTCCAGATCCCTAGTCCCCTCTTCTCTGGATCTGGTAACCCCAGGCCTGCATCCGCCCTGCTGCCATCAGTGGGATCTGCACCGGGGCTGCCCCTTAGGTGGGGCCTTCCTCAAATTCACAGGGAGACCCCAGAGGCCTGGCCCCCAGCCCCAGGGTGGTCGACAGACCCAGCTCTGCTACTGACGGTGAACCTGAGCAAGTCAGCTCACCTCGCAGAGCCTCGGCTTCCTCATCTGTCAGCGGGACCTGCCTCACAGGGCTGTTGGGGGATCGGGGAGGTGGTGCAGGTCTGGCGGCACCGAGTGGGGCGGTGATGATCACATCGCTGCACCCTGGACAGCACGGGGTTATTCTAGATCTGTGGAGAAGGGCCTTGAGGGATCCCTTCCTCCAACTCCCAAGGCACCGAGGAGGAGCCTGAGGCCAGAGAGCCGCCGCCCCCCTCGACCCCGAGGCTCCCGGCCTCCTGGGAGCACCATGGTCTCCTCCCAGGTGGAGCGCTCCCCCCAGGACCTGTGGTCTCTCCCTTTGCAGAAGTTCGTGAGCACGACCATCCGGCCCACACTGATGCCCTACCCTGAGCTCTACAACTGGGACACCTGCGCCCAGTTTGTCTCAGACTTCCTGTCTGCGGTGCCCTTGCCCGACCCCCTCAAGCCGGTAAACACCACCTGGGGCTGCCATGAGGCCTGAGATGGGCAGCCAGGCGGGTCGGGAGAAGGAGGCTTGGCCAGCCTCAGGACACAGCCCATGAGTCTGTCTGGGCAGAGAGAGCCGCTTGCCTGAGGTCACACAGCCAGCCTGGTCCCCGGGCTCCCACCTCTTGGGCTGCTTTAGCCTCTTTCTGCCTTCAGAATCTTCCTTTCAGGACTTCGGGAGGTGGGAAAGGAGAGAGAGGGGAGGGCCTGCTGCCCATGGTCCAGGGTCACATCTCTGGGCTTCTGACCAGCTCAATCTCATTAAGAATGGAGGGAGGGAGATGAGGCTGTGTACACGGTGGAGAACTGAAAAACAGAGAGAAAAGAAGGATGGAGGTAAAAGGTGAGGGTAACTCTGGAATAAAACCATAAAATGACCAATCAGAGAGCAACAGACCAGAGGCTTCTACATCCCAGATGGTCTTTCCCATCAGGAAGTCCATGGCCCCTTGCAATTATAGGCAAACCTGGATTGCACTTTATGGACATGGGATCTGTGGTTTTCACCCCATTCTTAGCAGGCTCCCTAACCTGACAAAGGGGAGGAGCCCTGCTGGGGCCCAGCCGGCCCCCTGGCCCCGTCGCCCAGCCCTTGCTGAGCAGGGAGGGCGGGTGGGGGCAACCGGGTGGCTATGCTGAGCAGCTCGCTGTGCCCAGCCCTCCTACCTGTACTCCCCGACCGTGGTGCTCAAGTACCAGGAGGGCAACTGCTTCGACTTCAGCACGCTGCTCTGCTCCATGCTCCTCGGCGCCGGCTACGATGCCTACTGCGTCTACGGCTATGGCTCACAGGACCTGTGCCACATGGACCTGACTCGGGAGGTGTGCCCACTCACCGTGAAGCCCAAGGAGGTACGGCCAGGCTTGTGCTGCCCTCAGCATCGCGCAAGACACGCCACCCTTAAAGCCACCTGTCCCTGCCGCTTCCGCCCCGGCTCCATCGCCAGGCAGCCCTTCAGGAGTTCATATTTCAAACCACTGATGGTTCCTCCATCTTTGGCATCTTAATACACACAGCCCATTTCTCCAAACTGGCTGCTCCTCTCCCCTTGTTGTAACTCAGTTTCGGCTACTGTGTTACCCGCATTTGTGAATGCCGTATGGCTGATATCTTAAGCCAAATTCTTCCAAATTTATCCTGTGCATTTGATAAAAATCCATCCAGCCATTTTCATATAAGGAAAATGCAGACAAACAGACAGACGTTTACTTCTTTTTATTTCCCCCTCCCAGGTAAAAAGGACCTCTTAACAGTACAAAATTCACCCGCCCTCCAGCAGCTGGTGGTTGTGTTTTCATATCAGTTGACTGAGAGCACCATAATGACCCGAGGCTGCTGTGAACACAACACTCTTAAGTGAATTTAACTGTGGGAATCATAAAAGCATCTCTCTGCATTTGGAAAATAGCCATACTACTGGCAGAAAATGCTTTTCATGAACTGGATTGATTCCAGGACTCTGTGATCAGGGTCAAGCCCCAGTGGGTGTCTGCAGCTCAGGGCAGAGGATCCAGGGGCCTGGGGCATCCGGCATGATGCACATGCACCTGTGTTACACCTGTGTGAGCACCTGGGGCCCCCGGGGCTGCAGTCTGGTGGAGAAGGAGGGGGAGGTACCAGGTGAGAGCCCTGCCTGCTCTCTCAGGGCCACCTCCCCAAGAAAGATGGAACAAAAAAGCTCCATCACTGCTTTTGGCTCCAAAGGCCTGAGAACTCACATACGGGCCTCTTAGCCCAAATTTTAATTATGACAATGATATCAATAGCTAATGGATGCTGAGAGCGTTCCAGTCTATAAAAAACTCACATGTCCATTGACTTGGTTGCTCCTCTCAATAGCGCTGCGTGGTAGGAATTATCACTTCTCTTTCACAGGTGAGTGTGTCGAGATGAAACAATTTTTGTGACTAAAGTCACATAGCTGGTAAATGGGGACCCGGGAGCTAAGGCCCAGTCTGTCTGACTCTAAACCATGGAGATTCACTATTTCTTCCTCATAATAGGCCTCCTTATGCAGCCTCTGTGGTGTCCTTTCCTGGACATTTTTCTTGCCGCCTAGCACACATTTGTATACACGTGCGTGCTCGTGTGCACACACACACACAAACGCACACACACAAAGGCTTTGTTCTCTTTCCTAGCCCAGTAAACTCTCACTTCAAGTCAACATATGAAATCCTGCAGTGACAAAATCTGGAAAATCTGACTCCGGGCAATTTGCCCCACTTTCTAGATCAGATCCAGATCGTAGCTAGTCTAGGCCGTGGGGAATGAAGAGGGGAAATCGCATTTCCTGAGCTCCTACCCGGATGGGCAGCTCAGACGGACATTTTCCTGTCTTTACTTGTCAGAATAACCCTGGGGAAAATGTTCTCATTATTCTCAGTGACTTTTACAGAAGAGCCCGTGGTTAGGGAAGTGGGAGGACTGGCCCATGGCCACAGGTCTGGAGCTGAGGCTCTTTCTACTTTCAGGGTCAGAAAGCCAGCAGGCTCCAGGAGCAGCTGTGCAGGCGGGCCACTAAGGGCTGCTGACCCTTTCTCTCTTGTTGGGTGACAGATGGTCAAGGAGGAGGAAAAGGCACCACCTAAGAAGTATGCCGTCAAACCGCCCAGGGACCTGACAAGCAGGTTCGAGTGGGAGCAGGAGATTAAAAGGCAGGAGGCAGTCAAGGCCGAGGAAGAGAGGCGGCTGAAGCAGGGGGAGCGCCTCGCGGTGGGTCCGCCATCCTCAGCCCTCAACCCTTGAACTCAGCTCCAGAGCGGGGGTTGCTGGGAATGGGGAAACAGACACGGGTCACGAAGGGTTGTGTTTATGGGCCCCCAGGTCCAAATCCCCTCCTCCAAGCTTCCACCACCCCCGATCTCTGCCCGGCCTAGTGGGAATCCCCAGGGTAGTCGGCCAGCTTCTGGTGACAGAGTTCTAACATCAGAGAACTCATTTTATGCTGTGCAGTTCTGGTGTCCTTGTTCAGACTCTCACTGAAGATTTACCTACATACGCTCTACATCCATTCTCCCATCCTTCCTTCCATCCATCCATCCTCCAATCTCTCCTTCTATCCACCCACACTCTCATCATCCCTCTCACCTATTTTTCCTCCCTCCCTTCTTTCCTTTCCTTCCATATAGTATTTATTGAGGGTCTACTCTGGTCCGGGCCCTGGGGATGCAATAATGAACATGGCACAGTGACCCTTTGCCCAAAGGGATGCAGACAATGAAGCCACATGGCGTCCCTCTATCTTTCTTTGGATGAAATCTCACCCAGAATCACAACATGGAAAGACAGTGAATCCCAGATACCCTAGAGCTCTAAAAGGTCAAGTTTGTAAACCACAGGTCGAGTCAGATCCTCCCATTTTATTGATAAGAAGATGGGTTCAGAGGTGGGGTGATGTCCTTAAGGTCGCAAAGCCAGCCAACAGTGCGGTGTGGATCAGCATTCAGTTCTCTCGCCAGTTCCCCAGCCCCAGGGAGATGTTTGGGCCCCTGATGGCCCCCTTCCCGTCCATCTGGCTCATGGTCACCCACCTTTTCCATGCAGGAGCAGGAGAGTGCAAAGACCGACCCCCTGCACGGCCTGCGGGTACACTCCTGGGTCCTGGTGTTGTCGGGGAAACGCGAGGTGCCTGAGAGCTTTTTCATTGACCCGTTCACTGCACGCAGCTACAGCACCCAAGACGACCACTTCCTGGGAATAGAGAGCCTCTGGAACCACAAGAACTACTGGATCAACATGCAGGACTGTTGGAACTGCTGCAAGGTGCTGGGCGGGGCCTGGGCGGGTGTGGCAGGCACAGTGGGTGAAGGCAGGTGTGACCTGTGGGGAGATCTGGCCACCAGGCCAGGAGGGCTTTGGACTTTCCCTGTAGCTGAGTGCCCAGGGCCCACTCCTTTGCCCATACATAATCGTTTCAATATGATTATTGTCGCTCTTTTGGTTTGTATATTCTTATAAAATGTGGATTGTTAGTTCATCTGATTTTTTTTAAATGTTGTATTGAAGCGCAATACACATGCAAGAAAGTGCACTCATCCTACACGTCCAGCTCAATGAATTTCCATACATATACATATGTATAAAAAACTCAGTGCCATTTACAGAAGTTGAAAATACGTGCACACAGTTGGAGGGAGGTTGTAACTGGATACCAGGGGACTTTCTGGGGTTCTGGACAATGTTCTATTTCTTGATCCGGGGGCAGGGAACCTGGGTGCACCCAATTTATGGAAATTCATCGAGCTGTATGCAAATCAAAAGAGAGACAGGCTCCAGGCACCAAGTCCTGTGCTCTTTTGTTATTTCCAAGGTCCTCCATTTACAACCAGGCCAGTTTCCCAAAGGTAGGTCCTGGGCCCCTCGCCCCCTATACCGAAGTGAACACCTCCGAGGGACTGCTGTCGCCCCCGTGTGGGAGGCGGGCAGATTTGATACACATTCAGATGCATCTGCCTTCAGCAAAGGAGACACAGCCAGCCCCCAGCCTCCCTGAGCCCCTGCGTCCAGGGTGGCTCGGTCCTCAACGACCTCACAGGGCTGTGGAAAATAACATTCGGTAGGTGCTTAGAATAATCCCATGCTGTTCAGTAAAGGTTAGCTAGCGTTACTGTCATTTTAGAGAAAGAACGTCTTCCTCACCACACAGATGGGGCAGAGCCCAGACCACCTCCCCCAGAGCCCAAGCTCGTAGCCGCCATGGTGGTCAGAGCCCTCTGAGGGATAACGGCCCTTCGCAGGCCGCTGCAGTCCTCCTTTGGCCCTCTTCTGGGTGGAAGTTCCTTCAGCCGCCCCCCAGCACACCCTGTACCAGTGCCAGGTGGAGGAAATTTATATCAGGGATAATAGAAGTTATGAGATGAAGATGGAAGGGTGGCCTGGTGGGAAAGTGAGGCCAGAGGGGCAGTACTGCATCACCAAGTGAGGGCACGAAGAAAGAGACCGTGACACTGGCTGTCACTTTTACTGCCCCATGAGCACAGGAGCGGTTGCTTTGTTCCTTCAAAGAACCTTGATTTTTTTTTTCTTCCTAATTTATTTTTTGGCCACGCCACGTGGCATGTGGGATCTTAGTTCCCTGACCACGGATTGAAACCGCGCCCCCGTCATTGGAAGCGCGGAGTCTTAATCACTGGACCTCCAGGGAAGTCCCCTTCAAAGAACCCTGAAATGGCGTTGGAGTGAGGCACCACTCAGAGACTGGGATGTCGTAGTTGTCCCTTCGTTTATGCTTTTCCTATAGAGATAGAACTTTAAGATAAAGCAGCAAAACATCTAACTACCGCTTACTACTTACAAAAATGATAGAATGGGGAATTCCCTGGCTGTCCAGTGGTTGGGACTCCGAGCTTTCATTACTGAGGGCCCGGGTTCAATCCCTGGTCGGGGAACTAAGATCCCACAAGCCCCACGGTGCAGCCAAAAAAAAAAAGTGACAGAATGGAGGACATGATTTTAAGAAATTCAAACGTCTGTGTAATTTGCGTCCTCTCCACGAAGCCTGGACTATCGGCTGTTAAATCTACAAGCAGTTCTTTCCCTCACTACCCTCCTCCCATCGTGTGCCCCTCCCACCTCCCAGCTGAGCCCTCCAGGACTCAGGACAGTGAGGACCGTAGCATCAGGACTGGCGTCAGGGGGGCTTCACGTTGAAACCATTGTGGGCAGCTTCCATCTTGGAGTTGGGAGCCGGGGCACACCACCCCGGGGAGGTAGACGGGGATATGGTGCTCCCCACCTGCTGGGAGTTATTTGGCAGGTGAGCCCAGGCTCAGGTGGGCTGGACTGAAAATAGGTGAAGGACCCACACCAGGGAAGAGCAATTCGCACTTCCCTCTTCTGCGTGCATGTCTAGTTCCCTTCCTGCTGGCACGGGGTGAGAACGATGAACCTGCCATTTCCCTGCCTGTACAATCTCTCTGGCTTGCGTTTGCCCTAAACACTGCCCGGGTGCCACTCTCCCCCGACAGTGTAGACTGACCTCCACATCCAGGCCATCCCAGGCCAGAGAGTTTCCGAGTCTCTCACAGAGACCAACACAGGAAGGGAGTCCCAGCCCCCCTGGGGCCTCGGTCTCCCTGTGGGAAAGAGGAGGGCAGGTGTGGACGCTCAGAGGCGGCCTGGAGCCACATTCTGTCCCCCTGAGACCCAGCCTGGTGCCTTCCCCCCCCCCCCCCCCCCTACCCCGCCCCTCTAGGTGGTCACAAACCACCAAGCTGATCTGATCTCCCTGTGCTATGCGGCTGCTTCCCACTAGCTATCTATTTTACATTTGGTAGTGTATATATGTCCATGCCACTCTCTCACTTTGTCACAGCTTACCCCCTGGGGCCTCGGTCTCCCTGTGGGAAAGAGGAGGGCAGGTGTGGACGCTCAGAGGCGGCCTGGAGCCACATTCTGTCCCCCTGAGACCCAGCCTGGTGCCTTCCCCCCCCCCCGCCCCCGGGCGTGGCAGTTCCCTGCCCCCCATGGAGCAGGAGGGGGCGTGGCGACTGTGGAGGGCTCTCAGCGATCCCCTCCTCCACCAGGACCTGGTCTTTGACCTGGGAGACCCTGTGAGGTGGGAGTACCTGCTCTTGGAGACCGACAAGCCTCTCCTGTCCCTGACTGAGGAGGAGGACGACGGGACGAACGATGACGATGATGCGGAAAATCTGGTGAGCCTCTGAGGGGTGGAGGCCGGGGAGTGGAGGGGACTTGACAACCTGTCTTGCTTCGGGCCAGCCTGACACATGTCCCCGCCACGTGTATGGGTATGGCGTGGGGGGCAGTCCACATAGACCAATTATAGATTCCTCAAAGCAGAAGGGCCTGGGCCATGCCCTCATTTTACAGATGGACAGACTGAGGCCCAGACAGGTCCAGTGACCTGCCCAGGACCCCCCAGTGGTGCAGGGGAGGGCTGGGACTTGCATTCAGGGGTTGCCCGGCACCTAGAGAACATGCCCCTTGGAGGAGGGCAATAAGACCCTCTCCACAAGCCAGGGGAGCCCCAGGTCCAGCCATTCCTCACATCCAGGCCTTTCCTGCGTGGTCACCATGATCCTCCACACACACTTTCTTGTCCATCCAGTCAGCCCTTCTGAAGGTCAATGGCCTGGTCATCTCTGATCTCCTAGTCAGGGGCCGTCAGACAGGTCTGCATGAGGCCCTGTGCGTGGAAGTCAGGGGTCCAGAGGCCTTCACTATTGGCTCTGACATCTTGGGCAAACTTCCTAACTGTTGGAAGCTTCAGTTTCAGCGTCTGCATGTGAAATGCGTGAGTGGGGTTGGTTACATTCATGGTAGTAATAAGTGATGTATTCATTTGCTAGAATTGCCAAAACAAAGTACCACAGACTGGGTGGCTTAAGCCATAGGAATTTGTTTTCTCACAGCCCTGGAGACTGGAAGTCAAGGTGTTGGCAGGGTTGGTTTCTCCTTGGCTTGTAGATGGTGCCTTCTCCCTGTGTCCTCAGCCTCTTCCCTCTGAGCGTGTCTGTTTTAATCTCCTCTTCTTATAAGGACACCAGTCGTATTGGATTAGGGCCCAACCTAATGACCTTAGTTTAACTTAATTACCTCTTTAAAGATCCTATCTCCAGGGACTTCCCTGGTGGCGCAGTGGTTAAGAATCCACCTGCCAATGCAGGGGACACGGGTATGAGCCCTGCTCCAGGAAGATCCCACATGCCGCGGAGCAGCTAAGCCCGTGTGCCACAACTGCTGAAGCCCGCGCACCTAGAGCCCGTGCTCCACAACAAGAGAGGCCACTGCAATGAGAAGCCTGTGCACCACAACGAAGAGTAGCCCCTGCTCTCTGCAACAGCCCACGCGCAGCAATGCTGCCAAAAATAAATGTTTATTAAAAAAAAAAAAAGAAAATAAAAGATCCTATCTCCAAATATAGTCACATTCTGGGGTGCTGGGTGTTAGGACATGTGAATTTTGAGGGGACACAATTCAGCCCATAGGTAACGTGCATATGCCCCTTTCTCAGTGCCAGTAGGTGCTTAACTTAAATTGTCTAAGTCTTCACAACTACCCAGCGAGGTGGGTACTAGTATTATCGTGTCCCATTTTACTGATAGGAAGACTTACACACAGAGGGGTGAAGTAAGCTACCCAAAGTTACACAGGCAGTAAGTGACAGAACTGGGATTTGAACCTGGGATTTGACAGTCTGGCTCCCAAGTCTGGGTTCTCAAAGGTGGTTCTGTTCTACCTCCTGGGACTGCTTGAGGACAAAGTGAGACCACTGGTGTGATGTGCTTGGCATAGCTGTGTAGACCCACCTGCACATGGTGTTGAGTGTTGCCAGCGTCCTCATGTCTGGAGACCAGAGGGCCTCCTCCCCTGTGCAGTAAATCCTGGGGCACTGGCGCCCCCTGCTGGCCTCAAAATGTGAACAGATTAGCTGAGCAGGCCTCAGAGGTCTGAGCAATTTGGTGGGGAGAAAAGTTTTACATTGAGAAAATTTTAGCCAAGTTTCTGTGGTTACCTAACCTGAGGACCATTTGTCTAGACCAGGCCTTATTTGCCAGATGGGGAAACTAGGCTCAAAAAGAAAAAAAAAAAATAAGGGCAGCCAGGCAGTGTCCCAAACCCTTATGTACATTTATCAGTCAATCCTCCCAAGGGGTTCAGTTTACAGCTAGAAAACTGAGGCTTAGGGGTCCTGGGCAAGTCCCTTAACTGCTTTGAGCCTCAGTTTGTTTGTTTGTTTGTTTAATTTTATTTATTTGTTTATGGCTGTGTTGGGTCTTCGTTTCTGTGCGAGGGCTTTCTCTCGTTGCAGCAAGTAGGGGCCACTCTTCATCACGGTGCGCGGGGCCTCTCACTATCGCGGCCTCTC
Organism: Lipotes vexillifer; assembly: GCF_000442215.2. NCBI lineage: Eukaryota > Metazoa > Chordata > Mammalia > Artiodactyla > Lipotidae > Lipotes > Lipotes vexillifer. The sequence goes on from NW_006796201.1 coordinate 483,979, forward strand.
TTGTTGCGGAGCACAGGCTCCAGACGCGCAGGCTCAGTAGTTGTGGCTCACGGGCCCAGTTGCTCCGCGGCATGTGTGAGCCTCCGAGACCAGGGCTCGAACCTGTGTCCCCTGCACTGGCAGGCAGACTCTCAACCACTGCGCCACCAGGGAAGCCCAAGCCTCAGTTTTAATGAAGGGCCTGTGGCTTTCCTCGTGCCTCTGTTGACAGAGGGAAGGTGGGGCATGCAGGGCAGGGTGTTGCTGTCCTCGCCGGGCACCAGGTGGGTACAGGGAGGAGCTGACTCCTCCTCTCCCCCCTGTCTCGGGTCAAGCCAGGTCAGAACTGCTCAAGACCTCTGGGCTCCCCTGGGGGAGCTGACGAGCCACCCCAGCTTGGTCGTGGGGGATGAGGCAGAGGCTCTGACCGTAACTTCGGCTCCACGGCCCAGCCCTGATCAGAACCACCACCCCACCCCCACTTCTCCCAAAAGGGCAAGGAGGATGAGGATAAGAGCTTCGACATGCCGTGCTCGTGGGTGGAGCAGATTGAGATCTCCCCAGAAGGTATTGCACTTTCACTCGTTTCCGGGCTTCTGGGGATGTCTGTGGCAACAACTAGACAGGGGGATACCAGCAGAGGCTGCCTTGGTCCCTCATTTCCACCCCCATGGCCTGCTTTCTGCTGCAACCTCTTCATTTCTTCCTTCTCAACATACGCACTCAGCTCTGCAGCCTGGGGCCTGACCCCAGTCTGGCATACAGGACAGGGCTCAGTTAACCCACCCAGGATGATGGCGTGTGGCCGGTGATGGAGGACCAAGGACCAGGACACAGCCGTCCCCATCCCTCACCCCACTCTGCCAGGAGGAGACTGTGCACAGTACCCAGAGGGCACAGGGGGTCTCAGGACTAAAAAGGGGCAGGCAGGGAAAGCAGGGGGACAGGCACGCTTGTGCCCCATGCCAACCTCTGCTGGCTGCTGAGGTTCCCGTGTGGGAGTGCCTAGACCCACGGGTCTAGGCCCAGGCCATCCCAACAGGGTAGGAAGGGCTAAAGAGGCTGTCATGGGAACCCAGGGGGTTGGAGGCTGGGGTGGGGGGCAGAAAGGGCTTCTGCGAGGAGAGGTCATGGGAGCTAAGTTTTAAGGGATCAGAAGAAGTCAGCCCAGTAAGGGCAGGCGGGGATGGTGTTTCCAGCCAAGGCCCGGCAGTGAGAGCGCGGTGTGGTCAGGCTCAAGCTGCGATCTCCTCCAGGGCAGGAGCCACCTCTGGCGGCTCTTCCTGTGCCTCCATGGAGCAGGTTTGAGGGCTGGAGGAGCCTTGCAGACAGCACAGTGCACAGAGGCTGACGAGTGGCTGGGGGGCTGGGGGAGCTGGCCCTCCCTTCCCCCGATCTGGGGAGGAGCGACCCCAGCCCACTCTGTGTCTGCAGCGTTCGAGACCCGCTGCCCAAACGGGAAGAAGGTGATGCAGTACAAGAGGGCAAGGCTGGAGAAGTGGGCCCCGCACCTCGACAACAGCGGCCTCGTGCGCCGCCTCACCACCTATGAGGACTTGGAGTGTAAGGGGGCTGCCCTGGCTGCGGGGAGCAGGAGAGCTGGGTCCCCCAACATGCCACGTGACCTCGGTCATGTCACTGCCCCTCTCTTGGTGTGAATGCGGGCCCTGCTGGCCTCCGTGTGCTGGGAGCGGTGGGATGGAGGCTGAGGGAGCTGGCCTGGCTGCTTCAAGCACGCATTGGGGCCTACAGGTACCAAGACTTTGGAGATCAAGGAGTGGTTCCAGAACCGGGAGGATATGCTGGAGCTGAAGCACATAAACAAGGTCACGGGCCTGAACATCGACTACTTCAAGCCGGGCCACCCCCAGGCTCTGCGTGGTGCGTAGACCCCACTGCTAGGCCAGCTAGGTGCCCAGGATGGGGGCCTCACGTGCTCCTTAGAGCAGCCTCCATGCAGCTGGCATGTAGTGGGAGGAACCAGTATCCACGTATTGACAGGGTTCTTGGGCGGCAAGCAACAGAAAGGGCCTCTGCCTCCCTAGGCAAAGCAGACACGTGGGAGGTAAGGGGAAACACAGAAAATCCGAGGAAACGTTGACAGGGTTCTTCCAGGAAAGGCAAAGCAGGGCCGCAGCCTATGCTGTGGCTGGGATCGGGCACCCAGTGGGGGCCACATTTACAGGGGTTAGGATGCTGAGCAAGAAAACTGACAAGTGTCCCCACAAGACTGATGCAGAGGGCAGAAGTATGGAGGTGCAGACACGGCCATGAGCCCAGGAGGCTGGGAAGGGAGGGAAGAACACGTCCTGGGAATTAACAACCTGATCCAAGAATTCACAAAAGAAAAACATAGGGTCAATATACATCTAAAAAACATGACCAAACCTGCTTGGTGGTTGAAATTTTAAAAAAAGAAAGAAAGAAAGAAAGAAAGAAAGAAAGAGAGAGAGAGAGAGAGAGAGAGAGAGAGGGAGGGAGGGAGGGAGGGAGGGAGGGAGGAAGGAAGGAAGGAAGGAAGGAAGGAAGGAAGGAAGGAAGGAAGGAAGGAAGGAACTAAATCAATAAGGGACCATCTTACAACCCTTATGTTGGCAAAGATGAAAAAGAAATGGTCCTACCAGGTGTGAGCAAGTGAATCCCTGTCACTGCTGGTATGACAGCAAACTGGCGCAACTTTTCTGGAGAGCAGTTGGGCAAACAATCAATAATAGCTTTAAAATATGTAGGCTTTTTGACCTGCAGTTCTACCGCTCAGCAAATAGCAGGCAAGGACAAAAAATGCAAACTGCAGACGTTCATCATGGTGTTGATCATAGCAAAAAAGTCGGAAGCAGCCTGAATACCCAGCACTAGGGCACTGGTTACATACTAACGCTCCTCCCTGGGGCCGGGGGCCAGGTTATCAAGCCAGGGGCCAGAGCTCCTAGTGCTCAGCCAGCCCTCTCCACGGCCCCTCCCCCGGCAGCGCACTCATACACGTCCATGCAACCCGAGATGGACCGCGTCATGGAGTTTTATGAAACTGCCCGCGTGGACGGCCTGATCAAACGGGAGGAGACGCCCAGGACAATGACGGAGCACTACCAAGGGCGGCCCGACCTCCTCTCCTACCGCCATGTCAATTTCGGGCCCCGGATCAAGAAGTTGGCTCTGAACAGTGCAGAGTCAAACCCCCGGCCCGTGGTGGTGAGCACTCGCTGGGACTGGGGACAGGGTGCCCGCCCCCTCTGGTGGGCCAAGATTACCCCTGGAGGGGTACAGCCCTGGCTCCCTCTGGGGAAACTTCTTTACTGAGCGACCTTTCCAGTTTTACCAAACACACAGTCTCAGGTCTGTCCGATGCCAGACAGTGCCCTCAGCCACTGGGCCAGGGAGGTATTATTTCCTTACTGTTATAAAAAATACACACGCGTGGGCTTCCCTGGTGGCACAGTGGTTGAGGGTCCGCCTGCCGATGCGGGGGACACGGGTTCGTGCCCCGGTCCGGGAGGATCCCACGTGCCGCGGAGCAGCTGGGCCCGTGAGCCACGGCCACTGAGCCTGCGCGTCCCGAGCCTGTGCTCCGCAACGGGAGAGGCCGCAGCAGTGAGAGGCCCGCGTACCGCAAAAAAACAAAAAACAAAAAAACCCCGCACTCCTGACTAAACATTTAGAAAACATGTAAAAATGTAAAAAGTAAAAATATCTCAGAATGCCAACTCTCAGATATTACCACATATTAGTAGGTTTGGTTTTGAGAATCTTTTCTAACTTAAGATTTATATGTGTGTGTGTGTGTGTGTGTGTGTGTGTGTGTGTGTGTGTGTGTGTGTAGGTAGGTAGAATTCCTGTATCACCCTCTTAACATTAAAATGTGAGATTTTTTCTCCATATCACTACAAATTATTTGCAACCTATGTTTAATGTCTGAATAGCAAAGAAGCTCTTTCTAGCAGTAAGGGATGTCTAGCTATAGAGCAGGCTGCCTGGAAAGGTGGTGAGCTCCCCATCTTGTGGAGGAAGCTAGACAAGAAATCCAGCACCATCCAGGGCTGGAGTGGCCAGACACCGAGAACCCCTGGGGCCTTGAGATCCATTGTTTAGCGGGGAGGGGCTGTTCCACATGACCACCCAAATGACCCCAGACCCCAGCATCCCTGAGTGTCCTTTGCTGCTGTCGTCGGGTCAGGCACAGAAATCCCTTCCCATCTCCCATTCTACGCACGTTCTGGCCTGCCAGAAAATCACAGAGCGATTCTTCCGCAACCCTGTGAAGCCTGCTGATGAAGACGTGGCAGAGCGCGTGTTTCTGATCCTGGATGAGCGCATCCAGCTGCGCTACCACTGCCGTGAGGACCACCTCACAGCCTCCAAGTGTGAGTTCCTGTGGCGCACGGAGGGGGACAGCAAGGGCAACAAGATCATCATGACGCCTGACATGTGTCTCAGCTTTGAGGTGCGCCTGGGGGCCGTGGCGGGCAGGGGCAGGTCGGGGTGGGGTGAGGAGAGAGCCCTGGGGCCCTCTGTCCTGTCCCAGCAACTTGGGAGAACTGGGATAGAAATTCATCTCTGCCCCTTGGGAAAATCAAGGGCTCCCATGTGGGGTACTTCTCTTTGAACGCCTCTGAAAATCTTCCTCTTTTCCACCAAGAAAGACAACCCAGCTGGCCTCCACTACTCATTGTCCCTGCCCCCCAGTCCTGGGCGAGAGCAGATCCTGGGACCAAGGCTGGAGTAGATCTCACCAGCTCCACGGGGCTGGTTTTCCTGGTTCAGATTCTCACTCTCCTGGCACATTCCTTAGCCCCTCTGAGTCTCCAGTCCCTCTTTTATTATTAGCTGTGTTTTTATAGATGAAGAAACAGGCCCAGGGAAGGGAATTCCCTGGCAGTCCCAGTGGTTAGGATGCTGCGCTTCCACTGCTGGGGGTACAGATTCGATCCCTGGTCGGGGAACTAAGATCCCTCATGCCACGGCACAAAAAAAAAACAAAAGAAAAGAAAAGAAAGAAAGAAACAGGCCCGGAGAGGTTAAGCAACTTCCTTGAGGTTGCACAGCTAGAAAATGGCAGGGGAAGATTTGAACCCAGGAGGTCTGGCTCCAGAATCTGCCTACAACCCCAGCCATTGCTGCTTCTCCATGTCACTGTGGTGCGTGTTCCAGGTGGAGCCCATGGAGCACACCAAGAAGCTTCTCTACCAGTACGAGGCCATGATGAAGCTGAAGAACGAGGAGAAGTTGGCCAGGCATCAGGCTTGGGAGTCAGAGCTGGAGGTCGGGTCCCAAGGGAGAGTGGGCAGATGGGAGGTGGCAGGGGTGGGGGTGTGTCTTCACCACGTCCGCCCCCACTTCCCAATTCAGGTGCTGGAGATCCTGAAGCTTCGGGAGGAACAGGAGGAGGCGCATGTGCTGACCATCTCCATCTATGACACCAAGCGCAACGAGAAGAGCAAGGAGTATCGGGAGGCCATGGTGAGCCTCGCTCCCTGGCCCAGGCCCTGGCTTTCCCTGACCCCTCCCCCAGCCACACTCCCTCGCCTCCAGGGTGCTGAGGATGATCAGGGATTCTTCCAGAAAGCCCTTTATAGGGGAGGAAGTTATCGACACCATGGTGGTCGTCCTTGCTGCTGAGCTGACCATTTCCATGGGTCACCCCAAAGAGCACTCAGGATGCAAGCCAGGTCTCCCCCACTTCCAGGGGCTGTGGCCAAGCCAAGACCTCTACTGCACGAGGAAAGAATGAAATTTGTGTGCCCACCTCCACCTGGGGCTCTCCTCGAGGTCACGACCTGGGCCAGTAGCCCTCACGAGCTGACTCTGGCCTCAGGCCTGAGTTATCCGACCCCTGCGCATAGGGCGTTCACGTTACCGCCTCAGGTTGCAAGACCCAGCTTGGTTTTCGAGGCCAGCTTCTAAATCCCCTTCACTAACCAATTGGTTGAGGTTGGCGAGATAGGACAGGGCATCAGATGTCTGGTTCTCAGACTCTCAGGGCTGGGCATCAGCCCCCACATCTCCAACTTCACTGGCCCCTGGCTGCCAACACAGGACATAGATAAGGCCCCAGGTGGAAGAGAAAAAGGGACTCACCAGCAGTTTTTGATTTAACATCATTAAAAACCACTCTTTATTACCATTTACTGAGCAAGCATCTGCTGAGTGTTGGGTATGTTCTGGGGCTCAAGTAGAGACACGTGAATTCACGTAAGACACGAGAGTTGGCTGTTACCAATAATCGCGTCTACAAGAGACAGCACAGGCCCCTCTGAGGCCTCAAGCACTTCAGGGTTTGAGGCCTGGTTTTGTGCGGTCACGTTGATGAAGAGGACCCCCCCCCCGGCCCCCTCTCCACAGGAGCGCGTGATGCACGAGGAGCACCTTTGGCAGGCGGAGGCCCAGCTGGACTACCTGGCCCCGTTTCTGGCACAGCTCCCACCGGGAGAGAAGCTGACGCGCTGGCAGGCCGTGCGCCTCAAGGATGAGTGCCTCAGTGACTTCAAGCAGCGGCTCATCGACAAGGCCAACCTCATCCAGGCCCGGTTTGAAAAGGTGCAGCCAGGGCCCTGGCAGGGGAGGGGACCTCAGCATCCTCAACCAGAAAATGGGCCCAGGGCTGTTTGCTCACCATCTCACAGACTTGTGAGGGAATAATCGGGGCAGGAGGATGTCAGTGCTTGGGGTGTCCAAATGACCGAGTTGTCCTTCCTCACACTTGTTCATTGGGTGGAAGGGAGGGAGGGAGGGAGAGAGCAGTGGGTGGATGGATGGAGCCCTATAACAGCTCCTAGTCCTTGACCCATTTCTGTTGGTCAGGTACACACCACGCAGTTCCCATGCATTCTCTTAACTTAAGCTTCACAAAGAGCTCTGTGGTGGGGGGGGCGGGGGTTTGCAGACAACAAATTGGAAGGTCTGAAAATGTACCTTGACCAGAGTCACATGACTGTCAGTCTTGACCCCTGCTCTAACCTCGTGGACATGATATCCCTCTAAACAAGACCCCAGTGGCTCCAGGCCTGTGCTTCTCTGGCTCCTGTCAGTAGGGGTAGTGGGTCCGACCCTTGTAGGGAGTTCAGCCTGCAGCCTAAGAGTCAGTTGTCATCAGCCCTCCTGCTCTCCCCGGTGACCACAGGAGACCCAGGAGCTGCAGCAGCAGCAGCAGTGGTATCAGGAGAACCAGGTGACCCTGACGCCCGAGGATGAAGACTTGTACCTGAGTTACTGCTCTCAGGCCATGTTCCGCATCCGCGTCCTGGAGCAGCGGCTCAATCGGTGAGGAGACGGAGGAGCTGAGAGGACCCACTAGGAGCCTTGAGCACTAGCTTTGTAAGCCTTCACCACCTCTCGTTCCTCCCCTGATTTCAGACACAAGGAGCTGGCCCCACTGAAGTACCGGGCTCTGGAGGAAAAGCTCTACAAGGACCCACGCCTGGTGGAGTTACTGCAAGTCTTTGTTTGATGCTTCTCAGTCCCCACACCTGTGGTCCTTTGCCCCTCCTGAGGCCTCAGTGAAGCTGCCAGAGAAAGCAACCTCCCCCAAAGCCTGGCCCACGTGCTCCCTATGCCCAGCTAATGACCATCCACTTGGGCACCTGGCTTTGCTGCCACACCACCTCCCTGCAGCCATCTGTTCCTGCTGCTTCTGATTTTCCTGTAAATAAAGACTTGTAATTTGCCATTTGTACCTCATGGTTCACAGGCCCCAGCACCAGCCTTTTTCTCCTTCCCTTCTTTATCTATGGCCTGGGACCACCTTTACAAGGCTTATTTAATACAGCAATGCCATCCCCATTTCACAGATGGCTAATTAGTGGCTGATAAGAAGAGGCGCTGGGATCCAGTCCCTTGCAGTCTAGAGTCAAGACCCCAAGTTCTGGGGCACACACCTTGGGCTTGCCATTCCCACTCTGTGAGCTGGGCCACCCTAGCCGTGGTGGTGGTGGTGGTGGTGGTGGTGGTGGTGTTGGCGGTGGCGGTGGCGGTGGCGGTGGCGGTGGGTATGCGATGACCCTCATTTTGCAGACAAGAAATTGGAAGCTCTGAAAATACACCTTGTCCAGAGTATGTGTCTCAGTCTTAACCCCAGCTCTGACCTCATGGGCATGATATCCCTCTAAACATGGTTCCAGTGGCTCCCTCCCAAGACATTTTTGTGACCCCTGCCTCTGTTCCTCTGGCTTCCGTGGGTAGCGGCCCCAATTCACGGCGGGTCACGACCCTTCCCTCAGCCCACTCCACCCACGAGTCCCAAACGAAGTCGGCCTTTCTCGGGTTCCAGGTTGGTGGTCCGCCTAAGGGTTCAGCCGACTCATCCATTCATTGAGGCCGAGGCCGTAGGGGCTTCCCTCCAGGGCTCCACGACTGACTCGGACCCGGAATCAGACTCCGTTTTCCTCTACGCCTCCTGTGGGGGATTCAAGCCGGCGTCCGAGCCAGGGAGGGGCGGCAAAGTCTTCAGAGCACGGAAACACCGCCCAGGAGCAAAGGTAAGAAATAGGAATTACCGCAAAGTGCTGACTAAGGCCTCGTCCCCCCTTCGCTCCAATTCCAGATGGAAGGTCCGAGGCGTCACGCTGCTCCCGAGGTCCCCTTCCCATTGGCTATCCTGGAATTGGTTTGCTAATAATGCGGACGCTGATTGGTCAATCCGGGACGGTTGCTAAAGGGATTGGCGCAGCAGCCCTTGGAGGGCGTCTCAAATTTTGAAAATGCAAACTAGGTTCGCGGAAGAGATGGAAAGGGGAGGACAGAGAAATCTTGAGGCGGAGGCGGGATCAAGGACACGGCAGCTCGCATTGGTTCATTAGAGGCCGAGGGGCGGCTCTTGAACACTCCTTCCTCGTGATTAGTCCAATTCAGGAAAAGGGGGAGGGCACTAAGGAAAAGCGGCAGGAGCGCCTGCTTCTATTGGTCAATCCCGGAGGGGGTTGGGGCGCTCGCGGCGGCTGATTGGTGCGGGAGGTGAGGAAGGCGAGGCTCTGAGCCGGAGGTTTTGTTGTGAGGGTCGGTTGTCAAGCAGCGGCCAATCAGACCAGGGGATGGAGGCAAGTGGGGGTCGCGCCTGGAGCGGAGCCTCGGCCTCCCGAGCCGCAGCTGCAGGTGGAGTGGACGCGGGGCCGAGGGGGCGAGGAAGCGAGGGGAGGATGAGCCCGGGGCTGGGCTGAGCCAGGCGGGACCGGGACAGGCTGCGGCGGAGAGGGCTCTGGGCGGAGGGAGGCTGGAGCCTGTGCCCCGTAAGCTGAGAGGAGTGGGAGGATTAGGCGAGGCCGAGAGACCAGCCCCAGCTTCGGGAGGGGTGGGACCGGCGCGGAGGCCTGAGGGGAAAAACCAGGGAGGCCGGAAGCAGAGCCGGGGGTCTAGCAGGAGGAGGGGTGATGAATAGGGACACAAGAAGCAAGAGAGTGAATGAATGGGGATACTGTTAGCGCAGAGGAAAGGGGGAGAAAAGAGGGTCTGGCGAGGCAGGGGCCAAGTTAGGGAGCCCAGGAGACAGGATGTGCACGCATGGGGGCACACAGGCGGCAGAGAGAAGGAGGAGTGAATGGAGGACTAGAGAGTCAGAACTGGGTAACCCAGGAGAAAGGGGAGGGCGAGGATAGGGTTCGTGGGAGAGAGGCTTGGAGGAAGGGGATAGGAGGCTCCATGAGGTCGCCTTTTAGAGTTGAAGAGTCATACCGACTCACGACCAGACTGGAGGCCTAGTTCCCAGCACTGTCCTTGGGAATTGCAGGGACCCGGTGTAACAGTTCCCTTGATACGAACTGGACCCCTAGGGCCCTTTTTGAGGCTCTCCCCAGAGAAGACTTCAATGCCTATCTCTAGGGTGCCTGTGATGGGCCCCTAAACTTAGCCTCTGACTCCGCCCCCTTCCCATATGTCAGACAAACAGTGACTCCCAGCAATCTGTCTGAACTGCAGACATGTGGTCTTCCCCGCCCCACCGCAGCTGCTGCATTTCAGGCAGCCAGCTTCCTGGAACAGAGCCGCCTCCCATCATCCTGGCCAATGGGAGGACCTTCTTTTTCCCTGTGTTCCAAGTCACCCTGCCTGAGGTACCCCCCTGTCCAGATTCTCAAACCCAGTTTGCAGCGCATCTCTTGGCTCTGGTGGCTTTGGTGGGTGTTTGTCTTTATCAAGTGGCCTTGGTCATCCAGGGAGCTGCATGTGCAGGTCTGCAAACCCAGGGACCCCCTGAGCTCCCCGTGAGTGTTTGCTAACAAGCCATCACCTCTGTTTGTGTTCCAGCCCAGTGTTGAGCTGAGATGGCTCAAGCCTGACATTCCATGACCCAGGATCCCAACAGTCATACACGGGGTGCTGCTGTGGATGATTTAAAACCACGAGGTGGTCTGGGGCTGGGAGACGAAGCATTCCCTCTGCCTGGATGTGTGGAAACTCCCTGCCAACTTGATTGGCGGATCTGGGGGGGGGGGGGGCACCCCCCCCCCCCTGCCAATGCAGGGGACACGGGTTCGTGCCCCAGTCCGGGAAGATCCCACATGCCGCGGAGCGGCTAGGCC
>NW_006796201.1:494664-515516 GCF_000442215.2 Lipotes vexillifer
GGGGGGGGGGGGATCCACCCCCACCCCACAAGGAAAGCACAGTCTACTGTGGGTGGAACTTAAGGTGCCAGCCAGCTGAAGGATGGCCACCCCTGTGGTCACCAAGACGGCCTGGAAGTTACGTGAGTGGTTTTCTTTCTCATCCCATTTACCCTGATAGCTGTTTGCTGCTGGGTGGCCTGAACCCCCAACTGTGTCTCCAGTTCTTGGCACAGGGGGAGACTCCACGCTTTGGAGTAAAGTAGACCAAGATGCAAATCATGCCTTTGGCGTTTTGTAGCTGGGTGACATTGGCCGGGTGACTTAACCTGTCTGAGGCTTAGTTTCCTGTCTGTGCTAGGAGATAATCACGTCTCCATTCTAGAGTTGCTGTGAGATTCAAGTGAGAAAATGAACATAATGAAGCACTTAGCAGGATTTCCAGTTAGGCTGGCAGGCGGGATGGGGCAAGAAATCCTGAAAGATGTTCTTGGCGTTTTCAGCCGTCCACAAGTCAAGCTCCCCCGTCAAATGAGGGCATCTTGGGCTGGGGGCTGGGGTGAGAGGATAGGCAGATGGATGCTGATAGCCTCTGGAATGTGCCTGAGCCCGGGCCCCACCCACCCCCACCGTTACTCTATACTGACAGCTCTAAACTCTTTGGTCTTAGGACACCTTTATGCTCTTAAAAATTATTGAGGACCTCAAAGAGTTTTTGTTTATGGGAGTCATATCTATCAATATTTACCATGTTAGAAATTAACACTGAGACATTTTAAAACACAAGAACGCAGAAACATGCCATTAGTGATGATGTCCTCACATGTCATATATCTCCTGGAAAACTTCACCATATTCTTGTGAGCAAATGAGAGTATAAAAGTCAAATTCCATCTTAGTATTATGATAAAAGTAGTTTTGTTCTCTTGGACCCCCAGAAGGATCGTGAGGATCCCAGTGTTCTCCAGATCGTATTTTGAGACCTGTTGCTCTACACGTTGGTGCTTCTGTGGGCTGTACCCTGCCTGTAATAACGGGTTGGCATAGATCTGGTGTGTCCAAACTGGTCACCCTCTGCTATGAGCTGCCCCTGGGCTGTTTTCAGAAGCTGGGGCAAGGCTCCTTCAATTTTTTAACTGTGAGAATCTGGGCAAAACTCTTTGCTGGGCCTCAGCATCCTCATTTGTAAATGAGAGGTTTGGGCCATTTTCAAATTGTTCCTCAGCCCTAGGGTTCTGGGGGAATCCTGTTATGGGCTCCCAAGGAGGGTATACTTTGGACAGAGTGGCTTTGTATTTATTGGAGTTATGAATGTATACCTTCAACAGCTGTTTTTCCTGAGAAACCAGGAAAGAACCAGGCACTGGGGAGACAGTGGGGGACAGAATAGACAAGGTCCCTATGCAGTGGGACTCAGAGCCTGGGGAGAGCAACAGGCAGGAATCAGATAATCACACTGACCCATCTCTCCTTGGAACCTAATTCCAAGCTGGAACAGTTAACAGTTGTGCTTTGAGTCAGTTAACTAGGTGATGAGGGGTGGGGGTAGGGGAGTGCTGTAGGCTGCCTAAACAGCATGTGCAAAGGCCCTGAGGCAGGAAGCTTGGTGCATTGGAAGGCCTCAGAAGAGGCCATGGGCTGCAGCACAGCAGTGGGGAGAATGTGGTATCACATACGCTGGTAAGGACATGTGTCTACAGGACCCCAGCCCTTCTGAGGTTTTGGCTTTATCTGAAGGGCAAGGCCAAGCCCTCAGAGCATTCAAGTGGGAGGTGATGTGATCAGGCATGTTGGGCATCTGCTGACAATTTCATGTGCACAGCAGTTTCCATGGGTATAAACTGTTTGAGAGCCCAAGCGCAAATGACCTCTGGCTCCTTGTGGCTCTAGAGTCTGGGGAGGATCAGAACGTGCTTGGCCAGCGTGAGGTCCTTGAAACCTAGTTCTTTGCGTCTTCTGTTTGGGGTGCAGGTGCGCAGTGCCTCTGGCCAGAATGCAGTGTTCCCCCAGCTCTGGCTGGGATGTGGGGTCCAGGTTGTGCCACCTGAGCTTGGGAAACTAGCATGGGCCTGTGCCACAGGGTAAAGCAGCAGCCATCAACCTGGCCTGCTGTGAGGATTTTTGTTTGTTTTTATTTGTTTGTACATTTAAATTCAGTACCCAGGCCTGGACCATTGCTGGATGCTGTCCTTCAGGCCAGAGTGGGAGCTCTTGGGCCAGTGCCCTATGCCGAGGCCTCTGCCTGGTGCCTGAAGTGTGCCCCCCTTTCCCCACCCCACCCCCCGGTCCCTCCAGGGCTCCAATCAGCCCCCTGCTCAGGCTGCTTGCAGGGGAGTGGTCTGAGCCCTTCTAGAAGGGCCCAACCTTGAAATTCTTCTCACCCTAAAGTCTGTGGTTCTTCAGGCTGGATGCCCTGTTTCAGGGACCATCTGATCAGGCTGGAGTGTGAAGACAAGAACCTTATCACTATCCCTACCCACTGTCTCTTACTGCCCAACCTAGAGCAGGTACCCAGGAAACATTTATATCATGCATTAATGGCTGTCTCTGGGGGCAGTAGTCCTGAGGTGCAGAGAGGGGTGGCAGTGCACCCAGGAGGCCCAGTGCAGTGGGGGCCAGCCAGGACTTTGCCTGGGAAGGGTGAGAGCCGGGGTGGGCAGTCAGGCCTCTAGGTAGGTCACACACACACAGGGCAGCGCATGCGGGGAGTGTCTTCAGGGAAGGGGAGAGGACCCCAGGCTGGGGATCAAAGTGCTCAGGGGGAAGGTGGTTTGCCCTCTAGCTGGGTTGGGCCATCAGTTTGGCCCAACAGAAGCTCTTGAACATATAAGTGTCTGTGACCAGAGCCCCAGAGCATCCAGGCATCTGTCCCTACAGTGTCCAGAGGACAGAAGGCTCCTTGGCTGAGGTGCGGACCAGAGAGAGGCCCAGCTTTCTCGAATCCAGTGGTGGGGTCCCCAAGGCCCTGGCTCAGGTTTGTGCCTGCTGGGAGCTCTCACCCTGCTGGGGCTGGCCTAGCCGGGCCTTGACGTGGGGTGTTGTCTGTGAGGTCAAGCCTGGAGCCTGGTGCCCTGGGCAGCTCTGACAGCCCCTGTGAGCCACGCCACCTGGCAAGCATCCCTCCTGGGCCCAGCTACCCAACCTTCCTGCCATCTGAAGCGGGCACCACAGAGACCCCCAGGCAGGGTGGAGGCCAGAGCAGGTGCCCAGGAGGGGTCTCTGCAGGGCAGCCGCACCGGCCTCTCCCTCAGAGTCACCCACGCTGGCCTCGCAGCTGCCTCAGGGTGTCAGCGCGTTGGGGTTTTCTCTCATCTGTATGGGGAGACCTGTTTCTTCCCTCTGCGTTCTCAGGAGCAGCTACTCAGGCCCTGGCTCAGAGGCCTGGGCTGCCTCTTGGTTCCTTGCCCATGTTTTGTTCCCTGGAGGCCCTGGCAATGTCCTCTGAATCATACGTCTGCTGCCCCCCGCAGTCCAAGCCAGGGGCCCTCGTGGCCGCCCACAGTGACCTTGCCTCCCACTCTGTCCGGTCGGCCCTCATACCTAGACCCCTCAGTTGGCTGCGTCCTGCTCCCTCCTCACCCAGCCCACCCTCCTGTGCCCTCCTGGGCCCCAGTGCCCGCTCTCCATGGCGTCTGGTACTCGGCCTGCCAAGCAGCCGCGAGCACTCAGCCCCTCGCAGCAGCCCACAGGCATGTCCTCACTGAACCCTCAGTAGCCCAGTGAGCCAAGCACTGCTATTATCCCCATTTACCCGATGAGGAACCCAGCACTCAGAGAGGGTGAGCAACTTGTCTAAGGCCATACAGCTTGCAATAGCAGAGCTCAGACCAGAACCCAGTCCATGATTCTGAAGCTGCGGGCTGAAGCCCTGGCTGAGCTCACCTGGGGACGGCTCGTCTGTGGTTGACCTGCACGGTTCTGAAAGTGTGTTCCCCAAAGCAGGAACACCAGGCGGCAGCTGAGAGACACTTAGGTGGTACATGGGTCAATATTTTTTGTTTTAATAATTGTTTTCATTTTTCTTTTTGTATCATAGAAAAAATAGAATGAACACATCAAGCTTAAAATTTCATGCATATTATTACTTAAACGACACAGCTAAATAAAGATAGCAAGTCAGTTTTAAAACTTGAGCATAGTAAGTCAATAACAGTACCTGTGGCTATACAGAAAAAGGAAAAAAATCATGAGGCCTAAGGGAAGGATGGAAATGACTGAAGTTGAGAAATAGTCATTTCTGTCTCAGGCCCAAACGCTGCCTCGTCCCACGGCTCATGGGGGTGTCTGGGCACCAAAGGGGAGCCGCAGGGGGCAGAGCCCTCCCGCTCAGCTTCGGGTGCCAGGGCTGGTGGCCGAGCAGGGCAAGGCCTAGCCCTCCTCCATGTGGCCTCTCAGGCCCCTGACTGCCTTGTCCCTCTGCTCTTTCCTGTATAGAGGAGATCGTGGCCCATGCCAGCAACGTGTCCTCGCTGGTGCTGGGCAAAGCCTCGGGCCGGCTGCTGGCCACAGGCGGGGATGACTGCCGTGTCAACCTGTGGTCCATCAACAAGCCCAACTGCATCATGGTGAGGCTCGGTCGGCAGGTGGGGCTGGGGAGAGGTGGGTGGGCAGGCCAGGGTTGGGGGCTGGGAGCCGGCAGCTTTGCAGGAACCCAGCACATCAGTGCCTTCCCCAGCTGTCTGCTCAAGAAGGCCCAGGACAACCCTGATGGCTGGGACAGTGACCCGTCCTTAGGAATGGGGTAGGGGGGAGGTCACCTGGCCATGGGACAGAACTCTGGGGAGCCTGCGTGAGAAGGCTAAAATAATCCCACAGACCCGAATTTGAGCCTCCCCTGCGCACTGGCCTATCCGCTTGCCTGTCAGTTACACGTGCGGCTGTTTTGATTCATTCCCCACCTCATTCCACAAAAAGGATCTGAGCGCCCCTGGTTGGAGCTGATTAGAGGACTGGTTCTTTGACAGTGTTACCGAACTTAGGTCTGGCTGCTCGCAGCTTGGAAGCCAATACTCGAGAGGCAAGTGTTGGTTGAAAGGTAAGGTTGCTTTATTCAGGAGGCCGGCAACTGGGGGGAAGGCAGACATGTATCCAATGGCCTACTCCCCCCCGTTGATCAGAGGGCAAGAACTTTTAAAGGAGAGTTTCAGTGGTATATAGGTGCTGGGAGGGTGCCATTGCAGAGCAGCACAGCCAGCTCTGACAGTCATCTTGAAATTGGTCATGCAGTGGTCTGATCAGCAGCATCTTTAGTACCGGGGCCTGTTTGTTCCCATTTCTTGGAGGCCAGTTCTTGGAAGCAGCTTATGTCATGGCTATAGTCTGGTCGTCATGTAGTCAACTTCTTTACCTGGTGGGAGTTTCAGTATCTACAGAAAAGCTCAAAAGATATGGTTCAGATTATTATACATAGCCCTTGAAGAGGAACTAAAGGTCCTTGACTTTGTGTAATGGCTAAGCTATTATTATTTGGTCTTGTTTGACTGCTTTCCTTGCTGCTTCTGCATTTTCCTCACTTCTCTGATTAAATTTATTCTTTGACAGAAGTTTCTCTACAGACAAAAGGCAGGCAGAGGACATGCTGGGAGGTGTGTCTGTCCTAGGAAGGCCCCATAGGGTCCTGCTCCATTTCAGTGGCACTCTCTCCCTGTACACAACTATATTCAACGCCAAGAACTGTTTTTCAATACAGGAAAGTGTAAAGGAGGGAAAAAACAAAAATGAATCACATATAGTTTGATTATCTAAAGACCATTACATTTGGTATTTTGGTCTGTGCCCTTCTAGGTACGCATGCATGTGTGTGCAGACTTGTGCCTGTATGTACACATGCACACATGCAAACATGCCTACGTGTACACACACACAAACGTATAATAGTATGTTTCCAGAACACTATCTTACTCTTCTGTAGCCTGTTTTTTTAAAAAAAAATAACAACACCGTCAGCATTTTCCTGTGTCAACAAATATCCTTTTACGATATGATTTCTAAAAGCTTCGCAGTATTTCATCGTAGGGATGAGCTTGGCCACGCCTGGTTCCCAGCGTGGAAGTCATTGCCGGTTTTTTGGCTCTGCTCAGCTGCAGTGGGGAACATCCTCCTCTCCCTAAATCTTTGAGCAGATCTGCGACCTTCACATTGAATCTGTGGGTGTGGCATGTTTTAAAAGGCTTTCAAAACATATTGCCAAACTGCCCTCTGGAAATCAATTTACATTCTCACCAGCAGCACAGAAGCCTGCCCTCTCCTGCCACAACCTTGCAGCACAGGGCAGTATCAGTCTTTTGACTCTTGGCCAAGTAAAGATAAAGATAAAAAGCAGCGGGAGGTGATATTTATTTATTTACTTATTTATTTGGTTGCATGGGGTCTTAGCTGCGGCAGTTGGGCTTCATAGTTGCGACTCACCGGCTCCTTCGTTGCGGCACGCGGGCTCCTTAGTTGCAGCTCCTTAGTGGTGGCACGCCGGCTCCTTAGTTGTGGCATGCATGTGGGATCTAGTTACCCGACCAGGGATCAAACCCCAGCCCCCTGCACTGGGAGTGCGGAAGTGCAGATTCTTATCCACTGCACCACCAGGGAAATCCTGGGAGGTGATATTTATTAGTAGAAACTAAATCAGCTCAGTGTTCTTGTGAGGTCCAGCGGACAGCTGAGATCTGACCCGAACCACGGCCAAAGTTAAGGACAGAACGGAAAGTGTTTTGCTTCACTTTGCTTTGGGGGTTCAAATGTGTTTCCCCTCTCTGAAATGCCAAAGTAACATACACCAATTGAAAAAGAATCAACAGAGGCTGACAAAAAATGGACCTGAAGTGGCCCCCATGCTCTCGCCCTCAGAACAGCACAGTGGACAGCGTGGGGTCTGGCCTCTAGACTAAGCCGCTTATACCAGGTGCCGCTCGCAGGCCTCCAGCAGGCCTCATCCCCTCACTCGCCACAGAGCAGGCCTCTCAGTGCCTCAAACTCACCAGGTTCTTTCTCACGTCAGGTGTATACACACGCTACCACCTCTGCAGGCAGTCTTTGCATTTCTGTGTGTTTTTGACTGTGAGTGAACTTGTATAGCTCCCTGACCCACACATCCCTCCCTGGAGACAACCGTGGCTCCCGATTCCTCTGTGTCCTTCCAGGATTGTTTTATACATTTGCAAGCAAATGTGTATGCCTGGTCCCCTTCCCCTTCTTAGTTTGCACAAATGCTATCGAACGACATATACTGTCCTCTACCTTTTCTCACCTAAGAGCGTTGTGGAGATTAGTCTTTCTCATATTCAGAGGGTGCCTCGTTCATCCTTGTGGCTGAATGCTATTCCATTGCATGGGTGGCCACAGCTTATCTAACCAATTCCCTGTGATGGGCATATATATTGTTTCCAGTCTCTTGTCAGATTTACGGCAAAGAATGACCTTGGGTCTGTGTTGTTTCACGTGTGTTGCGTGTGTGTGGGGTAAGCCCCAAGGTGGAGTGGCTGGTGTGCAGGGAATGTGCATTTCTAAATGTGGATAGATTTTTGCCTAATCGCCCTCCATGGAGTTTCTACCCATTTATACTCCTGCTGGTGATACTGGGGAGTCGGGCAAGCTGCTTGTAACTGTCTGGCCTTTGGGTCATTCTGCTGAGGAGCAGTTTTCCCCTACTGTCCCCAGTTCCCATGGGAACATGGTCTTAGCAAACGCTGATGGCATCACCACTGTGCATTCGGTGGCCAGTGCTGTACGGGGAGTGACAGACACCACGGATTTCAGATTCCAGCCTCCTCTCCAGAAAGCTGGAGGTGCCAACACCTCCCACCCCCATCCCTGGGCTCAGCCCTGCCCAGCTCTGGCCTGGTCTGAATTGGGGGGAGCCTCTGTGTCTCCCAGCAGAGTCACTCCCAGGTCCCCTGGGTTCCAGAGTCCCTGCCTGAGAACATGGCTGGGTCCTCCAGAGGGGGCCGCCCCTGGGGATCCGTGCATTCCAGAGGGGCTAGGTGTGTGCCGCTGACAAGCCAGGCCTCAGTTCTGCCGTGGTTTCCCCTCCTAAGGGCCGGGCCGGGCAGAGAGTGGAAATGGGAGCACAGCCCAAGTGGGCGATGCTTTGGACTTTGGACTAAAAGGTCAGCTGCCCCCCTCCGAGGGGCCCAGGGCCACTTCTGCAGGTGATGTTCATGTCAGGAGCACAGGGGTGATGGGTGGAGCATGACTGAGGTCTGGCCCACTTTTAGCCCTGGGAGCCGAGAGGCCTGGGGGTGGCTCGGTCTAGCACAGGATCCCTGCTTGACATGCCTCCCAGGGATCCAGATTTTAGGGCCATAGCTGGGGGTCTGTTCACGCAGAGTGCTGAAGCTGCCACCCTCTCTTCACAGAGCCTGACGGGTCACACGACCCCAGTGGAGAGCGTACGTCTCAACACCCCTGAGGAGCTCATTGTGGCCGGTTCCCAGTCGGGCTCCATCCGCGTCTGGGACCTGGAAGCTGCCAAAAGTAGGTGTCTGCACTTGCCTTCCCCCCACACACACCTGCAGTCGTGCATGTCCTTGGCTTTGCTGTCCAGCCGCTTCCTCCAGGAAGCCTGTCCTGACTAGGTTTGGTGCTTTTCTCCTGGGGGCACTGACCAGACAGTGTGGCGACTCCCCACCCCTGTTGACCTGGCAGCAGTGACGTGCATTGCTGTTTGAGTGCTGCCACTGAGGGGGCGTTCTGTAAATGTCTGAATGATGGACAAATGTGTGCATGGGTGGGTGGGTGTCTGTGGATTCAGAACCTGGAATGACATCAAGTGCCACCAGGGACCACGCAGGACTCGTAAATGAGTGAGGGGGCTGTGTGTGGAGAACGGGCTGTGTGTGTGTGCCTCGCTCCCGGGCGTCCCCACTCAGCTCCAGCTAACTGTTGCCTGCAGGAATGGGGCCTGGGCGGCCAGACTTTCTGTTTCCTTGTGCTTTGTTTGTTTTAATTTAGTTTTCATCTTTATAGAAGTTATGCATAGTCTAAAAAGGCAAATGCTGGTAGTTCACAAATGGTCACAATGGAAAGAGGAAGCCTTGCCCCATTCCGGCCCACTCTAGGGGCCTCAGCCTTCTGTCCTTTCACCTGGTGAGTGCTGATCGCCTCCGCTTTTCCAAACAATGTGGATATACTGCAGTTTCTTTTCTTTTTAAAAACACTTCATACATTAGCTGCACCATCCTCCTACAGAAAAGGAAAATTGAGCTCTCTGTGCTACCCCGGCTCTGTCACTCACAACATTTCCCCCCCATCCTCCCTGAATCACCTTTTAAATACTCAGTGTTTATGTTATCAGGACCTATAGGTATTATTCAGAGCTGCCTGTATGTATTTCTTTTCTTTTGATAATTTTGTCTCCCTGGAATTAATAGTTGTTCTATCTCTTTTTCATCTGCATGTTTTCTGTGTCATCGTTACTAATCCAGCCCCAACTTCTCTGCCAGAAGAGTAAGCCTCCTCCTTGAGTTTACCCCCAAACCCATCCCATCATTGAGGTGTCTCTTCCCAGAGCCTCTGTCCCCAGGTCCTAGTGGCCTGGGAGCTCCCAGGCCTGCAGCCCAGCTGCCATCCTGGGGCCCTTGTCTCCTCCCCGGGGAACTCTCTCCGACTCTGCCACACCGGATCCCACGTTGTCACTTTTCTTGGTTCCCCGACTCTTTTAGGTGCGGCACATCCTTTCATAGCTTACTGTGAAAGGGTACACTGCAAGCACAGTTTTAGAGGCTGAAAATGACTTTATTCTTTTCTTTTTTGTAAGTTTATTTATTTTATTTTTGGCTGCGTTGGATCTTCCTTACTGCGTGTGGGCTTTCTCTAGTTGTGGTGCGTGGGCTTCTCCTTGCATTGGCTTCTCTTGTTGCAGAGCACAGGCTCTAGGCACATGGACTTCAGTGGCTGTAGTGCGTGGGCTTCAGTAGTTGTGCCATGTGGGCTCAGTAGTTGTGGCTCATGGGCTCTAGAGCGCAGGCTTAGTAGTTGTGATGCACAGGCTTAGTTGCTCCGTGGCATGTGGGATCTTCCCGGACCAGGGCTCGAACCCGTGTCCCCTGCATTGGCAGACGAGTTCTTAACCACTGACCCACCAGGGAAGTCCCTGAAAATTACTTTATTCTAAAACCCACCCCCCTTTTATTTTTAAGAGTTTGAGTATAGAATTCTAGGTTGGGAATACTTTTCCCTCCGAATTGTGAAGGTGCAGCTCCGTTGCCTTTTAGGTTCCAGGGTTGCTGTGGGGAGGTCAGTGCCGTCTCATCCCAGATCCCTCTCATGGGACCTGCTTCTTTCCTCCTTCTGCCTCTCTCTCTTTACAGGTTTGTAGGATCTTTGTCCCAGCGTCCTCAGGTTTCACAGAATAGGCCTTGGTGGGCCTATTCTCATCCCTATGCTGGATCCTCATTGGGATCTTTTGGTCTGTAAACTTATGCCCTCAGTTCTGGGCCAAGTGCGGAGTCCTGCCTTCCCTGGAAGGGGGGCTCCTCTCAGCCTTGCTGGCTGTTGCTACACAGCAGTCTGGGCACAATGTTGCCAGCTGTACAGATTTTTCAAGTGAAGCTGGGAATCTGGACATTTATGTGGAATCCACCCATTTCTGAAGGTTGACAGCTAATTCAGCATATTTTTCAAGGGCTTCCCTGGCGGCACAGTGGTTAAGAATCCTCCTGCCAGTGCAGGGGACACAAGTTCTAGCCCTGGTCTGGGAAGATCCCACATGCCGCAGAGCAACTAAGCCCGTGCGCCACAACTACTGAGCCTGTGCTCTAGAGCCTGTGAGCCACAACTACTGAACCCGTGTGCCACAACTACTGAAGCCCGTGTGCCACAACTAGTGAAGCCTGCACACTAGAGCCCGTGCTCTGCAACAAGAGAAGCCACCGCGAGGAGAAGCCCGCGCACCGCAACAGAGCAGCCCCCGCTCGCCACAACTAGAGAAAGCCCGCGTGCAGCAGTGAAGACCCAACGCAGCCAAAAATTAATTAATTAATCAATTAATTAAAAAAAACATATTTTTCAGAATACTCTGCAGGCTGACAGAGGTCCAAGTAAAACCTGTTTGCTCCCTGCTTTTTGCCAACCTCTAGTCTGGACCTTCCAGCATGCCAGGCGGGAGGCCATCCCCTACCTGAAGGACAGGAGAGGAAAGGGTGACATGGATTTTGCCGAGTCTGCCTCTTCCAGAAGAGATGCCCCCCTTGCCTGGCTGAGACTTAAAGGTCATTCCAGGCCTCTACTCTGGTGCTTGCTCTACCTCTGCTGCAGGATGGCGGCCATTGGCCATGCATGCCTGGTGGCCGGGTTCATCCTGCT
Source organism: Lipotes vexillifer (assembly GCF_000442215.2). Taxonomy (NCBI): domain Eukaryota; kingdom Metazoa; phylum Chordata; class Mammalia; order Artiodactyla; family Lipotidae; genus Lipotes; species Lipotes vexillifer. The sequence goes on from NW_006796201.1 coordinate 505,939, forward strand.
CTTGTATAGGTGATCCTCAAGAAATGACCTCAACCTGAGCCTCTTGGGTGGTGCTTGCCCACCCAGTGACGGGCTGTTTAAGAAAGACAGAACCCCGGGACTTCCCTGGTGGTCCAGTGGTTAAGAATCCGCCTTCCAGTGCAGGGGACACGGGATCAATCTCTGGCCAGGTAGCTAAGATCCCACATGCTGTGGAGCAACTAAGCCTGCGCGCTGCAACTTCTGAGCCTGCGCACTCTGGAGCCCACGTGCCACAGCTAGAGAGCCTGCGTGCGGCGACTAAGACCCGATGCAGCCATAAATAAATAAACAGACAGAGTCCCAGGCTCTCTTAGATAATAAACAGGGGCTGAGTGCTTAGCATCTCAGCACACGGTTAAATAAATTTATTTATTTATTTATTTTTAAAAAAGCAGAAGAAGAAGACAGAGTCCCAGGCCCTCTTAGGTCATGAAGAGAGGCTGCATGCTTCACATCTCAGCACGCGGTCCCACTGCCTGGCCACACACAGGACCCACAGTGCGGGGGCATCGCTGGACAAGGGGCCAGGGAGGAGCAAGCCTGGGCTGGCTGGGCTCCAGCTGAGAAAGCAGAAAGGCTTGGGCAGAAGGCGGTTCATTTCCTGGGAAGCCTCTGCCTGGACCCAGATCCCAGTGGGGGGCACCAGCCATTCACCTTTCACTGAGGAGCAAGGGAAAAAGAGAGTGCTCTGCAACAAGAGAAGCCACCGCGAGGAGAAGCCCGCGCACCGCAACAGAGCAGCCCCCGCTCGCCACAACTAGAGAAAGCCCGCGTGCAGCAGTGAAGACCCAACGCAGCCAAAAATTAATTAATTAATCAATTAATTAAAAAAAACATATTTTTCAGAATACTCTGCAGGCTGACAGAGGTCCAAGTAAAACCTGTTTGCTCCCTGCTTTTTGCCAACCTCTAGTCTGGACCTTCCAGCATGCCAGGCGGGAGGCCATCCCCTACCTGAAGGACAGGAGAGGAAAGGGTGACATGGATTTTGCCGAGTCTGCCTCTTCCAGAAGAGATGCCCCCCTTGCCTGGCTGAGACTTAAAGGTCATTCCAGGCCTCTACTCTGGTGCTTGCTCTACCTCTGCTGCAGGATGGCGGCCATTGGCCATGCATGCCTGGTGGCCGGGTTCATCCTGCTCTTGTATAGGTGATCCTCAAGAAATGACCTCAACCTGAGCCTCTTGGGTGGTGCTTGCCCACCCAGTGACGGGCTGTTTAAGAAAGACAGAACCCCGGGACTTCCCTGGTGGTCCAGTGGTTAAGAATCCGCCTTCCAGTGCAGGGGACACGGGATCAATCTCTGGCCAGGTAGCTAAGATCCCACATGCTGTGGAGCAACTAAGCCTGCGCGCTGCAACTTCTGAGCCTGCGCACTCTGGAGCCCACGTGCCACAGCTAGAGAGCCTGCGTGCGGCGACTAAGACCCGATGCAGCCATAAATAAATAAACAGACAGAGTCCCAGGCTCTCTTAGATAATAAACAGGGGCTGAGTGCTTAGCATCTCAGCACACGGTTAAATAAATTTATTTATTTATTTATTTTTAAAAAAGCAGAAGAAGAAGACAGAGTCCCAGGCCCTCTTAGGTCATGAAGAGAGGCTGCATGCTTCACATCTCAGCACGCGGTCCCACTGCCTGGCCACACACAGGACCCACAGTGCGGGGGCATCGCTGGACAAGGGGCCAGGGAGGAGCAAGCCTGGGCTGGCTGGGCTCCAGCTGAGAAAGCAGAAAGGCTTGGGCAGAAGGCGGTTCATTTCCTGGGAAGCCTCTGCCTGGACCCAGATCCCAGTGGGGGGCACCAGCCATTCACCTTTCACTGAGGAGCAAGGGAAAAAGAGAAGCCAAGGGCCCTGATTTCTCAGCCATGACTTTCATGCATAAGGGAATGTGAGGAATTTCTTGAGGTGGGCAAAGAATGGAAACTGAAGACCTCTGGAATTCCTGAGCCCTGGACTCCCAGAGCTGGCTGCTCTACAAGGAGCTTGTTACACAGCTCAGACCCCACTTCCGGAGAGCCTGACTCAGTAGTGGGATGGGCCCAGACTCTGGCTTTCTTAAGCTTCTAGGTGGTTCTGATGCAAAGCCAGGTCGGCACTGTCTCCTTATATGACAGATGGACAAACTGAGGCTCAGGGAGGGCCCTGAACTTGATAATCAAGACTCTGTGGCTGGGGGTGGCAGAATCTGGGACTCGAATCCTGGTGTCAAGACTCCCATCCCAGTGTTGTCCGCCTTGCCATTTGCGGGGGGTTCAGCGATGGAAGAGAAACTTGCCCGTAGCATCCTCGGCAGGAAGAGCTAAGACCTCAGGCCCACCTCCACCCCCAACCCACCACAGTGTGAATGGAAATGATACAGAGGCAAACTGGCATCCCACATGCAGGAAGGGGTTCTTAAAGGGCTTCCTTACTGTCACATCAGTTGCCCATCACTGGAGGGTTCAGCTACTCGGCTGCAAGGGTTTAGAGATTCCCATGTGGGTCAGACAGACCCCGGAGACCCCTCCACTCTGCAGCTCCTGGATCCTGCGACCAAGTCCGGCCTCAGGAGGCCTGCCGAGAGCCCTCCTGGGACAGAAGACCAAGGGCAGAAATCACGCCGGAAGAATGTGTTCCTGCCTGCTTTCCACAGAGCAGCCAGAGGGTGAGGGTGGCTCAGCTCAGGATCCCACAGGAAGGCATGCTTCATGAATGTGAACCTGCCACATCCTCTCAGGGTGGGCCAGGACTTTGGAAGCCTGGCTTGTGGGATGCAAAGCAGGTGGGCTGGCGGGGGTGGTGTGGACTGGGGCAGGAGCCAGACGAGTCTCCTCCCTCCAGGGCCTGGACTGGGCAGCATGTGTCCGAAGTCCCCTTGGCCAGCCAGGCAATGCTGAGCCCCCGAGACAACTACAGGGAGTGAGGAGGGCAGCTGCTCAGGTTTTGGTGCGGTTGAATCTTGTCCTTTAGGCATTACATCTGGGGTCTGCTTGAACACCTCCTCCAACAGACAGCTCACCACCTCACAAGGCAGCCTGTTTCACCTTGGCGCAAACCTAAGGATGGCTGGACTGCCACACCCCTTGGCACCAGCACTCCTGGGGTGGACAGTTTCATTCAAACAGCTGAATTATAAATCTTATAAAAAGCAAGATACATGACGCCAGAGAGAAGAGGCAGACTTGAGTGGTACCAGAGAACACTGAGACAGAAACGCAAGGTTTGCCTGCAGCCTTCCTCATCTGCCACCCACTAACATCCTGTTCAACGACCACCGCCTCCAAAAAGCCCCCCTGGATTTCTCTTTTCAACCTAGCAGCTTCTCCCCCAGCTTGGACCTCTCCTGCGTCTCTCTCCTTGCACTGTCTCGGGTGTGGTGGGATGCCTGGCAGACCATAAGCTCCACGTCCACATCCACAGGGCCTGAGCCAAGTACAGTAGTTACCTGGCTCTGCTGACTCTGGGGCTTCACTCTCATGAGAGCATGCTGGGACAAGCCCAGAGGTGCAAGCTGCGGGGAGCTTGCAGGGAGTTTTCTGAGGGCTCGGGTAATGGCAGAAATGGCTAGCATCTCTCGAGAGGAAAATGGGAAAGTTAGTTGTTAGGGTGGTAGGACTCTGGTTGATTTTTCTCCCTGTTGTGAAAGTCTGTGCTACTGTTGTGTTTTTCTGTGCAGTCAGTATGAAAGCACACACACAAACGAACACAACAGCCCTTGCTCCACCAGCCATCCTGTTTGCCTCTCACACCATTGTCTCTGCTCTCTTCCTTGTTAGTCCTTCGCACACTTATGGGACACAAAGCCAACATCTGCAGCCTGGATTTCCACCCGTATGGCGAGTTTGTGGCCTCGGGTTCCCAGGACACGAACATCAAGGTGAGCCACCACTCTGCACCCTGGCTCTCCCGCTGGGCCAAGCAGCGGGACTGGGACGGTGTGTCCCATCTGGGGTGGGGGGGTGGGCGGGCTTCGGCTCTTCAGGGGACATCTTCCCCGTGTGGCAGCATCCATGCCCTCCCAGGGCAGGGATGTGGAAGCGTTTGCCAGACATTTCTGCTCGGGATGCCCAGCTTTAGTGAGTGGTTTCCAGACCCCTGTCACTTGGAGGTATAATGACCTGTAGGTGCCCAGAGCCCCTCTCTGCTCATGGCCACATGTTACCCTCCGACCCAGGCTCCAGGACTTAGCTTGACTAGGCCTCCCCAGCCCAGCCCACCTTGGTTGTGACCTGTCCTGACCCTGCCCTCCTCTGCTCCTCTCCTCACAGCTCTGGGACATCAGGAGGAAAGGCTGTGTCTTCCGATACAGGGTAAGCAAGGCACCCTCTGTCCGTCATTCCACAAGCACCTTGCAGGCGCGGAGCATGGGGTGGTGCCCAGACCCTGGCAGGGGCTGGAGGGGACTGTTGTCCAACCTGGGTGAGAACATGAGAAACAAGTGTCCAGATGAGAAACATGCATCTGGAGCAGAGCAGGAGTGCGGTGGGTGGTCCACCTGGAACCCCGGCTTTCCGTGACTCCCCGCAGAGCTGTGTTTACCAAACTGTGCTCCACGGTTTGCAGGCTGCTAACAGGTGTCATTAAGTGAAGGGGGTTCCTGTTCATGAGTTTGGAAGGACTGGGTTTAATCATTATTTTGGGGGGTTTCTAGACCCTTTGACATTAAGAGGAGGCATTTAACTCTCCAAAAAGAGACACAAGACACATTGCTTCCCAAACTGTCAGACCACGCAGTGTTGATTTCCTGGAGCGTCCTGCAGGACTGGGGGTCCGTGACCGCATGTGGAGAAGTGTCCCTCTGTGACATCTCCCGCATGTGGCTGTCAGTCCCCTCCTTGCCTGCTCCCAGGAAGCACTGCTTATGGAGGGCAGGGAGGAGTGGGTGGTGGGGAGAGAAGTCCGCTGGGCCCAGGCCCCTCGGGTGCTCACGCTCTGTCCTCCCGTCAGGGGCACAGCCAGGCCGTGCGGTGTCTCCGGTTCAGCCCCGACGGGAAGTGGCTGGCATCAGCCGCAGATGACCACACGGTGAAGGTAGGTCCCGGCCTGACCCAGGCCCAGGGCTGGGGACTGGGGTCTGCTGATCACACTCAGGTTGGGTCCTCACCTCCCTCCTGATCAGGCTCGCACATCCCGAGCCTGCCCAGAGTGGGAGGTGGTTCGTGGATAAAGAGCTCGGGCTGGATTGGAGGGCGAGCGGGCAGCTGAGGGCCAGGCTGGCCCTGACCTCCACCGTGGCCTGCCCCAGCTCTGGGATCTGACTGCTGGCAAGATGATGTCCGAGTTCCCTGGCCACACGGGGCCTGTCAACGTGGTGGAGTTTCACCCCAATGAGTACCTCCTGGCTTCTGGCAGCTCTGACAGGTGAGGAGAAGCAGGGCTCGTCGCCCGTGACTGCTGTCCCTCACATCCCTGTCCTCTGGCGTATATCTGTCCCCAGTCTGTCTCTGTGTCCCAGGGTGTCATATGATCCCAGGTAGGCTGAATTAACTGCTAGCCAAGCTGGGATGGGACCCGGGTCACATCTCTCTCCCAACTCTGGTTCCCTGGCCCCAGTGTCCTGGGACTTCATGGTATGTCTGGATCCGGCCCCAGTGTCCTGGGACTTGATTGCGTGTCTGGATCCAAGGCCCATATTCACCTCCCAGGTGCCGAGTCCCCTCTTGCTGCCTGTGCAGGGCCAGCCGTGGCCCCAGGCATTGCTCTGAATGGCCGTGACCTGGGGCGGCAGGTGTCTGGAGAGAAGGGGGCCTGTGTGGAGGCCAACACATGGCATTGGCTTCCCAGCACAGCCTGGCTTCCCTTGCAGGACCATCCGTTTCTGGGATCTGGAGAAATTCCAGGTGGTGAGCTGTATCGAAGGGGAGCCAGGGCCTGTCAGGTAGGCGGGCTGCTGGGCAGTGGGCCAGGGCCCTCCTCCCGGGCAGTGGGGTGTGGCTGCAGGTGGACCTTTCCCATCTCCGCTTCCGCTCCCTCCCGTCCTGGGCTCCCCGCAGCCTCTCCGGTGTCTCCTGACCCACGGCCCACTCTCGCCTGGCCCAGGAGCGTCCTCTTCAACCCCGATGGCTGCTGCCTGTATAGTGGCTGCCAGGACTCACTGCGTGTCTACGGCTGGGAGCCCGAGCGCTGCTTTGACGTGGTCCTCGTCAACTGGGGCAAGGTGGCCGACCTGGCCATCTGCAATGACCAGCTGGTGAGAGAGCCACCGCCCACCGTGCACCCTTCCGCTGGGCCGCTCGCCTGCCTCCCCCTCAGGCCCCCAACTCCCACCCAGCCCCGGGGGTGTCCTGCCCACCCCCCCACCCCATCCCCCCATCCCCCAGCACCACCGCGAAGGGTCCCGCCCCAGCTCTGCCGCTTCCCGCAGATAGGTGTGGCCTTCTCCCAGAGCAGCGTCTCCTCTTACGTGGTGGACCTGACGCGGGTCACCAGGACCGGCACGGTAGCCCCGGAACCCATGCAGGACAGCCAGCCCCCGGCGCAGCAGCCGCCAAACCCCAGCGTCCCGCTTCGGCGCATCTACGAGCGGCCCAGCGCCACCGGCAGTGAGCCTCAGAGGTGGGGTGCTCGGGGCCCCGGAGGGCGCTGTGGGGCGCAGGAGGCGGGCCCGCAGCCCCTGCCTCACCGGGGCCCCTGCCTCCTTTCGGCCCGGCCTGCTCCCCAGGGTGAAGCAGAACTCAGAGAGCGAGCGCCGCAGCCCCAGCAGCGAGGATGACCGGGATGAGCGGGAGTCTCGGGCGGAGATCCAGAACGCCGAGGACTACAACGAGATCTTCCAGCCCAAGAACAGCATCAGTGAGGCCCGGGCCCTCCCCTCCGAGCCCCAGCGTTCCCCTCTGTGAAAGGGAGGCAGATGGTCCTTTCTGGGGATGGCGTCCATGTTGCTGCACTCCCTTAGCTTAATTCCTAACCCATGTCTGGGCCCGGGCTCTGTTCCCAGGTCCTCTAGGCCCCAGCAGAGGCCCAGCAGCTGCTCAGTGCTCGGCCTGCCCCGAGCAAAGGAAGGCCCAGTGGGGCAAGGGGCCAGGGAGGGGCAAGCCTGAGGGTTCAGGGCCCGGGAACGGGTCGGTCTGCAGCTGTGTGCGCGCCTGGGAACCACCTTGCATCCGCCGCATCCTGACGGGCCCAGGGCCCCCGGCTGGCTGGGCCCTGAGGGCTCAGACAACAGCCCTGGGCTGACCCACATGAGTCCCCAGCCCCCTTTACCTCTGCAGGTCGGACGCCACCCCGAAGAAGTGAGCCCTTCCCAGCACCCCCGGAGGATGGTGAGTCGGGGGGCAGAGCCTGGCCTCCCAGGGTCCCCAGCTCCCTAGTCTTCCCCTCCCACAGCACAGTTTCCAGCCTCTCTCCCACTGGATCTTTTCCCTCCACTCGCCCAAAAGCACCTGCTGTGTGCCAGGCCCTAGTGATTGAGCGTGAAAAGGCAGGTAGGTGCCCCCGTCAGGAGCCCACACCCAGTGAGGAAGGCGAATGGTAGGCAGCCACAGGGGAGGAAGGAGCCGGGAGTGGTGAGAGGCTCTGGGGCCCGTGCAGATGGGGGGCCGTGAGGCTCTGAGGAGGCGGCACATCAGGCAGGCCTGGGGGCCAGGTGAGGAGACAAGGAGGGAAGAGCCTCAGGTGGGAGGGAGCCAAGAGGACAGCGGGGGCTTGGGGTCCGGGAGCAGGAGGCCAGGCCTTGCAGGCCCTGGGTTTGGGGGGCTTGGGGTTTTGCTGCTGGAGGGTTTAAGAAGGGAGAAAACCTGATCTGCTCACTTACAATTGGAGAAGGCGGCCGGGCGGGGCACCCTCATCCTCCAGCCCATCCCTCCCTCCCCTGCTTTCTCCTCAAGGGGCCATCCTCTCGTGCCCCTCGGGCTGGGTTCCTGAAGGGCCTCTCTGTCTCCCGCGCTCCCACTCACCATCCCCTATCCACTCATCGCTCCCCTCTCAAAAACACTCCTTTCCTAGTGAGGCAACAGGAGCGCCACCCCCTGGAGCTCCCTGGGTCCTGTCCACACATAGTGCTTGGCACCTGCTTTCTACCACCCTGTGGCTGAGTGGGTGGTAAGGGAGGGGACAGGCCCATCCTCGGCCCCCAGGCCTCCCGTCAGAGGTGCCGCCCACAGCCTCAGCCCCAGCCCTGCCATCTGCCCGCCCGCCCGTCCCTTCTCATGGCCTGACCTGACCCACTGATCTTTCCCTTCCGTCTCCAGACATGGCCACAGCCAAGGAGGCAGCAAAGCCCAGCCCAGCCATGGACGTGCAGTTCCCGGTGCCAAAAGTATGTCCAGGTGGAGCGGGCAGGGTGTGGGGCTCGGAGAGGGGCCAGAGTCCTGAATCGGCGCTGGGGTGGCCCTTGCTGAGCCCTGGACCCCTCCAGCTCGAGGTCCTGTCCCGGCCCCCAGTCGTCACTTCCACCCCTGCACCCAAGGCTGAGTCTGCCATCATCCCTGCCACCCGGAATGAGCCCATCGGACTGAAGGCCTCCGACTTCCTGCCTGTGAGTGGGGGGCCCAGGCTGAGGGCGGGTGGAGGCCCGTGGGGTGAGGGCAGAACTTGGCTGCCAGCATCAGGGCACCCGTCACATGCAGGCCGTGAAGATCCCCCAGCAGGCGGAGCTGGTTGACGAGGATGCCATGTCACAGATCCGCAAAGGCCATGACACCATGTGTGTCGTGCTCACTAGCCGCCACAAGAACCTGGACACCGTGCGGGCCGTGTGGACCACGGGTGACATCAAGGCAAGTGCCACCTCTGCCCGGGTTTGGGGTTGAGAAGAGGGCTTCCCGAGGGGCACAGGGGGAGCTAGGTGGCCCCTGTCACCACGCCGAGCAGTCTTATGACCAGCCCGCAGTAAATCCCATCATCACGCCACACCCAGGCAGGGCCACTCAGTCCCCGGTCCCCTCTGACGGGTGCTCTGTTTGCACAGACGTCGGTGGACTCGGCCGTGGCCATCAATGACCTGTCCGTGGTCGTGGACCTCCTTAACATTGTCAACCAGAAAGCGTAAGTGGCTATGGCGGGGGGTGGGGGGAGTGGGCAGGGCCGGGCACTGAGGGCACGTGTCCCTGGCCCTCTCCCCAGCTCCCTGTGGAAGCTGGACCTATGCACCACCGTCCTGCCACAGATCGAGAAGCTTCTGCAGAGCAAGTATGAGAGGTACGGGTGGGGAAGCCGCACCTGCCTCCCAGCAGGGAGGGACCGTGGGAAAGACCCCCAGGGCCGGTGCCCTTGTGAGGTGGCCGTGCAGCATTGTTGGGCCCTCCAAATTTGAGAGGACAGAGTGAAAATGAGCCCATGCTGCCTCTCTGATCCTGTTTCTGCCCCCTTTGTCTCTGTGTACCTTGCTCTCTGTCTATTTGTGACTCCATCTATCCCCCTGCCTCTGAAGCTATGTCCAGACGGGCTGCACCTCTCTGAAGCTGATCCTGCAGCGGTTTCTGCCCCTGATCACAGACATGCTGGCGGCCCCGCCCACCGTTGGTGTGGACATCAGTCGGGAGGAGAGGTGAGGAGCCAGCGGCGTGTGTGGCAGGGGTGCCACGTCAAGCGAGAGCACAGGCCTGGGGGCCCAGCCTGCTTGTTGGTGGTCCTGC
>NW_006796201.1:515813-519142 GCF_000442215.2 Lipotes vexillifer
TGCTGAAATAGCTTATAGAGGTCATTGTGCCCGAGATGGTGGCTCGGGGCACGGGGTAGGGTTGCCAGAGCCTTGGTTCCCACATGGCCTGGCTCTGCCCTGGGCCCTGGCCCAGCCTCAGTGGGTCCAGCACTCTGGGCCTCAGCCTTCCTCCGGGAGGAGGGCTGGAGCGATTCGTACAGGAAAGGCTCCGGGATTGGGTGGGGGTAACGGTGACCGTGCCGGCCAGACACCTCAAGCGTGGCCCCTCTGCCCACAGGCTGCACAAGTGCCGGGTCTGCTACAAGCAGCTCAGGAGCATCAGTGGCCTCGTCAAGAGCAAGTCGGGCTTGAGTGGCCGCCACGGCAGTGCCTTCCGCGAGCTGCACCTGCTCATGGCCAGTTTGGACTGAGGAGCCCAGAGGGTGGTAGCACCCTCAGGCCTGGCCTTGGCCCCCCCCACTCCTGTTCCCTGTGCACCCACCGGCCCATGAGCCTCTGCCCGGCCCCCACTGCTGCCCTGCGGTCATCCTCGAGGCGGTGGCGCTGGCCCATTGGCCACCTCCACAGCCCTAAACTCTGACAACTTCTCTCCAGCAACAGCTGCCCAGCTTTGTCCGACTCCTGCTTCCTGGGGCAGCGAACCGAGCCCTGGGGCTGCTGCTGTAATTTATAAAGTGAATTTTATTAAATTTGTAACTATTCCCTGCTTTCCTTGCTGGGAGGTGCAGCCTCTGGCCACAAGGCTCTCCTGGGCCCCATATTGCCTGCCTGGCTCTTCAGAGATGAGACCACTCCTTCTCCAAGACCCAGAGGCGGTGCAGCAGGCAGCGTGGCCAGCAGGGGGCAGCAGAGCGATGGGCCGGCGGGAAGGGGTAAGTTCAGACTTGCTCCGGGGAGAAGAGGGACCCAGCAACTCCCCCTTTCACGGCTGTAGGAGAAACAGGTGAGGAGTGGGCTCATCAGCTCATCCTCTCTGTCTCAGCCACACTCCCACTGTCCCGTGGATGCCTCCAGGGCCAGCAGGTGTACACTGCAGGGGTCCAGGACCCCAGCCTTGCAGGCATGGCCACCACTAGGCTGGCCCAGGGCCCACCACCCTCCCCCATTCCTCCAGGAGGCCTCCAGGGATAGGACTGGAAGGGCAGCTGCCCCATCCTCCAAACAGCTTTCACTCCCTGCAGGAGCCCCCCAGTGCTGGCTGGCTGCTCCCCTGACCCAGGGGTCGTCCCTTATGCTCCTGAGGCAGGTTCCACCCCAGTTTGGTGGGAGGGCCTCAATGAGCCCTGCCCATGTTTCCCCAAGGCTGGGACGGGGTGCAGGCCAGCACAACCCCCGTGGTGGGGAGCAGCGTCGGGGGGCGCTGCCCTGGTGGGTGGGGTGCTGTCGGCAGAGGCAGAGGGAGGAGGGGTGCGGCACTCACCTGTGGCCAGTTCACCTAAGGGGGCAAGGCCAGGGCAGAGGGCAGGTGGTGGAGTGGGGCCCACTCCGGCTGGGTTTTTGGCAAGCCTTTGGAGAGCCTGAGTTTCCCATCTATAAGATGGAGGTGACAACACTGTTGTATGGGTCACAGTCATGATAAGGACGGGGTTGGGGGGAGGTGGCCCCCCTCCTAGTCAGGAATGTTCAGAAAAACATGATCCTGACTTGGTGACCAGCCAGCAGTGGGGAGCCAATGGCACGTGCCAGTGCCCTGCTTGCCCCCTGCGACCTGACCAGGGGTTCACGAGACCAACTCTTCCAGACGGTGCTTGTGTAAAAAGGTTATTTTAATAAGTAAAAATGGCTAAGCTTCCAAAAGTTCTTAAATAGGATTTCAGAGGGAGGAAAATGTCAAGAGGCCAGTGGGCAAGGTGATAGCCTGGTGCCAGGCACATGAGGGGGAGCAGCAAGATCCCCACCCACTGGCCTCCTGCCAGCCATAAATACAGCTTGGCCCGTGGCGGCAAGGGCCGTGCTCCTGTGTGCACCTAGGGACACTCTATACACGCCCAGTGAGACACTCCTCCTGCCTGGGAGCCAGGGAAGAGTGGGGCAGGGCCGCCCACCAACCGCCCAGTTCCCACTGTTCCTGTGCCTTCCGGGGGCTCCTCAGCCCACCCACTAGGGAGGGGCCCTGCAGGCTGGGGAGGGTTGGGCCAGCCCATGCCACCTGCGCCCAGAGCCACAGCCGAGACACCATTTCCTTCTGAGCGTGTTTCTTATCTCTGAGGGTAGACGGGCGAACGAGGAGCCTCCACTCTGGCCTCTGCCCTGCGGGCTCCAGGCGCTGCAGCGGGAACAGGCCAGGCAGGCGTCAGGACCCAGTCCCTCGTCCGGCAGAGTGAGCATGTCCATCACACAGGCAATGGCCTCGACTTCCCTGGGGGAGGGGGAGGGTTTGTCAGCACCAGGATTGTTGGCCCCTGTCCCAGAGCAGGAGGGAGCTGCAGAAGCACCCAGGCAGCAGGCAGCGGACCCCAGACCCCGCCCTGAGCAGCCAGCTTCCCGGCACAGCCCTGCAACCCGAGGCGGCCAGGCGGCTGGATGGGCAGCCCTGGGCTGCGGGCCCGACACTCACCTGGAGACTTTGCAGCCCCAGCCGTCAGGCTGAAATCAAAGCAACAGGTATCTCACCGGTGGGCCCACCTTGGGCCAGGACCCCCCGGGACCCTGCTGCCCCCCTCTTCCTTTAGACTCAAACACTCACCAGGCCCTTCTGTGAGTGGGCCAAGCTGGGGGCTGGAGCCCCGCATTCTAGTCCTGTGGCCTGGCTCACTCCTCATCTGGGACAGGTGAGCCTTGTCCCTTCTACCCCCCCCGGAGCCAAGGCCTGCCTTGGACGGTGTATCTTGCATGAGCCCAACCAGCCCATCCTCAGAGGTTCAGAGGACTGTGTCCTGGGCTTCATGGCAGCAGCCCTGCTAGGAGCCCGGAGGGCTGGGCCCAGCACTGTCTGCCCTGGCTACTATCCCAGGGCCGGGGAAGGTTGTGAAACAGGTTCTGGAGAAGTTTTATAAACTTCAAAAACAAAAAAGAAAGAAAGAAAAGAAAAAGCCCATTCAGATAAGGGCAGCCTGGCCCACTCCCTAAAGACTCACCCGAAGGCTGCAGCTTCCTCCTGATGGACCCTGGGCGGCTAGTGGTCCCAGAGCCAGGGGCCGAGTGGGCGCGTGCTGAGGGCTGTGGCGTCTGGCAAGCTGGCTCCCACTGTGGGCAGAGAAGGGCAGGTGGGTGGGGCCTGCTGCCCTGGGTCTGCCACCTACCCCACACGTTTCCCCTCCCCAGCCACCTGAAACCGTTTCCTCATCTGCAAGATGGACATGATGATGGTACAATAACCGTGGTGGGGGGGGGGGTGTGAGACAGCA
>NW_006796201.1:519285-556667 GCF_000442215.2 Lipotes vexillifer
TAGGGTGGTTAAAAAACCGGGGGGGGGGGGGGGGGTGTGAGACAGCATACGTAAAGAAGTGAACTAGTTACTACTGAGCGCCTGTGTGCCAGCCTGCACCCGCCCCCGCCCCCCCTCCCACCAGCTGATGACCCCCACAGGTACCTCTGAGGCCGAGAAAGAACACCTGGACTAAAGAGGCTACTGGGTTTGGGTTCAAGTTCTGGCTCCACCCCCTCTGGTATCTTCCCCTCCTCCACCACTCCGCACTCCTCCCCCTCCAAACCCTCCCTCCTGCCCGTGACCGGATGTCTATGACCCAGTACTGGCCTGAGGCGGGCCTGTGGTGGTCCCCGTACCTCTAGGTGCTCCTGGCTGGACCAGGACGCGAGCTCTGCCCTGCGGGACCCAGGGCCTAGCTCCACGGAGCGCACCCTCTCGGCAAACTTGAGGGAATAGAGCGTCTCACTGGTGTTCTTCTCCACGGGGGACACCTAGGGGACACGAGAGCTCACTCCCCACCCGGCTGGCCGGCTGCCCTCGCAGAACTGGAAGGGGCACCAAAGGGAGCCCACAACCAGCGGACTCCAGAAGGCTCCCTGGACAAGACTGAGAGGGAGGGGAGCAGGAGGGCAACCAGGGTGGCAGAAACGGAGGAACTTGCCAGGCACAAGGTGCACGTGGCCAGGTCTGTGGGGAGGCTGTGGGGGATGGGGGCCACACGTCACTGACTTCGGAGCCGCTGACGACAGGAGGCTCTTCCCTGCACAGCCTGGGAGGGTACCTGGGCCGCAGGGGAAGGCGGGGGGGGTCCCTGTTCTTGGAGCTGGTTAAGCCCCTACACGCTAATGGTCACGCCATCCAACCCTCCTGGGGCCCTCACCTGCACCACCATGAGGGTCTTGCTGTCCCCGCTGAGCGAGTCCTGCAGCAGGTAGGTGAGCTTGGAGTTGCGGAAGGGCACGTGGCCCTGACGGGAACGCAGGGCGGCAATGACGTCCCCCAGGGCCGACAGCGACTTGTTGATGTGCTGTGCCTCCCGCAGGCGACTGCCCTCAGCCCCTGACTTGCCCACGCGCTCCGAGCCGGCCAAGTCCACCAGGTTCAGCTTCCCTGCGGGAAGGGTGCTGGGCGGGTCAAGGCTGCCCCGGGAAAGGCGGGGGTGGGGAGGGTGCGGGGTGGGGGGAACGGGGGTGGCTCAGGCCGGGTGGCTGGGGCCCTCACTCACCCGTGGTGCGGAGACCAGTGCTGCCGTCCACGCCGTGCACCGTCACAATGAGCAGGGCATGCGAGCGCGAGCTGTGCTCGTTCAGGTTGGTGAACTCCGTGGTGCGGTTGGTGTGGCCGAACTCGAACACCTGGGGCCCGGGGAGGGCAGAGAGAGGCACAGGGTTTGGAGTGGGGTCTTCAGAATCAACCGTCCCCGAGTACCCCTGTGAGGGGGCGGCACCCTTTGCCTCGTCCATGGGAGGAAACAGGCTCAGGGAGGCCTGGGGACCTGGCAGGACCTGCATCCGACACCCATTCTGTCCTCCGGGGCAGCTCTGCTGTGGGCAGGGTCTCCCCAGCCTTTCCCCACCCCCGGCCCCTGCAGCCCCACACCTTGTTGATGTCCTCCACGCTCTGCACCTGGAACTCCGTCAGCCCTGGCACGTACAGCTGCCCGCTGCCGTCAGGACACAGGCGGATCTCCAGTTTCTCCTGGGGCTCCTGCCCCAGCAGGTCCCTGAGAGCAGGAAGGACGGTCACTCCCTCCTCGCACTCTGCCCTCTGCTTGCACTGCACCCACCCCCAGCCTGGAACGTTCCCCCAGCCATCACACTTCTAGAAGCCTTCCTGGACCATGGGGCTCTGCGCTCAGTCTGCTGAAGGGCAGAGATGGAACGTTCCCACAAAGTCCTGGGGTGCTGCTACTCCTGCCCCCACGATGCACTGAGCCCCTGTGGGCAGGTCCTCCCAAGACCCCACTCTCACTTCACCACCTGGTGCAGCCTGCAGGTAGGGTGAGGACACTTCAAGGGGAAAAGGAGTGCCTTCGTCTGGGTATCCCAGGTGGGCTCAGACACCCCTCCTCCTCCTGCCTGCTAGCACTGGGGAGGGGCCTGGGACCAGTGAATCCCCTGGGCTGAGTCAGGACATACATTCAGCTCCCACCTAAGGGCTCCCACCTGAGGGGCTCCCACTCGAGGGCCTTCCGCCTGAGGGCTCCTCACCTGAGGACCTCATTGTAGATCTCGGCCGCGCTGACGGTGATGGTGTACTCCCAGTCGGACGCCTTCTCCTGCACCTCGGAGAAGAGCAGCTGCAGGGCCCGCTGGTTGATGCCTGGGTTCTCGAGGGTCCCCTGCGGGCAAAATCAAGGCCCCGGTGAGCCAGGCCTCCCCCCACCACGTGGGCTGGCCCATGCAGATGCTCACGTGGTATCTGTGGTCCCCACCTGCTCTGGCTACCCCTCACAGGCCAGCCTCCCTGACTGAAGCTCCCCACCTGCATGCCGGTCTGCCCCCTAAAACGCCCTCCACCAGCTACAAGCAACTTGACCTCCTTGGGCGTCAGTTTCCCCGCCTTTAAAAATGGCCCCACCCGGGGGCTTCCCTCGTGGCGCAGTGGTTGAGAGTCCGCTTGCCGATGCAGGGGACGCGGGTTCGTGCCCCGGTCCGGGAGGATCCCACATGCCGCGGAGCGGCTGGGCCCGTGAGCCGTGGCCGCCGGGCCTGTGCGTCCGGAGCCTGCGCTCCGCAACGGGAGAGGCCACAACAATGAGAGGCCCGCATACAGCAAAAGAAAAAAAAAGAAAGAAATGAAATTAAGATGAAAGAAATCCATTATGTTTGTTTTTTAAACGTCTACCTAATACTTTACTACGATTTAATTCTATTTTCTTATAAGATCTAATAAGCATGTTTTCCCAAATAATTAGATGTGTGTAGAAACTGTTATACTGTACAGCAAAAAAAAAAAAAAAAAAATGGCCCCACCCTGCCAGGATTGGGCCTGAGACTTAAAGCAGAGCACCAGGTGAAGCCTGGCCGTGGTGGGCCACCTGGGAGGGGGCACCGGGAATGTATGATTGTATGACACGTATGAATGTATGACAATAAGGGGCTCATTGTCAGGTAGGCCATGAGCCAGGCTCTGTGGGTGATGCAGGGGAGGCACAGGCAGAGCTGGCAAGTGAACTGGGGCCTGATGGGCTGGCTGGCTGGCTTTTCTAGAAAGAAATCTGGAGTCCTCACCTGGGCCTCCCTTATCATGGTACCTCCCACCCTCACTTCACTTCTGCCACTGGGGCCTCCTTGCCGGGCCTCAGTATCCTCCCCAGCACGCTCCAGACTCGTGGTTCCAGCCCTGCTGTTCCCTCTGCCCGGAGTGCTCTTCCCCATTCTCCTCTCCGTGACTGGCTTAGGTGTCTGCACCGAAGTCACCTCCTCAGGGAGGCTTCCTCTCCCTCCAAATACCCGATCCCTCCCTCACTGTTGGTTCCTCATACCTGGCTGAAGTTTTCTCCCTAGCACCTGACAGGACACATCCTGATTTGCCGTGTGCACTGCTGTCTCCCCACTGGTGGGCTGGCTCCGTGGGGTCAGGCACCCTGGCCACGGCTGTGCCCCAGGCCCCAGGCACGGTGCCTGATGCACAGTGGGACTCAGCAGGGATGTGTTGGAGGATGGAGGCCCCTGGTGGTCAACTCTAAGCACCCAAGACAGAGCTGGGAGCCTAGAAGGTGCTGCACACACCCCTCGCCCTTCACCTCCCCATCTCGCTTGGCCTGCCCCCTACTAACCAGCCTTGCCAATCCCAGAATCGAGGGAAAAGAAGGACCAGATTGGGGGAGAAAGGACCACCATGACAGCCTTCCCAAAGGGTGCCTGACAGCCTGGGACGGCAGGGCCCTCTCGCGCCCCTTGTTGGGACAGCAGGAGACCCGCCCCCCCTCCCCTACCTGGAGAATCCCACAATACCCCCCTTAAGAGCCAGGGAAATGGCTCCATTTTTATCTACAGTCAAGTTTCTTCCTCCTCTCAACCCCCCCACTCCCAGCCACATCCCATAGAGGGGGGCATGGCACGGGCAGGGAGATGAGGCCCTGGGAGCTGCAGGTAAGAGCTGGGCACCCAGGACTTCCCTGGTGGTGCAGTGGTTAAAACTCCACGCTCCCAGTGCAGGGGGCCCAGGTTCGATCCCTGGTCAGGGACATAGATCCCACACGCACATCACAACTTTTTCACACGCCACAATTGAGAAGCTGGCGAGCCGCAACTAAGGAGCACACGTGCCACAACTAAGGAGCCCGCCTGCTGCAACTAAGACCTGACAGGGCCAAATAAATAAATATTAAAAAAAAGAGCTAGGCGCCCCACGACAAGTCTGGCCAGTCTCTTCACTGGCCAGTCTCTCCCACTGCCCGGGTATCTCCTTGAGGGCCAAGATCCCCCCCTCATTCATCCTGACACTCCCAGGGCCCAGCATGGCAGCCCTACAACAGGAGCCCAATAAATGTGTGTGGGTGAAATGAAAGCCAATCCTGAGAGACGTCACAGCAATCTGCCCTGGACTCTGGGCCCAGGCCGAGACCCCTCTTGAGGCCAGAGGTGGTTGTCAGCACACCCTCCCCTCCCCCATACCTACCGGGACCATGCAGGCGTGCTTGGGCAAGGCGCCCCCGCCGCAGGCCTGGTGCCTCGGGGCTAACATGGATAACTATGGGCTCTGCTCCAAGGTGGTTATGAAGACCGAGTGAGGCAAAACACACCCCACGCAGAACCTCGAGACCAATGAGGGGAGCCCCCATCAATGTCAGCAAGGGGTTGGTCTTCACTCTGGATCCCTGCCCCATCCAGCAGGTACCCACCTCCATCGTGTATGTCTTGCCAGCACCCGTCTGGCCATAGGCGAAGATGCAGACGTTGAAGCCGTCGATGCAGGAGGTGATCAGGGCCTGCACCTCCTGGAACACCTGCAGAGGGGATGTGGGATGGAGGGTGAAGGGCTGCCAAGGCTGCTGGGTCCAGGGGCCCCCACCAGCCACCTCCCCCTGACTGCTCCCCTCCCCTAATATGGCACCTGTTATCGTGGGCAACCAGCTCACTGTGGAGGAATCTGTGACTAATAAGTCACTTACACTAGGCGTTAGTGGGCAACCTCATTGCCGAAAGACTGAAGGGAAGTCAGGGCAGTAATTACTGCCCACCCGCACCTGAGGAAGGGTCCGCCCAGCCCAGGAACTCGGGAGCCCTCCCCCAGCTTCTCCCCCTCTCAAGGTGGGTCAGCAAATGAAGGCCGAGAAAGCATGTGCCTGGCACCTCCACGGGCCGGCTGGCCTACCTGCCTGCCAGCCAGCAACAAAGGACGGGGGCAAAGATAAAGCCCAGCATGGGGACCGGAGGGCACAGGCAAAACAGGCCTCCCAGGTCGGCCCTGGCAGAGACGAGGCAAGAGCGGATGCTGAGAACACATGGCTCACACAGGCTGAGGGGTCCTCCCTGAGGCCTGGGGGGCAGCATGGGAGTCCCTAGGAAGACCCATGGGACTGATAGAGGAGGTGCTCCTGGCTGGAGGGGCCTGCCTCCAGGCAAGCCAGGGTCCTGTGGATGGGCGGGGCCACATGACTGGGAGGGGCTGTGAGAGTGCATGTGGCTGAGTATGGGAGAGCAACCATGTGAGTGGGAGAGGCCATGTTAGTGGGTGTGGCTATGAGGGTAGGAGGAGCCTGAGAGTGGGTGTGGCTGTGAGGATGGGTGGGGCCACGTGGGTGCCCTAGGCTATGTATGGATCTGCCCTTCTTAGCCGAGGCTTCCAAAGCTCCCAGTTTACCTTCCCACCCTCTTCTCTCCTCCAGAGGTGAAAAGAGAGGGACCGTGGGGCACTGGGCTTCTCCATCCTGTCTGCCCTCCCTTACACTTACTTTTGTCCAGCTCCCAACATCTCTCCCTCTACAGGTGAGCTGAGTCTGTCTCCCCCTCCCTCCACTGTTCTCTGCCCCTCTCCCCGAAGGGCCACACTCACGTCCTGCTGTGAGGCTTTTGGGGAGAAGACTTTGTCCAGCTCAAAGGAGACGGGCTTTCCTTTGTGCAGCAAGTGAATGATGGAGTCGTCGTCGGGATCAAAGGTCACAGCATTGGTCGCCTCAGGTCCTTCCCCATCCTCTTTGGTGACTGGCCGGACACGGGCAATCACCCGGATGTTCCCTGGATTGGGTGGCAGAAGAGAGAAGGGTACAGACCAGGTCAAGACCAGACTGCCTCCACACTGGTGTCCGTTGGCATCTGGAGCAGGCTAGTGGCTCAAGAGCCCCCTGCCTTCTAAGTAAGGCCCCCAAGGGCAAGGTGGCCCACAAAGATTTGATCAGTCACTCACGCTATAGTATGAATTAACGTATCAATACATTTTCTTGCTGAGCAAACCAGTTGACCGTAGGAGCCTCACCTTGGGGACATGGAGGAAAGGTCAGTTGTGGGGCTCAGACACTGCACCCAGTTTGGGTGGGGTACCAAAATGGACAACTCTTTATACACCTGGACTTCAGTTTCCTCACGTACACAACGAGGGGCTTGGATCCCAGCAAGCCAAGGGGCTTATTCTGTCACTCTAGAAGGGCACAGTGAATGCCAGGACAGGGCTTGGGAATCAGATGGGCAGAAAGGACCAGGCAGGAGACGGGCACAGGCAACAGGGCAGCCCCAGGGGCGTCTAACGCACAGATCTGATCATGCCACCCCCTTGCTTCAAGCCTTTGGGTGGGATCCCAGAGTTCCTGGAATGAAGAGAAAACTCCCCATCACATCTAGCATGGCCCCACCTTCCCTTCACCTGTCCACTCCACCTCACAATCCAGGTCTCAGCCCTGGTTTTACCTCCTACGGGAAGCCCCCTCGACATCCTCAACTGTCAGATACCCAGGGGCTCTCAGAGCCCCTCCCCAGCCTGGGTAAAGGGGTAGTGATGGGGTTTTCTGAGTGATTAATGACCACTGTCTGCTCGCCCCCTGCTGAAGTAACCACCATGAAGGCAGGGACAGGTTTTGTGGCGCCCAAAGCCACATCCTCATTGTCTGGAACGGCACTTGGCACAGAGCAGGTG
This sequence comes from Lipotes vexillifer, assembly GCF_000442215.2. Lineage (NCBI taxonomy): Eukaryota > Metazoa > Chordata > Mammalia > Artiodactyla > Lipotidae > Lipotes > Lipotes vexillifer. The sequence goes on from NW_006796201.1 coordinate 526,345, forward strand.
CTCCCTAGACCTTTGTGCCGTGAATGGGTGGTGTCTCAAGCTTGACCAGGCCCTAGATCAGAATAAGTGGCATTCTAGCCACCCACCACCCAATGCTTCGATACCCTACCCCTCCGCCACCTGGTAGCCTGCCATAGGCATTGGGCAAAGGTTTCAGAGTTGAACAGATCCAAGGTGGACCATTCACTAGCCATGCAGTTTTGAGCAAATTCCCTGTGACGTCTCTGTGCCTCGGTTTCCTTATCTACAAAGAGGGAATTACAACAGCTCCTCGATGACAGGGCACAGCTCCAGGGAGTGGTGCTGGGGGCCATGGGGAAGGACAGGATCACTTCCGAGGCAGGTCAGGGCTCCCTCTGCTAGGCACCCCCCAGCCCACCCAGCAGTCACCTTTCAGCCGCACGAGCTCATTGTGGCACTTCTTGCGCAGCTGCAGCTCCCGGCGGTACTTGCGCAGCAGCTCCTGGTTGTTGCTGTTGACCTCGTCGATGGCCTGGCCGATCTAGTGGGGGGTGCGCAGCGCCATCAGGGGCCCAGCTCCACCCGCCTTGCTTGCCCGGCTGCTTGCCCGGCTGCTTGCCCCCTCCCCGTCCCCCCAACAGTCCGCTCACTGCCTCCTGCCCTGGACTAAGTACCTGACATGCGCTGTCACACGTCACATCTTCCCAATAACCCCTCTGGGTAGGTACTGCGAACAGGCCCATTTTACAGAGGAAGAAACTGAGGCCTAGAGAGGCTAAGCAAATCTCAAGGTTGCCCTGCAGATGAGTAAAGAGCCGGGACTCAGCCCTCACTCCACAGCACCAGCACTTGACTACATGATTCAGCTGGACCCAAATCCCAGCTCTACCCTGAGGACCTGGGGGACCAGAAGCAACTGGCTCAATGTATTCAAGCCTCAATCTTCTCATCTGTAAAATGGGGATAACAACATCTAACTCGTGGATTTGTAGGAGCTGGTAGGTAAAGATCTCCAAGTTACATTTCATAAGGGAAAGAAACAAGATGCAAGCCACACATACACCTGCTCCCCTTTATTGGGTGAAAGGGAAGTGCGTGTCCATGTACATATATGTCAACAGTTTTCAGCACGCTCAGAACACCCTTTGGGGGAAATGCTGGGAGACAGGCCTCCTTTGGGGAGCAGGCTGGGTGGCAGAGAGAAGCCTTTCCTTTCCATCTGAATGCCCTTCTGGGAGGTGGGTACTTTCAACATGTCTGTGTATTATTGACATAATTTTTTAAAGGAGAACTATTTCTGATTCCCAAAATACATGTCTCTCTACCCTGCAGAGCTGTCATACAGATTCAAGGAGCCGATGGCTATAAAAGGCTCAGCACGTAGGAGGCACTTAAGAGACATTGGCTATTCTCATACTGCGCAAGTACAGCTTAAAAAAATTAAATTAAACCTAACAGATCTAAGGATAAGTGTAGCATGTCTGAGACATAAAGATATGCATAGCACGTACGGGATCTAAAGATACATGTGACATGTTTGGTTTATACCCAAATACCTGCTCTTGACCAGACGGTTTTTCAAATGGTCTGGGGACAGCAGTGCGTGTGTGGGACAGGAGCTGCCATCTGGGGCCTTTGAGCTTGGGAAGGGCGCGCTAGGTGGCTGCTGCATCTGCCCAGGGGCTCCAGGGCCTCTCCCAGCCCCGCCCCACCATGGCCTGCACTCACCTCGGCCTTGACGCTCTTGAGGGCCTCCTGCAGCAGCAGCGGGAAGCCGCGCACCTGACGCTTGAGCCCATTGTAGTCGTTGGTCAGGGTCCGCAGTGCTGGCTGCAGCGTCAGCAGGTTGGTCCGGACACCTATGGAGACACAAGGGGTGAGAGGCAGACGGGGTGAAGGGCTGTGGCATGGGGCAGGCTAGAGCCCGGCTGGACGGCTCACCTGCCAGGTTCTCGTGCACAGCCTTCATCTCCACCTGGGCTCTGGCAAAGGCCTCCTCGATGGCCCGGTTCTTGTCCTCCTCCAGGGACTGCATCTCCTCCAGCATCTGCCCATGTGCCCGCTCCAGCTCCAACTCGTACATGGTGATCTGCAGCCAGGGCCAGAAGCTTAGTGCCGTGCGCCACGCAGAGAAAGAAGCCCCACCCCTCACGCCTTGCACACGTGAACACACACACAGGTGGGGTAGGGGGGCCGTCTCTCTCCCTGAAAGGGCTGGGAGCTCCGTGCAGCAACTTCCCGGCATCAGCCCAGCACCAACCTGGGTCCCGGCACATAACACAGGTCACAAGCCACAGGCCCCAGGAGAGCAGGGGAAAGCATTTGTTATGATACTGACTAGAGCACCCTTCCAAGAGCCTGTGTGCCGGGCCCTGAGCGAATCTTGTGAATAGGTCAAGCCCCACTGGGAGGTGCGTTCTGTGATCAGATCATTTTACAGATGAGGAGACAGAAACCTGCCCTTGGTCACAGGGCCAGCGGGGAGAGGAGGGACTGAAACCCAGGTCTGTCGAACCCCAAGTGCTCAGCCGCTGCACCGTGCCAAAGGCCGGTCTCTGGCGTCGGGGCCCGGCGTGCACATGCTGCCCCGATAGATGTGCACACCTGCGCCCGGAGCTGTGCGGTCAGCTGATGCGAGCTCTGCAGCTGCTGCTCCATCTCCTTCAGCACCTGCCTCTGCATGGCCACCTGCTCCTGCAGGTGCTGGTTCCGGGCCTGGGACTCACTGAGGGCCTGCTTGGTCTTGGACGACTCCACCTCCACCGTCTTCATGACATACTGTGAGGGGAGGGAGGGGTGGGTGCATGGAGGTGCGTGGGTGCCTTGACCTTACCCTGGGAGCCTGGGGGGCCCCTCAGGAACATGCCACCAACGGCCCGCAGAATAAACGAGAGGAGCCCCGAGGTCTGGGCTTTCCAGAAAGCTGCAAGGGCCTCCTGGAAACTTCTCATTTTAAGGAGCCCATTAGGAGCCTGGCTGTGGCCCAAGACTGGGCCCAGAACAGACAAGAAAGGCAAAGACGAGGGCAGAATCTAGCGATGCATCACATCCATGCCTGGCACACGGCGGGCACCTCAAGCATCAGTTGCTGGATGCCTACACGGCCTGGTCCTGGACAGCAAGAAGGGCAAGGGGCCAGGCTGACAGCAGATCTGGAAGGATTCCTTCAACCCCCGCACCTACTTATTCACCAAGACAAGCCCCTCCTATGTCCAGCCCATCCTGGGCTCCAGGGACCAGAGTTGAGGCGTGGCCCAGGTGCGCGCGGGGCACCGCAAGCGGTGCGGCCGCCCGGCCCCAGGCTCACCTTGACGGGCGGCGACTGGGCCCGCAGGCTGGCGATGGTCTCGTGGCTGTCACGCAGGCGCCGGCTGAGCCGCTCCTCCTCCTGCGCCTTCTCGGCCAGGCAGTCCTTGAGCCGCAGCTCCACCTCGGCCAGCCGGTCGGTTTTCTGCTGCACCTCCAGGTTCAGCTCTGACAGCAAGCCTTTGTTCTCCGCCACCTCCAGCTGTAGCTGGGACAGCTTGTCGCGGAGCTGGGCACTCTCCTGCAGACAGACGGCCGCAGAGGCGCGGGGGCCGGGACAGGTGTGAGACCAGTGGGCAGGATTCAGCGTGAGGAGGTGGGGTGACCGTTGGGAATCGAGTGCCCCGGGACCGCCCTGGCCCTGGGCCCACCTGGCTGTGCTCGCAGCCTGTGCAGGGCACCGCAGGCTTGGCCCGCATCTCCTGCAGCTCGGCCTCGCAGCGCCGCATCTCCTGCCTCAGTCGCTCATTCTCCACTATCAGCAGGTCCCGGTGCTTCTCCAAGTCGGTGCCTCCCTGCAGAGAGCCAGAGTGGGGAGGCACACATGTGGCGAGGGCAGATCAGGGGGAAGGACGGAGCGGGGAGGCAGAGACAGTGCAGGGGCAGGGGAGAGGGGAGAGGTGGGGAGACAGAGCGAAGGAGAAGAGAGAAAGAAAGGCCAGTGATGGACGGAGAGGAGAGAGGAGGGGCTCCAGAGATGATAAAGACAAAGGCAGAGAAGAGGAAGAGATGGAGGAGGGTGGTGAGACAGCAACTGCTCCCGGCTGCACCCCACTCCTTTCATTCCATTTTCCTGAGTGTGCAAGTTACAAGGAAAGTCATATTTATACACAGAGTTCACACTCCTACTTTACATCAGCAAATAAGAATTAACCTCCCTCCTGTTACGGGTCACACCACCTCGTGGGCACAGTGAGTGGTGGTAAGTACATGGGGAGCATCACCCCCTCCCAGCCCCGCCCCATTAGGATGGCGTGGTTGGGCTCACCAGCTCCGATCGAAGGCGGCTCACTTCCTGGGCCTGGCTTATGAGCTTCTGCTTCAGGTGTTCCACCTGCCAGCACAAAGCCGGGGCACGCTGAGCCTGGATTCTCTCCTCCAGCCCACACCCAAGCCTCTCGCCCAAACCCAGAGCCCCAGTCCTCCCTGTGTTCAAGCATCAGGCCACACCTGGGACTCTAGGTGCAAAGCACCTGGCCTGGTCCTGACAGCTCTCAGCACCCTCTCCCGTCACAGGACCAGCCAGTCTGGGCTTACAGGAGAGTCCGGGGAGCGAGTGTAGCCGAGGTGACCCCTGTGCCAGCCTGGGCCCACGCCAGGGGCAGCTCGCCGGGGGACTCAGGAGGCTGACCCTCAGGATGCCTGCCTTTGCACAGGCCCCTAGCCAGGCCTGAACCTACTTCTGTATTTGTCATTTAACCTTCTTTTTTTCTTTAAAGGGCCTCCAAAGTGTATAAACTCCAGGCACTACAAAACCTGGATCGGTCCTTGACCAGCCCCTAGAATTTTCTACTTTGAGTGGTTCCTGGTGAGTCTGTCTGTGGAGATGGGCCTGCCAGTGACCAGGGCACATCTGGGACCTGCCTCCACCCCAGCTCCCAGTCTGCCTTGCAGGAGAGCTATGGCCAGTGGAGGCTGTTAGAAAGAGAAGGGGTGTGCACCCCATCAGGAGGCAAGGGTGGCCTGGTTCAACCAGAGCCCAGCGAGGCGAAACGAGCCCCGAGAGAGAGCAGGACCCCAGGATGGCTGCCTGCCCTCCCCGCAGGCCTAAACCCTGGTTCCACATCAGCCCACCTCCAGGAAACTCTCCCCCTGGGAAATAACCCAAAATGCAGACAAAGACTTTAGCACCAGTGTTCATCAGAGCCTGTTTGAGCTTTTTCTTGCAGAACATTCTGTGTTGATCGCACAGAACCTTGGAAAAGGTACAGTGAGAGTCAGACTCCCTCTCTGGGGGATAAGGGGGTGTGGTTTGCACAAGCTTTGGGCTCTTGTTACTAAACATAAGGAGACAAGGCCCACCGCCTACTGGGGCCACCAGCCAAGTAAGGCAGGTGAGGGGCAGTGCAGGACTAGATGCCCAAGATCCACCTGAAGGAGACAGGGGACTGCAACTGGGGGGGGTGGGGGGGGGGACACAGGCCCAGTGTCATCAAATTTCTGACCTTTCAAGAGAAGCCAGACATTGGGATTTTCGGGGGGGGTGGTGTAAAATCTCCCCACTACATATGGCTGAGATGTCATCAACAGTCTGTGCAGCACGAGCTCAGAGCCAACCGCCTCCTGGCGCTGGAGACGTCGGCTGGACCACAAGTCAGCCTCCGCTTTTCTGAGCAAGATGGGGGAGGAAGCGGGCCATGGGCGCGACCCCACCTCCAAGGAAAAGGCCTGTGACACCAGCGCTGCTCACTCGTAGCTGGGGAGGCAGATTCCAAGAACACAAGACCCAGAGAGGGGCTGGGAGACCCAACCTGGCTGTCCAAGGCCTCCTGGTGGACAAGCAGGTGACTTAAGGGCTGCATCCAAGAAGGTCACCTCTGTCACCTGCTCCATCAGCACATTTCTTCCTAGCAATGTGCTGGGCATGGACCAGGCCAGGCAGCAAAGCCCGTGCCATTTCTCTGCCCGCTCCAATACCCACTTCTGTTAAAAGCCTGGTACACGGAGCCTCAGTTCCTTCGCCCTGGAGGGGAGTGAGGGACAGTTTGAATAAGGCAGCCTTTCATTCCTTATTCATGAACTTGGGAATACCTGAATGCCCAACATTAGGGGAACGGTTAGGTGGATTACAGTATATGCACTCATAGACTACTGTGTAGTCGTTACACTCGTGTTTACCAGGAGTTTTAAATGATGTGGGGAAAAGCTCCTCAACATATTAAGTCAAAGAAAAATCCAAAAACAAAATCGCATATGCAATACAAAAAGTACAGGGCTCTGGGGCTTCCCTGGTGGCGCAGTGCTTGAGAGTCCGCCTGCCGATGCAGGGGACGCGGGTTCGTGCCCCGTTTCGGGAGGATCCCACGTGCCGCGGAGCGGCTGGGCCCGTGAGCCATGGCCGCTGGGCCTGCGCGTCCGGAGCCTGTGCTCCGCAAATGGGAGGGGCCACAACAGTGAGAGGCCCGCATAACGCAAGAAAAAAAAAAATTTTTTATTTTGTTTTTAAAAATTGTGGTAAAAGATACAGAACATAAACATTTACCATCTTAACTGTTTTTAAGTGTATAGTTCAGTGGCATTAAGTACATTTATATTCTGGAGCAACTGTTGTCACCAAAAAAAAAAAAAAAAAAAAAAAAAAGTACAGGGCTCTGGACTATGGAATGATGTTTGACAAATTCTTTTCGATTTGCAGTAAGTTTTAAGTCTCAAAGAGTATATATTGCTCTTGCACTCCCCCCACCCTGAAATAGGTGGAGTCTACCTCCTTTTGAAAGGTTGGGGTCCCCCTCCTGCCTCTCCTCCCTCAGAAATCACCCCAGGATGATCCACTTGCACGGAGCTGGTGCCCCAGACAGGCTGCTTCCTCGGCACCAGGCTGGGTGGGCTCGGACCTTGCTTGTCCCCAACACCACTGGCACTCAGACCCGATGCAGTGAAAGTGGGGTTTCCCAGTGTTTACTTGGGAGTCAGGACGCCTGACTGACACCTGCCTGCAGCCCAGTTCCTGTTCTCTCCTTACATCACAGTCGGAACGCTGGGCGCTCCTGGCCTCTGCCTGGAATCTCTGAGGGGCGCCCCAAAAGGAGGCGGCTGCCCCACAAGGCAAGCTGGGGGCGGGGTGAAGGGATGAGGAAAAGGCTGTAAAAGACCCCTTTTGTCAGAAATGTCAGGCACTCGTCATCTCCTGGCTAGTCTCGGGCAGCAGAGGAGCACGGCCCACTGACACTGCAGGGTGTCCGGTCAGGCACAAACCACCCCATGGTGCGCGGTGCCTGCGCCCCGCCGGCCAGCTCCACTGGGGCCTGAGAACTAAGGAGGCGTGCTGCCCAGGAGCGGGACCCTTGCCCTCCACCCCCGGGGGGTCGGCTTCGGGAGGGCCTGCAGGGAAGACAGCAGACATCTCCCCGCCTGGGATGGACAACAGGCGAGTCTCTCAGGGTCAGGGAAAACAGTGAGCACAGGAGACGGAGACAAAACCAAGTACGGGAGGAGGGCTCGGAGCAGAGACGGGGAGCTGAGGGTGAACCTGACCAGAGAACGGGGACTTCTGCGGAGGGGGCCCCTGCAGGCACGCCCTTCACCCACCCAGTACAGCTCTGAGTCAGCGACGGTGCCTGCATCGGTATGCAAGGTGTCGGCGGGGGGTGGGGGGTGACCTCCTCCATCAGCAATTCGGGAGGTGTCCCGCATACCCGGAGACACTCAGTGAGCACGGAAGTGACGGCGAGGGGGCAGCGCACTCACTCCTGAGTGCAAAGAGCCAGGCCAGAGGGGCAGGCAGGCTCCTGACCGGCTGCTGTGATGGCCCCCCGGACAGCACAAGGTCAACCCCAGGGCTGAGAAGGGACCAGACTGGGTTTGTGCCACAGCCCTCCCTGGGCTCAGGCTCCTAGTCATGCTGAGAAACTGAGCCACAAGCCTGGTGCAGGGGGGCCTTGAGGGAGAGGGAGCTGGTGCCTGTCTGCTGACCCGACGCAAACCCACAGTTACATCTCCCAGCAGAAGCGGGCTCAGCGGAGGGTGCATCTGCCCTGTGCCAGTCTGTGTTTTCCCAGCTGTCTGCTCCTCTCGACACAGACGCCCCCAACCTCCCACCAAGCCTGGCCCTCCATCATGAGCCGTCTTCTGAGGAACGGAGGGCTCTCCCAGTGGCAAGACCAAGGCATTGCTGAGCTGGGAAGATGAGAGGGTCTGGGATCCAGACGGCCCCAAGGAAACGCAGCCCAGAGGCCTGAGGGGCAGCCCCGGGAAGCACCCCATCCTGTCCCCAACACACTCCCCCTCCCGGGAGACCTGACTCCTGGTTACCTACGTACATGACCACTGACCAGGCCCGACTGGCTACATCCATCCCACCCTGCCTCCACTGCTGAGTTTTCACATTTGAGTCCTTCTGCCACCAAGGGGCTTTGGGAACGTGGACTCTCAGGCCAGACCGCTCGGGTTTCTAATACAGACATCACCCTACCTTGCCAGACAACCTTGGACATGTCTCAACTCCACTGTGCCTCTCCATTTCCTTAGCAGTAGAATGAGGCTACCTCACTGAGGAGGTCTGGAGGATTAAGTGAGATTACATGAGTAACATATATAAAGTGCTTAGGACAGGGCCCAGCACGTAATAAGTCTATTACTAGAATGAAAGTCTGTGAAGACAGGGATATTTGTTGTATCAGTGCTGTACCCCCAGTGCCTAGAACGGTACCTGGCATATAGTAGGCGCTCAGTAAACACATGTAGAAAGAGTGCTGAATGCATGAGGGGCCAGGAGAAGCAGGGTCCGTGAGAGAGTGGTCAGGCAGGGCACGGGGAAGCAGAGGTGGTGGAGGCTGGGGTGTGCTGAAGGATGCTCACTTCTGCCAAAGGCAGGAGCTGCTAATGGGCTCCAGGCAGTGCATGCCATGTGGGAATGTCAGCCCAGAGGTGCCACAACTTCCAGTATTTTATGACAAAAAAAAAGGAAGTTGAGATTTTAATATGAACTTAACTAAGATTTAAATGGTGGCAACTAATTTGATCATACAATCAGGACAATTGGAACTAATAAATTCAGCAAAGTTGTGGGATATAACACATAAAAATCAGTTGCGTTTCTATGCACTAACGCTGAACAGTCCGAAAAGGAAATTAAGACAATAATTCCACTTAAAATAGCATCAGAAAGAATAAAACATGTAGGAATAAACTTAACCAAGGAGACAAAAGACTTGTACACTGAAAACTACAAAATGTTGCTGTAAGAAATTAAAGATGATACCAGTAAATGGAAACCCAGCCTGCATTCATAGTCTGGAAACAGTATTGTTAAGATGCCAATACTGCCCAAAGCAATGTGCAGATTCAATCCAATCTCTATCTAAATCCCAATGCCATTTTTCGCAGAAATATTAGCATCTATCCTAAAATTCATATGAAATCTCAAAAGCCAAATAGCCAAAACAATCTTGAAAAAGAAGAACAAAGTTGTAGGACTCACACTTCCTGATATCAAAACTTACTACAAAGCTGCAGTAATCAAAACAGTGTGGTACTGGCATAAAGACAGACATATGGACCAATGGAATAGGAGAGGGAGCCCAGTTATAAACCCTCATGTATATGGTCAATTGATTTTTGACAATGGTGCCAAGATTTTCAATGAGGAAAGGACAGTCTTTTCAACAAATGGTGCTGGGAAAATTGGATATCCACATGCAAAAGGATGGATCAAAATGGATCAAAGACTGAAACATGTAAGCTAAAACTATAAACCTCTTAGAAGAAAACATAAGGGAAAAGCATCGTGACATTAGATTTGGCAATGATTTCTTGATGTCAAAAGTACAGGCAATAAAAGAAAACATAGGTAAGTTGGACTTCATCAAAAAACGTTTTGTGCATCAAAAGACTGTCAGTGGAGTGTAAAGGCAACCCACAGAGTGGGAGAAACTATCTGTAAATCACATATCTGAGAAGGAGCTAATATTCAGAATATATAAAGCACTCCTACAACTCAACGACATAAGAACCCAATTCAAATTGGGCAAAGGACTTGAACAGAGGTTTCTCCAAAGATTATATACACACGGCCAATTAGCACATGAAAAGATGCGCAATATCACTGATCATTAGGGAAATGCTAATCAAAGCCATAATGAGATACCACTCCATACCCATTATGGTGGCTATAATTTAAAAAAAAAAAAAAAAAAAAAAAAAAAAAGGCAACTCAGAAAATAACAAGTATTGGTAAGGATATGGAGAAACTGGAACCTTTGTGCCCTACTGGTGAGAATATAAAATGGTGCACCCAGTGTAGAAAACAATGTGGTAGATTCCTCAAAAAATTTTAAATAGAACTTCCGTATGATCCAGGAATTCCACTTCTGGGCATATACCCAAAGTTACTGAAAGCAGGGTCTCAAAGAGATATCTGCACACCCATGTTCATAGCAGTATTATTCATGACAGCTAAAATGTGGGAGCAACCCAAGTGTCCATTTATGGATGAATGGATAAGCTAAATGTGGTCTAGCCATACAATGGAATGTTAGTCTGCCTTAAAAAAGGAAATCCTGCCATTTGCAACAACATGAATGGACTTGGAGAGCATTATGCTAAGTGAAATAAGCCAGACACAGAAAGACAAATACTGTGATTCCACTTATGTGTAACACCTAGAATAGCTAAATTCATAGAGACAGCAGAATGGTGGTTGCTAGCAGCTGGGGTGATGAAGAGTTAGTGTTCAATGGGGACAGAGTTTCAGTTTTGCAGGATGAAGAGAGTTCTGGAGATGGATGGTGGTGATGGTTGTACAATAACGTGATACATTAATACCCTGAACTATACACTTAAAAATGTTTACGATGGTAAATTTTATGTTATGTGCATTCTACCAGAATTTTTAAAGTGGTTAAAAAACAAAAGAAAAAAGCAGGTCAAACAAACAAGGCGCATTTGAGCACTCGATCTACTCTTCCAGCCTGTGGTTTCTGCTCACAATGTAAGGTTCTATCTGGAGGTGTGGGGGCAATAAGAGGAGGGGTGCAGTCTGGGTGTGTGTAACGACGGTAGGAGCCTTGGAAGCGTGAAGGCCACTGCTCCAGGGACATCCACAGAGAACAGGGGAGCTCAAGGCCACCAGCACGTGGCCTGGGGCTGCTGGGTGCCCCAGGACTGAGGACCTTTGACCCGAGTGCTCCCCACAAGGCACACAGTGAGCTCCCAGAAAATATAAACATCTCCATCTGACACATCCAAGGGGAGGCCTGAAAACGACTCCTGAAGCCCTCACAAGTCCGGGCTCCAACAGGGACAATGGCAGCCCCAGTTGCTGAGTCAGCTTTGCCAGTGGGGCAGTGGGGCTTCATAAGATCATCACTTTGAACCCCCCAACCCTGTTAGGTACATACTATTATTATCGCCATTTTACAGGAAGAAAAACTGAGGTTCCAAGAGAGTAAGTCATGGTTAGGCAACTTGTTCAAGGTCACCTGACCACTAAGTGGTGACCCTAGGATTGGACCTAGGATTGGAACCCCTGCAGAGCAATGTATAGAAGACCAGAAAGGTCAATCTGTGCCAAACCACAGTGAGGCTGACAGGAGACCAGGGCACACAGAAGTGACACCTCACAAGGCACAGCACTTTACAGTTTACCATCCATTTTCCTGTCCAGTCCCATAATTGAGCTGCCCAATAACCATGAAGCAACATCTATTTGACCCAGTGTCAAGACTGGTAAATGAAGGCTCAGAGAGGAAGTGACTTGCTACAGCTGCACAGCCAGGACTAGAACCCTACTCACGTGATTCCAAATCCAACACCATTCCTGGTAACAATGATTGGCGGTGGTGGCAGTGGCGACACCAATAATACTGGGTCATCTCACCAGGTACTGTTATTATGTCCATTTTACAGATGAGGAAACTGAGGTGTAGAGCAGTAATTAACTAGCCCAAGGTCACACAGCTAATGAGTAGTGCCAAAGTCAGGATTTGAACCCAGCTCTAGGCCCAAGTGGTTGGCCACAGCTCTACAGAGTCAGACTCTCCAAAGAGTGGCTCAGAGACCTGGAGCTTCAGGTGCATCTCCTGAGATATTTTTCAGAAAAGAACTGGCAGTCAGAAAATTCAGGAATAAAATATGAGCAAAGACCAGGAACCATTCTGAATTCTCCAAATCATCCAGAGGTGTGGAGGTTGGGGGGAGGGGAGGGGGTCAGGCACATCTGGAGAGCTGGCACTCAAGGACACCAAAAAGGCTGAGATGCTTGACCCGCAACTTCCCCTCTAAAAAGTAAGTCAATTTTGCTAATTAAAGGAAAAAATGTTGCTTAAAAATTTGTTTAAAGTCACAAAAGACCATATATTGTTATTTAATTTATATGCAACATTCAGAAAAGGTAAATCCACACAAACGAACAAAAAAAAAAAGCAGAGCAGTGGTTGCCAAGGGTTGGGGGGCGAGGGGCATATGGGGAGTGACAATAGGTCTTTGTAGGGTGATAAATATGTTCTAAAATTAGATAGTGGTGACAGCTGCATCACCAATATACTTAAGACCGTAAACTGTACACTTTAAAGGGGTGAGTCTTATGGTGTGTGAATTATATCTCACTCAAGTTCTTTAAAAAACGAAACTTGTTTCAAAAGTGAAGTGCCCGGACAAACTAAACCAAGGGAAGGAAGAGCTCTTGCCACAGGTCAGACATGTGTCCTGCAGGGAGGGCCCTAGACCAGCCCCACAGCCCCATGGGGCAGCACCTCATGCCACGTTCCAGCTACACAAGCCTTGGTTCGCCCTGATATTCATTCTGCTGCCCCTGCCACGGTCCCTTTGCACTGACCGTTCCCTCAGCTCAGAATGAATGCACTTCCTCTGCTCTGTGCCAGACCTCAGCTCCAGAGCCGCCTTCTCAGGGAGGCTGCCCCCGACCTCCCCTACAGTTCCTGATCTCCCCAACAAAGGCACGTGGTAGAAACCCTCATTCCCTGTGTGTGTACCTGCCTGCAGAGCCCTTGCTACTCTTCCAACTTTCATAAGTGCATGTAACAAACATCTGTCCTCCCCCAGACGGCAGCCTCCGCAGGCCAGGGCGTGCCTGTCCACCTGGGCATCCCCACTGCTCGGCTGGGTGCCCATACATACCAGGCGCCCAGCAGACATCTGAGGCAGAAAGACAGGCGGGCACCGCAGGAGGCAACAGTGATACAAAGCTGGTGTGTCACACCTGCCACGAGGAGCTCCCATTAGTGGGGCAGACAGGCCCAGAGGCAGCAAACAATGGGGTCACTGTACAAGCGGGAGACACAGGGCACTAGGGATGCCCCAAGGAGGCCCACCCAACTCAGCCAAGGACAGATGGTCAGGACAGAGTTCTTGAGGACACACTTGTAAGCTGGAAAAATACTGCATTTTAAAAGTGCATGAAAATAATCTGCTGCCCCTGGAACTGAGAACAAGGCACGGTATTCAGTGATGTTCCCCTGAGTAGAAGCTCCACATGCTGGGAAATCACAGAGAAAGAAGTTGACCCAACCGAAGGCAGGGCTTTCCAGAGAGAGCTCAGGCCCAGGAGCTCAGGCATGGGCTCCAACATGGCGATGGTTTGGAGACAGGGCTGGGGACCTTGGCGAAGTGGGGAGGGTCAGACACAGGCACGAGAGACAGACACGGACAATTAAGAGTGGGGAGCTGAGCCCCAGGAAAGGGGTCTCGGGGCCTAGGTGGTGATGGGAAGGAGGGTGAATTAGCCAGGCATGCGGACGAGGGCTAGGGGTCAGCCCACGGGGACTGTGGCGTCCCCAGCGTCCTCCTGGCTAGCCAACAAAGGAGAAGCCCTAGAACCTTCACTTTCTAGGGCTTCCAGAGATCTTAGAACTCCCTTCTCTCACTTGCACACACGCCAGCCTCTCATTTCCTGCCAGTTTTCCGTGGGGTGACCTCTGCAATGAGTTTGGTCCACCTGGGCTGCCCAAGCCAGGGCACCTTGGAAGATGGAGTGGACTCAGCACCGGCCTCAGGATGGGAACATCCCTGCGCTTTCCTGCTCCACTCATGCCTACACATGCTGCCTGTCACTTCTGGAGAGGTAGGTCCTGGCCCCTGCTAACCACGAGGAATGGGGCGCATGGATGGCCAGCATGGGAGGCCCAGGCCTCTGATTCTCGCCACCTCGCCCTCTTGTGCACGCCCAAGCCAGGAGCGGAGGCCCCACCTGTCCATTATGCTGGTGGTCTGGTGGGTTCCGGGTGCCCTGGGCGATGTCCTCCGACCTGCTCCACAGTGGGCAGCGGCCTCAGCCCGTCCCATCCTCCCCAGGTACCTGATTCTGCAGCTGGGTGGATGTGGCTTGCTGATCACTGTCGCAGACAGCCAGCCTCTCCCGTAGGGCCACCAGCTCCTCCTGTAGCTGGGCTTTCTCCTCCTGCAGCTGGGACATGGCCTCCACCATCCTATGTACCACGGGGGCCGCACCTGGCGGCCCCGACAGGCTCGAGCACCTCCCGCTGCCAAAGAGCCGCCCACCTATGAGCAAAGTAGCCGCCGATCAGCAGGGCAACAGAGGCCCCAGCCTGGCCGAGGAGAGGGGGCCCGTCATGGCAGGGGAGGGGATGCAAGCAGAGGGGACGAGGGAGCCAGGCAAGGGCTGGGGGCAGCAGCAGCATGGGTTAGCCGGGGGCCTCCGGGGCCTGCCTCGGAGGTAAGCCGCTTCAGCAGGCAGCTTCTGGGGAATGGAACTGCCTAGACCAGGACTTAGGAAAGCAGCTTCCACTGATTACTCCCCCAAAGCCTGTGTTCTAGGTCTGATGCGCAATACCCTCTCCATGGCCAGCCTGCATGGACTTGCAGCTGAGAAAGACACAGCTCTAGCAACAGCTGTTCTCTCCTCAGAAAACACTATTCTTGGTGGAACATGATTTCTTTAAACCCCAAACCCTCTCCAGAGTACAGAAGAGAGGCGGGGGCTCCCCAGCCTGCCCCCTGCCTTCCACAGGGAGTGGTTACCCGCACACGGAGAGGGAGCAAGTGGAGGTGTGCGTGTGCAAGGGACAGACAGACCAGGACACGGGGACAGACACAGCACGTGGGCAGGAACACAGCCAGGCACGCTCCCAGATGGACCCCTGCGGGATTGAGCACAGGGACCTCACAGGCACGAGGAAGGGATAAATACAGGGGTGGGTGGCGCCTCAGCCTTCCACCGTCCTGTTACCGAGAGCAGAAGAGACACAGACAGACAGATGGAAGGACAGACACACAGAGTCAAGGCCTGTGACCTGCTAATGGGGCCTGGCATGCTTGTCACAGCTTGCTTTGATGGCCCCAAGAACGGCCCCAGTCTCTGCAGGTGGGGAACTAGCAAGGAGGTGGGGCCGAGGAGAGGCTGGAAGGGCAGGGATCTTCGGGCAGCCCAATCCTGGCCAAAGCCTGAGAGGCAGGGCCAAGTGTCCAAGAGTGAAGCATGAAGAGTGGCATCTGCTGGCCACGAGCCTCCACCCTACCTCAGAGCACCAGGGTGTCTGGGCTCCGCCACGCTGTGTGGGCAGGACTCGGTGGCGGGGGGGATCCCAGACTATGGAAACAAAGCCACCTGCACCTGAAGCCACACATCCCAGCTTCAACCCGCAGGGAGGTGGCAAGTGTGCTCACTGAGACAGCACAGAAGCCAAAACAGCAGCTTGGCTTTTGGACTGGGCTGGAGGAGGGAACGCAGATGGAGCTGATTCCAGGCTGGGCAGGACATCTCAGCACTGGGCCCAGGAGAGGTAGACAGTGAGAAGCCGCTCTCACTCTAAAGGGAGCAGGCCACGCACACACAGACTGCCTTTTCGCTTCCTCCCAACCCTGAGGGACAGCTCCGACTCAAGGCCCTCTGGAAAGCTGGAACAGGGGCCATCACTGGCTGGCTACGAGCCCTGGCCGTGCGGCCTGCATGTGACACGGCATGCATGTCACACACAGCTGGCCAAGCTTCTGCTCTCTGTTCTAGAGAGAGCGAGCTCAGACGGATGCTTCCAGGCCTGCACACGGGGCTGCCATGGGCAGCATGTGACCAGCACAGCCCTCTGCCCTCTGCAGACTGCCGTGGCGTGGCAGGAAATGCTCTTGACTCCAGGTCCAGGAGCTGGCTCTGCCACTTCAGACAAGCATGGGAGGGCCCCTCAGGGGCTTCCTTTGTAAAATGGGGACAATGGTCCTTATCCAGAGGCAACCTTGGGCAAGAGCCTGGAACCCAGGAGGGATGCGCAGGTGTGAGTGAGTGTCACCCAGTAGGACATGGAATGGCCCTTCTTGCCCGGGACACTGCTCATCTCACCCTGAGAGCCCACAGCCAGGGGAGTTCACCTTGACCTGGGCACAGTGCCCGTGTGTCAAGGGAGCCAAGAAGGGCCCAGAGAGCGCTTGCCGGGCAAGAAAAGACCTAGAGGAAGCTAAGGGACAACAGCAGCGGAGGAAGAGGTGAGATCAAAGGGGCAGTTAAGGGCGGGGACTGAGGGACCTTTGCACCCTCATAGTAGGTCAGCTGTCAGTCCGAGTTTTCAGAAGACAGTTTTTTTCTCAGAGACCCTGCCTGGACACGGGCCCTCAAGGACACTCAGGCTCGGGGGTCCCATCCCCGGACCCACTGACAAGAGTCAGTCCTCCGGATTGGCTGGACGATGCCCCCCCTTCCACACCCCGGCCAGAGCCCGACACCGGCCCCCAAATCAGTGCCGGGCCCACGGGTGAAGGCGGCTCTGGATCAGCCTCAGAGAAGGGAGTGGTTCCTTCCACCTCGCAAGTTCAGACACACAAATCAAGCTCTGACAGGACGAGGCAAACGAGAGAAAGGCCAGCTCCTTTCCCCCCCTCGCTCTTGGCCTTCCCCTCGGGCTCCTTGAGGATGCACTCTCCCAGTAACTGCTGGGCTCTGGGTTCTTGCTGGGGAACCCCACAAAGGGGGCGCACAGCCTCTTCCAGAGCCTGTCAGCCTTGCCAGAGAAGAGCAGAGCCACCAGCTCCTCTCTCCCGGCCTCGACGCGGCAGAGCGAAGCCGCGTCCTAGGGCCTCTGGGTCCCTGATGGACCCACGGAGACAAAAGGAGGGGGTCAGGCCTCTCTCTGCAGGAGGTGGCGTCTTTGAGGCTGCCACCTTCACCCTGCTTTTGACAGGCGCTGGGGAAAAGACAAAAAGCGGGGAAATTCAACCCCAGCCCATGCCGGCCAAAGCTGCTTATCACCGGTGGCGCGGCAGCGGCCCTGGGAGGAGGGTGTCCCTGGAGTGGGGATGGGCAGGCTGCAGTCTCTGAGTTCCACGTCCAGGGGGCCACCTCCAGGGGAGGAGGATGGTGTCTGGGACAAGAGCCTCCCCTCCGACACCGGCTTTACCCTGGGCTGGGCCAGGTCAGCGGGCAGACTTCCTTTACCTGTTTTCTCTACATTCATGGTGCCACCAGCTTCTTGGGCCTCCCGGCCCCGCCTGGGGGCCGGCGCCTGCCTCTTCAGGAGTTTCTCTTCTTTCGCCCCCTGACTCTTGCTCTCGCACCCCTTGTCCCGCAGGGCCTGCTGCCAAGACACAACCAGAATCCTCACGTGAAGGGGGGGCGGGGACTGTGGCGGGGAGGGGACCCCCCCCTTGAGCCTGAGGACGGTGCGCTCCCGGAGCTGGTGAGGACCTCAGACCCGGCCAGCCCATCCCTCATGCTGTGGGTGGTGTCAATGAGGCCCGGAGTCTGGAAGAAAACATGCCCAGATCTCACAGCGAGCGGGGGGTAGTGCGTTCTCCTGGCCCCCATCAGCAGCCAGCCCTCTGTACCAGCAAACAAGGTTCCTGGGTACTTAGAAACCCTCAGGTGAAGCTCACTCAGCTGACCTGTGAGCCCCGAGTCACCACTACAGTGGTCTGATCGCTTCAGGTGCACCGTCCCAACACCCACAGGCTTGTCCAGCCCCACAGGCACACGGCAGTCTCAGGGCAATGCCCGCTGCTCCCCGCCATGATGTCAGCTGCCCTCACCTTCAGACGGCACCAGCCTGGGACTGCCAAGGAGGGGGCACGCGGGTCCATATGGGCAGGGAAAGGCCGTGGCCCAACCCCCGGCATGGCTATCCGGGACCGCAGGACCCTGTCTCTAGGTCAAGGAGGAACCCAGGCAAAGAAGGCTGAGGTAGAACAGACCAGTGAACTGGTGGGAGACGGAGGGGAGAGGCAGAAAGAGTCTTTCACGCAGAGAAAACCACCTGCAACTCACACAGAAAGACGTCCGAGGCAAGCAGCAGAGCCACACGTAAAGTGCGATTCCATTTAAGGATAATGGAAATAAAAGAGGCCTCCAAAAAAAAAATCTGGGGAAATATACACTGGTTTCCTCTGAGAGGTCGGATGATGGTGCAGGGGCTAAGAGGAGAAATATGCAGCATTTAAACTTTGGGGGAAAATCAAAAGAAACTTAACCGAGAGAGAGTGGGAAGAAAGGAAAGCCTTCACATTTCATTTTGAATCTTTTTGGCATTTGCATCTTTAACCTTGTAAGCATCTATGGTGTTCTGCTTTGTTATCTTTGATAACAGAAGTTATCTGGCAAGGCAGATTACAGACACTTTTGGGCGTGTCTTTGTGCCCACCTTATTCAAAACAAAAAGACAAATGCTATGTTGAAAAAATGTTCAGAGCCTGGGGTCAGAAAGGCCTGGGTGTGAAGCCTGGCTCAGGTGAGCTGTGTGACTGTGGGCAAGTTACTTACCTTCCCTGGAGTTTCATTTCCTCATTCTTAAAACAGCAACTCTACTTTCTGCTTGAGAAGGGAGGGTGGTGAGCAGTCTCTCGTATTTAGGAAAATTCCCGCGACTTAATTTTGTCCCCACCCTGTGACCAACTGCCACACCAGCACGAGCAGCCTTGTCACTGGTGGCGGCAACGGAGGCAGCTGGAAGTTTCCATTTGCCGCCCAGAGCAAAGGTTACACTATTTCTGGCCTGTTGGCCAAGCCACAGGATGGGCAGACAGGCCCCCGGGGGGTTGGGAATTTCTGCAGCCTCCGAAGGGAGCGACTCAGGTTGTAACTGCTTGAGAAGCTGGCAGGGGACCCACTGGGTCCCCTCACTGTGTCTGGGTCCCTCCTTGGGCCCCACATCCGCCGCCCACCTTGAAGCCCCTGTAAACTGAATGAAGCTTCAACGGCCCAGGACACAACTGTGGAAACTGGTTGCTGGTGGGAGCTTCTTAGATCCTCAGCAGACCTGCTGACCCCAGGACTCAGCGGCAACCACAACCCAACACCCCATAATCAAAGTTCAAGAACAGAGCCTCCGCCCAACTCAAGGCTGCTGGTTTCTGACCACCTCCCGATTTAACTACCAATGGCTCAAGTCATAAAAAATGGTTTCTTTAACATAAAAACAGTTTCTTTAACTGTCCCTGCAACATGCTTTTCTCGCAGACCTTATAGATAAAAGAAGGACCATTCGGTTCCATTTTCAGATGAACCACATAAGAAGGGCTGACAAAAACCCAGAAGCCCAAGATTGTCCCTGAAGCAACAAACAAGGGGTCCATGTTCAGACCCGGCTTGGGGCCACACGAGGGAGGACAAACACAAAGGGCACATATTTCCCACAGCCCCTCCTGCCCTCCATCTGCATGTGTCCCTTCAAGGTGGCCCCCTCATGCACAATCTTTCTTGTGGGGAGGGGCCTTGGCAACACCCCCAGATAACTCTGGTCCTTCATCCTCGGCCACTATGTCAATGTTTGCGCATACATTTGTGATCATCTGATTACTCCTGGCCTCTCTGCTAGACTGCTGGGTCTATTTCTCTTCTTTGCTGTGTGCTGGCACCTAACACAGAGTAGGCACTTCATAAATATCTGTTAACAAATGCATCCATTTAAAAATTACAGAGCCTGTGCTATCCTGAAATTGCTCAAGCTACAGCTGCATGAATAGGTATCTGTTTAAGGATCTCTTTGCAATCAGAAACAATAGAGAGGATCAGTTAGATAAACCTTGAAGCAGAATATTATGCAGCAGTTTAAAAGAATGAGATAGTTCTCTATATATTGACAGAGGCGTGAAGAAATAACCAAGGCTTACTGTCGAGGGAAAGATCTAGTCACACAACAGAAGGTAAAAATAAAGAATAAAAATTGTATAAATCCAACGAAGCGGTTGTACAGGAAAGATAAACACCAAACTCTTAACAGTGGATTTCTCAAAGATACAGGATGACAGGAGACGTTCAATTTCTAGATATTAGATTCCTGCCACGTGTGAATTCTTTACACCATGTGTTATAAAGCTCATCATGTTCAGATCCCAACTTGCTGTGTGACCACTAGCAAGTTACTTGACTTCTCTGAGCCTCCCTTACTTCATCCATAAAACTCATATAAAACAGTAACCGTGTCTTGGACTGATGTGAGACATACAATACATGCCACAAAGCCTGGTACAAAGTCAGTGTTCAATGAAGAGTAGCTATTATTATTGCTATCATGATGTATTAATTCTACAACCAAATACTACACACATTTATGTAAAGTTTGTCTTTTGAAAGTCACATGATAACTGACTTGCAGTGATAACTGCAAGAGAAAAGAACCCAAGTTTTGGCAAAGTCCTGTCTAGCTTTAGGTTCTCACTTTAAACGAGGAAATGTAAATAAGTATTGCCCCATGGACTCATATGCCCCAGTGGGAATAAACAGCTCCCCTAAAAACCTGCCCATCTTCCTAACAGCTCCTCACTGAAGACCCCACAGTTCCCACTTTAACACTTCAGCCAGGGCATGGCTGAAAAGCTGTCGTCTCCTGTGAGATTTCCCCCAAGCTAACCTAATAAGCAAATTGCCCCATTCAGGCAGGCTCAGGGTGGATGTGCCATGAGGAGCTTGGCAAGAGGCAGAAGGCAGGCCCCCAGCTCTCCCTCCCTGCTTCCCTCCCCGGAGAAGGAAGCTGTTGGAGCTCAGAGGGCCACGGCACACTGGCCCAGCTCGAGCCCTGGCATTTCTGACCGCCCCAGGGCTCACCTGCAGGGTCAGGTAGAGCCTGTGAGGGCTCCCGGGGCTCGCCCAGTCCACGCTGAGGGCTCGGCACTGAGCCAGGGCCGGGCGAGCTGCACTTCGGGTGCTGGAGTCCTCGTCGCCGCCAGCCGGGCTGTCTCTTCCACGCCCTGTCCCAGGACAGAGGAGACAGGTGAGATGCTTGACGCTGGCTGGAGACTGCTGGCCGGGGACCACTGGCCGGGGCCGCGGCTGAGCTCCCCTTTCACACACTCCAGGCAGCCCAGGTGCTGCCAGGAGGGACTCACACGCCCTCACATGCCTGCCCTACACAGAAGGAAGGCCTGGCACTCGGCGGGGGCTGCACTCCTTCCTAACCACAAGCCGCCCTGGGATCCTCTGCGGGAAGTCACCCAAGACCCCGCGGGAGGTGGCGGGCTCCCCTCCCTCCACGGTGGCGTTAGGGCTGGCACCTGCCCATGAACACCCTCTACAGACAGCAGCAGAAGGAAGCTGATGCCACCCTGGCTGCGCTAATCTTCACAGGAGCTGCACCCTGGGGCCGCGGCCTCATTACCGAGGCTGCCTCTAGGTGGCAATTTCTCCCCTGCCTTCATAAAGACCAACCCCACGCTGGGTGGCGTGGTCCCTGCAGCCTCCAAAAACACACTCAGTACCAGTTAAGGCACATCCTCTCGAGCCTCTGACACACCGCCTCCCTCACTGGGTGGGGGGAGAGGGCTGCAGCAGTGACACCCCATTCACCCCTCCCTTGACCCACCGCCACAGCCTGTGGGACCAGACGGGGCGGGAGAGGGGATTCGCCTCACTGGGCAAGCCGCAGAGCTCCCACCCTGGGGGGCAATCACATCCTGAATGCCAGCACTGGGCCAAGTGCTTTCCAGGCCTTATTGCCCTTCTTGATCCTCAGTTTCCTTCTCAATACAATGGGCATAAGGAACCAAGCTCAGTCCTGTGATGAGGATTAAACGGGGCGACACATGTAAAGTGCTCACACAGAAGGTAGCCAGCAATGCAGGCCATCAGCTCCTCACAACAATGCTGAGGTAGGAACTGGAGACCCAGAAGGGTTAATAATGTGCCCAGGGTCACCCAGAGCCAGTATTCCAGTCCCATGTGCTACCCCACCCTCTGCTTGCCTACCCTTCTCAAGGCAGCAATAAGAGGGGGGTGGGGGTAGAGAGGCCCAGGGACGTCCACACTGGCTGAGGCTCTACCCAGTGGCATGCACCACGCTTAGCATTTCACACACACGATTTCACTGGACCTTTGTCTTAAGTTTTAAAAGTAGATAAAAGTCTGTATGGTCATATAATCCTCATAATACTAATTTAAGAGACCAACACACACACACACACATAAGACTAGAAGGAACTATATAAAATGTTTAGTGACAGGCTTATAGGTGATTCTTATTTTCCTTCTTATACTTTTCTGTGTTTTTGTTTTGTTTTTGTTTTTTAGTTTTCCAAGAGAACATGTTTTTGTTTTTTTTCAATTCTTGCTTTCTTTCTTTTTTTTTTCTTTTTCTTTCTTTTTTTTTTTTAAACCAGAAAAGCAATACTGTTCATTCATCTTTAATCCTTTGGACAACCTTGTTGGGTAGAGACCGTCTTCAGCCCCTTCCAGACAACTGGGGCTACCTGATCCAAAAGCCCAACCTTTCCCCGGCGGCCTCCAGGGTCACCCCCAGCCTCACTGTCCCCTGCAGAGAGACTTTGGAGGGCAGCACTCTGGCTGCTACCTATGGCACAAGTATGATGAGAGAGAGGGAACTGGAGTTTGCTATGTGCCCTCTCTGGGCCTCAGTTTTCCCTTCTGTACATAGAGGGGGGCTTGGACCCGATGTCCTGGAGGGGCTCTGCCAGCTCAGACAGGCTGGCAATCTACAGCCCTCTCCCCGTAGGTCAGAAGCAGTCAGACAGCAAACCCCTGAAGGCATCTTGTCTGAAGATTCCCCCCCCCACCGTCCCCACATTTACAGGACAACCTACCCAAGCCAAGGCTGGCAGATAGTCACGGGGCAGCTCCCTGGTCCTGACAATCTAGCTCCCACCGGGAATCAGAGAAGCTGCCCACTTCTTGACGCTGGAGGCACCAGGGGACATGACCCAGAAAGGAGAGCTGCTGTTGACAGCTCCCCCAGGGGCACAGCGGGGGCCCAGACTCGGGGACTCCCTCACTGCCCACCTGCTGTCGGGGCCACCTTGGATGGCACCTAAAAGGAGCGCATGGCACCCACTCCCTGCCAGGCCACGCTCCGGAGCAGCCTCCGTCCACTCCTCGCCATCCGCGGGCGAGCCCTGGCGGAATCAAGTGTCAGATCCGCGCAGGGCACCGGGCAGCTGTTCACCTACCTTGTTTACCGGCCGCGGGCAGAAACCGGAGCGAGACCACGAGCGCTCCGCCGCCAAGGACAGGCGGATCGCAGAGCCACAGCCACCTGGCCGGACCAGGGAGCAGCGCGTGGCTGTCCGCGGCGTTCTCCCCCTGCGCTACAGACTGCGTTAACGTTTAACTCGGCGTCCCCGGCTTCTCTTTACAGACCGGCGCGGGGCAGGAGCGCCCAGCGAAATTGACGCCCTGACTCCACGCCCGGCTCGCGGGCTGCCGGTACCCTGTAATTACCTGACAGCTCTGACTGAGCCTAGGAACTTGCCAGAAACCCCGATCTCATCGCTGGTATCTGGAGGAAGGAAAGGAAATAAAGAGGCATTTTAAAAATGCGGACTCACCAGTTCTCAACCTCCCCGGGCCGGTGTGTGGGAAAGGGCGGGCGGCCGGGCTGGCTGGGGCGGGGCGAGCCATCCCCGGCTCGGGCTCCCCGGCCCGGCCCCCTCGCCACAGGCCGCGCAGCGAGGGCGTGGCTCCCAGGTTCCACGTCCTGCGAGACGGGACCATGGCCCGGCGGGGCTCAGCAGCCTCCTCCGGGCGTCGGGCAGCCTGAGGAGAGAGCAAGAAAGCGAGATTGAAGCCCGCTAGCCGGCACCCTCCGCCCCCATCCCAAGCTGATCGGAGCCCACCATCTGGAAGGGTCTGCTGAACTGGGTCACCTGTAAACCAGAGCCCCAACTCGAATGTCCCCCAAGGAGCCCCTGGGCTCACGGGCTGAAACAGAGCCTATCACCATTTCAGGGTACTAGTTAAGGAGAAGGGAGGCTCAGAAGTGGGCAGGGAGCCCATCAGGTGTGTCTGCAGCGCAATGTGGAGACCCCACATCTCAGCCCCTCCACTCGGAGCCTGGCAGCATAAAGACAGGTCACAGCCCCACACGGAGGAAGCACCAGTCAACAGTGTCTCCATGAATCTATTCAGAAGGGGCCTTGACTGTGGCTGTGACGTCAGGCTTACATATAGCAAATTCTCTTAAAATCAGCTCATTCTTGTATTCAACTAGCCTTCACACTGTACCTACAACTGGCAGACACCGAGCTAGGATTTGAAATACAAAGATTCATTCATTCCTCATTTAATAATTATTTACCCAGTACCTGCTCTGTGCCAGGCACCTGCCAGGGGTCCTCTTTGATCAGGAGAGACATGGCCTCAAAGCTCCCTGTCAGGAGGGAGGTAAACACTTCAACAAACCTCCACAATCAGAACAGGATGCAGGGAGGCACCAGGTGGTATGGAGAATGGGGGTGGGTGTGGGGAACGCTGGTCTGGGTAGAAAGCCCCATGGGGCCCTTATGAACAGAGCAAATGAACAGAACAGACTTCTTTTACTGCACAAGTCTTTATTGAGTACCTATTGTGTGCAAAGCAGCTCTGAGGGCATTTAAGGTGACACCAAGCTGTGGTCCCGGACTCAGACAACAAGTAATGCCATTTACAGAAGAAGCCAAGTCAGCTCAAGGGGGCAATGTGGAGTTTGCTTTTGGTTTTAAAATGGAGTTGGAGGCACCCAAGGACTTCCTAATGGTGCCACCTGGGCTGTAGGCCACTTTCCCTAACCCTCACTGCACTGACCGCTCTCTAGCAGGCAATAAAGATATCTGTTTGAACAGCGTCCATCTCCCCTGACCCTCTATGGCTTCCCAGGGCGGGTCCCACAGCACCCAGCCTAGAGCGAAGCTACATCCACACCAAACACCTGGTGATGGCTTTTGGGTGAATGCCCGGAAATGAATGCACACAAAAGCTCAGACTTAAGCTTGGAAGAGAGCAGGGCTGGAGATGGAGACACAGAACCAGGAGGCTGACGGGGGTCACTGTGGCACAGGTGAGAATGCAATCACCAAAGGTGGTGCAAGATGAGAGGCAACCAAGAAGGATGGAGCTCACTCCAAGTGGGAAGAAAAGCTGGAGAAGGAAGGTCAGAGGTGGCAGGAGCACCAGGCAGGTGCAGAGTCCTCCGAGGTGACCGGAGAGTGAGTGGGAAGGAGAGGATGGTCAGTTCCCAGGGAACCATGCCACGGAGAGGTCAAACTGGAAGAAAGGTCAGTGGAGCAGGGCAGAGGGCAGATGTGGGAAGGCCCAAGGGGGATGGGGGCTAGAGGAAGCTGCCACTTCCTTCACTTTGGAGAAGCTGGCTAGGATGGGAAGGAGGATGTGGTATTTAGCATAGGAGAGATTTGCACATGCTGGGTCAACAGAGGGACAGGAATGACTGAAGCATCGAGAGGCAAGAGAAGAGTGCAAGGATGGGTGGCCTGAGCATCTGATGACCGATGTTCGCAGAGCTGAGCCCTGGAAGAATGCCAGGCTCCTGACTAGGATGTCATGGTCGCTGCCTTCCTGGACTAAGGAAGACAACTTGGAGGAGGAAGGAGGCTCCTGGGTGCAGTCTTCCTGGGAGGGTGCAGGACTGCTGGCCAAAGGGCGGGGTGGAGGCTAATCCAATATGTGGGCAGCTCTGCTGAGGAAATGGAGATGGAGCAGTGTGGAATGGAAGGAACCAGGAGAAACCAGATGTCCCCTTCTCCAGGCTGCTCGGCACGGAGCTGGGCGCACAAGCAACCCTGAGGCTCAGCCGCCCAAGAGATGAGGAGGGAGTGAGACAGGCTCCACCTGCATGCCAAGCCACTGGGAAGGTGAGATGGCGGAGGACACTGAAGGTCGATGTCACAGTTGAGGGAGAAGACTTTTAAAGGGGATCAACTAAGTCTGAGGGGGGCAGGGACAGAAGGAGACAATATTTCGTTGGAAGGAAGGGAAGTTGGGAGGCAGTCAGGAAGATATCAGGAAGAAAGAGGAAGGGTGTGCGCAAGATCCTGAAAAGGAAAAAGCAGCTGAATTTAGCAGCCTGAGGAGTGTGAAGGTCAAAAGTATCAAGGACTTTCAAACAGCCCAAGGCTGGAGACTCAAAAACCTAGGTCATGGGGCGAGGTGATGGGGGCATACGAGTAGAGTGGTTATGACCGAAAGCTGCTTCAGAACCCGGCTGTGCCACTTACTAGATGTGTGACCCTGGGAGAATTACTTTGTCTCTGTGCCTCAGTATCTCCATCTGTGAAATGGGCAGAACTCTACCTTATAGGGTTGGTGTAAAGTTTAGACAATACATATATACAATGTTCAGAACAATACTGGCATATACAAAGAATACCCAAATTTTATTTTTTCAGTGTCCTGTAACCAGTGGTGGGTGGATGCAGAGGGCTGGCTGCAGGAGAGCCAGCACCTGCCTCTCTGGGTTTAGGCCAGGGTGGTAGAGCTACAGACCCCTTGCCCCAGACCAGGGATATTGCAATGACTGGGGGACACACTTGACAACTGCCCAGAGACTGCTGCCCAGGAGGCTTGGTCTCCCTGGGAGAGCGGGCAGAACGTCAAGGAGGTTGAACAGGGGCTGGACCTCCCCTCTGCACAGTCACACGTCCTGGGTTTTGCAGGTCAACCCAGATTTCAAAATCTCTGCTCCCCGGTGTCCATAAGGACAGCAGAACTCATGACCCTGTGTCCCTAAAATCCAGTCACTGCAAATACAGGGCCCCATTCTGAGACTGCATTCCTTGCAAATGACTCTCTGGCCAAGGAGAGGGTTACTTTTATCAAGGGCATGGGGAACAGCCTGGGCCAGCATACATACTCACTCAGCCTCAGGCAGACAGAAAGCCAGAGAAGATGAAAGGCCAGGGGTGGCCACGACCCCAAACCTTGAGACAGATGTGTGTATTGGGGGCGGGTTGGGGTGTCGGAGGTGCAAATGGTACCAATTTATATGCAGCTTCCTCTTTAAAATCTGCCAGGACCAGGCCCTTCACTGCGCCAGAGTTCTGCTCTAACTCACAACAGGGGGTTGAAGGAGGTGGCTTCTGGCTCGCCCTTCCTGCTGGGCCCGCTCCCCCCACCCCGGCCCCCCCGGGCCCCCCCTCCGCCAACCGCCCCAGGCTACCGCTGTCAAAGGCTCAATTTCGCCCACTGCCCAGGACGGCACCGGCCCAGGCCCTCCTTCCTAACCTGGGGCTGGCCCACCCCATCCCGGCCCTGCGAAGGGGAAAGTGAACTGCCCAGGGGACCGACGGGGTGGCAGGGCCCGAAACTGCAGCCTCCAGGGGAGCCCTGCGGACGCAGGGACCTCTGCCAGGGGAGGGGGCGGCGCTGACGGGCACGCGGTTCCCCGACAGTGTCGGGCTTTCCCGGGCCACTGAAATCGGAAAGGGGGTCCCGAGGCTGCTTGGATTCCAGGGGACATGCCGCCCCAATGCCCTGCTCGGCTCAGGCTGGACGGCGCAGGGGGGTGGGGGGCGGGATAGCGCAGGGCCGGGTCTCCGGGGCCCGGTCCTCCCTGCACCCCCCCAACGGGGCCAGGCAGGGGGATCCAGGACGCGGCACCCCGAACGACAGGCCGGGCGGAACCCGAGCGCCCAGCCCGTCCTCAGCCCGCCCGAGCCCCGGACTCACCGGCCTGGTGGAGGTAGGATCCCTGCGTCGCCGCAGCGCCCGGGGCTCGGCCCGGCCCTCCAGCGGGAGGCAGCTCCACGCCGCCGCCTCCTCGGCCCGCCCCGCTCCCGCCCCTCTCTGGCCCCTCCCGCACACTTTCCACAGGAAATGATTAACTCCGGGCCCCGCGGCGCGTTCCCATAGCAACCGGCTCAGACCCAGGTGGGGGGTGGTGGCGCGCGCGCGCGCGCACGCACAAACTCACACTCGTACGTGGGGCCGCCCACTCTGCTCAGACCTTCCCGTTGAGTGTCCCCACGCCCCGCAGACGCCCGTGCACACGTGCGCTCTCACCCCTGGCGCACACGCACCTTCTATGTGCTCACATACATACACAGTATACGTGGCTCTCACGTATGTTTGCACACATGCTCTAGTGAGTCCACATGAACACATTCACAGTTCTCACACACATCCCCGCGCTTTTGCACTTAAACTTACACTTTCGTTCTCACCCCCTCAAACCCTAGTACTACAAAACTTTCGCACACAGTAGTTACTACTCACAGGCATACTTACAAGTGCTCCCTGGCTACCCTTCACACACTCTCACAACCTCTAGTACACGTCTTCTTGACCTTCTAGCGTGCACACTACACACACGCTCTTACACAATCTAGCTGGTACGTGTGCACACTTGCACATTCTCACTTTCCACGTGCACTCACATTCCTGTACGGTGCTCAGACTTAACCCCATGCTTTCCCACAAATGCTGCACATGCGCCTGAGTACACACATCCACTTTCACACGCTCACACACATTCTCACACGCTCTCTGACTCTTTGTCACACTACAGCCTATACATGCTTTAAAACCCCAGCACACGCTTCCACACACGCTCTAGTTAGTGCACACAGGCATGCACTGTCACACATTAGCACACGGGTTTTCACACACATTTCTCACTAGCTCTATGAGGAATACACAGGCCAGGTTGCCTGCCCAGCCAGGACACCACCTGCTGCCCCCTGCTCCTCAGCCACCCTATTCCCCTCTCGCACCCCCTCAATAGATAAACGTCTTGCAGAGCAGGGAAGCTGTTTGGGATTTTTTAAGGTCAAATATTCCTTTGCATTCCAGTGAAAACACGTTCAGAATGCAGCCGCTCCAGAGCAGGCAGAAGCTCCTGGTGTAGCCACAGATGGCCCTCCTCATAGGATGCCCCAGAAGAAGCCTGGGGAGGCCAGGCAGCCGGCCGGCCAAGGAGAGCCAGCTGACCCGGAGGAGCCACTCTGTTCTTTGTCTCCCAAACAGAGGCGGCATTTCACTCCAGTGTCAGCAGCAATATTCCCCCTCCAGGGTGTGGAAGGAGGAGAGAGAAAAGAAACTCAGAAGCCAGCCCAGTGCAGGCTGATGGTCCCGCAGACAATCCCGGGAGGGGGGCGCTCTGCCTCTTCCTGTTTAACAGGGGACGACAGCCCGATGGCCTGGGAGGAGCGAGGAGGGGACTGGAGGGGGGCGTGCAGCTCCAGGTGGTTCTGTCTCTTGCTGCTGAGCAGGCGCTGGGCTGGCTGTCAAGAATCTCAACCAGAGACAGAGCCAAGGTTCTGGGCCTCAGATTGTTCTGGATGCCAGACCAGGACACTCACAATCCCCCTACTGCAAGTGGGTTCGTGTGTGTTTTATTTTCTGAGATGTCCCAGTGCGGGCCCAATAGAGGGTGCCTGTCACGCTTCTGGAATGGTTCCCTGGAGAGAGAGATTTCTAGCTAAGAACCCCAGATAATCCTCCCAATGGGAGAGCAGGCCATAACTTGAGAGGTACCCTCCAGACAGCACTGGTCAGGGGGACCACAAGGTTGGATGAGGGCAAATTTTCTCTAGATTTCTGACCAAGTATCTCCCTTTGTTACAGACCTAGCATTTGATTGAGGAGGGCAGTGGGGTAGGGGTGTCTGTCTTTAAAGTCCTGATATAGAACCGGAGGCCATGTCTTACTTGTGGTCTGTTCGTTGACATTAACTGCAGGTTCCTTCCAACAAAGCCTAAGCCAGATTTTTAAATTAATAATAACATTTATTGTTCTTTTTCTCTGATTACCAAAGTAATAGATGTTCATTGTAACCATAATCCCACCCACTAGAGATAAATGCTGCCAACATTTTAGTACAGTTTTTTTTCCTCTGTGCACATAATAGTGACCATTTATCCACAGCTATCACCGTGCCAGACACTACACTGAGCTCTTTAAAAACAAGATCTCATGTAACCCCGAACACCCTTTGAGGTGGGTATCGTCATATCCTCCATTTTCAGGAGGGAAAACTGAGCCTCCTAAAGTTCATTCACAAACTCAGTGTGTGGTAGCGCTGAGATATGAACCCAACAGGTGTGTGTATATATACATATACACAAACATATAGCACTACTATATGTATATAGGTGCCGGAGTTTAAGTTCAAAACACCTTGGGACTTCCCTGGTGTCGCAGTGGTTAAGAATACACCCTCCGGGCTTCCCTGGTGGCGCAGTGCTTGAGAGTCCGCCTGCCGATGCAGGAGACGCGGGTTCGTGCCCCG